>NW_025964372.1:50550557-51018057 GCF_023055435.1 Haliotis rufescens
CAACAGCTGGCTGACATATCACAACATTGTATATTGTATGTGTGTTACAGGACATATCTCAGGTGAACCATCCATGTTATATGTGGTATAACACCAACACTTCAGGTCACATAACGCCAACACTTAAAGTCACATCACACCAACACTTAAAGTCACATAACACCAACACTTAAAGTCACATAACACCAACACTTAAAGTCACATAACACCAACACTTAAAGTCACATAACACCAACACTTAAGGTCACATAATCACAACACTTTAGGTCACATAACACCAACACTTAAGGTCACATAACACCAACACTTGAAGTCACATAACACCAACACTTAAGGTCACATAACACCAACACTTTAGGTCACATAACACCAACACTTAAAGTCACATAACACCAACACTTAAGGTCACATAACACCAACACTTGAGGTCACATAACACCAACACTTAAGGTCACATAACACCAACACTTCAGGTCACATAACACCAACACTTTAGGTCACATAACACCAACACTTGAGGTCACATAACACCAACACTTAAGGTCACATAACACCAACACTTCAGGTCACATAACACCAACACTTTAGGTCACATAACGCCAACACTTAAGGTCACATAACACCAACACTTTAGGTCACATAACACCAACACTTTAGGTCACATAACACCAACACTTTAGGTCACATAACACCAACACTTAAGGTCACATAACACCAACACTTTAGGTCACATAACACCAACACTTAAGGTCACATAACAACCAGCCACTAACGTTCACATTTCTTTCTGACTATGCACACATTCCTTCTGACTTTTATATGTTTGAATAAAGATAAAACTTCAGTCAACATTAGTGTATGCATGACCAGATCGTATAATACGTGTATCTAAATACATTTTGCAAGGGCAACAATCAAACTATTCCCAATCAGACATTTTGTACCAATCTCTTGAGACCTACAGTGGGTACCTGGGTAGGGTCGGGTAACAGAGGGGTGGGTATCCGGGTAGTAACTTTTGGACTCATCCCAGCCCTATTCCCAACGACCCACACTAACAAAATGTATGTACATATATACAGTATTCAACATAATAAGTGCCCAGGGCGCTCTCAAAATTAGAATGAGGGGGCTCTTATTAGAATATTATTTTGAGATAAAACAATAGAGATGAACAATAGAGATGAAAAATCATAAATTTTGTGGTTTATGCTGACAGCCTGAAATGTTTATATACGACAGATATATTTTTCCAGAATTTAATTGCCCATAATTAAGGGTGCATATAACAAACGTATTATGCACGAATAAATAAGTCTTGTGTAAATTGATCAATCGGAAGGGGTGCCAATTAAGATTGTTCACTAGCCAGTATATTAGCAAATATCGCTGTGGGCGCTTATTAGAGCGGGGCGCTTATTACGTTGAATACGGTATATATGTAAGTGATAAGGTAATGATAAGGCCCTTTTGATTTTCAAGCTAAATTTGGATCACAGTATCATATATATTAGTTTCACTTAAACATATAATTAAGAAATATATTGATGAAATTTATATTTTTAATATCAAAATGCTGAACAGCTGTTTTCTTTGAAATGTACATTTCTATGTTGGTCCATTCTCATGAAACAGCACGTTCCCACTGCTTTCAGGAATCAGTTTTATTTTCTGAATAAGCTCGGAGCTGAAGAATTTTGTCAACATTTTCCCCAGTTTTCCGTGGATGAATTCTGTGTTTTACAACCATATTTAGGGAGGCAACCTGGAGGTTAGAGTGTTGGCTTGTGAGAATGAAGACAGGCTTAACTCATCACATGGGTACCATGTTTGTTTGTTTGTTTTTTAACGCCACACTCAACAATATTCTAGCTATATGACGGAGGTCTGTAAATAATTGAGTGTGAACCAGACAATCCAGTGATTGACATCATGAGCATTGATCCACGTAGTTGGGATATGATGACATGCATCAGCCAAATCGGTGAGCCTAACCAACCCATCCAATTAGTTGCCTCTTACGACAAGCATGGGCTGCTGAAGACCAATTCTACCCCGGAACTTCACGGGTCGGGTACCATGTTTGTTTGTTTGTTGTTTAACGCCGCACTCAGCAATATTCCAGCTTTTTGACGGAGGTCTGTAAAATAATCAAGTCTGGACCAGACAATCCAGTGATTGACATCATGAGCATCGATCCACACAATTGGGATCGGTGACATGCATCAACCACGTCAGCGAGCCTGTGGGTACCATGTAACGCCATGTTCAAAGCAAGTATATATGCTACTCAAAACAAGTAAGAGAACTGTGTTGCAATACCACCAAGCCATGACAGATTGACTATAGTCATATGGAAAAATCAGGTGTTCCTAACTTCTTTTGAGTAGTATATTTGCAACGTTTGAAGTTGATACAGTGTGTAACTTTTACAAATGACAAGCACCCCTAGACTTTCATGTTTCATAAGGACACTGTATGAGTGAGTGAGTGAGTGAGTTGGGTTAAACGCCGCTTTTAACAGTATTCCAGTTATATCGCGGCGTGTCAGCTTAATGTGGGAGGAAAGCCTGAAGTGATGTAGGTCTAAGACGTTTACCACTTCGGTGAAACCCACGAGCACGGGTATGGTGCTGACAAACCTAGAAACATAATCGGGGCGAAAAGGGATTCGATCCCACAATCATAGGTTTCTGGCGTGCCCAAGGGACGCAACTCTGCACAGCGAATCGCGGCACCTTTGACAACTGGGCCACCCGTGCCCCCAACACTGTATGAGGGGACATGTATGGTTGTGTGCCGAACAAAAGTTACAGCTGATATATTGGCAACAAGAAATCTGTAGACCTCATGTTTATCGAGATCAGTGCAGATCTTCTGACACAGGTCTACACCAAATGTCAGTAAACTCCCCAAATGAAATTTTAAAAATCCAATTGATGTCATTGTTAATACAGTCATATTAGTTAACTTAAGTGATGGCCCAGCTGGTCAAGGGGACTCTGATAATAGGACCAAAAAAGAGAAGTCCTTAACATTTAGTTTTATACCAATGTATTGGAACAAGGTTAACACAAAATGTTTTATTACACCTGAATATACAAAACTATCAACTCTTCAAAAATCCTAATTTTAGACAAAACATTATTTTTTTAATTGTAAATAAATCCTTGCAACCACTGTTTCATTAATAAACAAAAGTTTGCATTGTGTGTCTTTTCCTTTTCTCTGATGGTGGTGTCTCCTCGCATGGAAAGTGTAGAGCTGTAATGATTATAATCGGCCATACCACGGCCTTACTGTCATATATGTATCGTAGAGGTGGAAATGTGTTTTTTTTCAATGTGCCAGGGGGCAGTCATTAAGATATTTATGTTTGCCCTTGGAATGCCAGTGTGACAACCTGAAGAATAAATATGACACAGCGAAAGAGGGCAGGGTACACCAAAAGTTATCACAACTATCGGAAGGGGGGGGCCGTAAATTTTAAAATTATTTAGGGGTTGGTCATTTATTATAGGGGAGAGCATGAAAAAATGTTATATGTATGGGATGGGGGGTGGGGGGCAGGATGTCAGTATAACATGACACAGTCCTAACAACAATCTCACCCCAACAATAATAAAATACATGACCACTCCCTAAATCATCCCTCGAGTCACTAGGAACATACTTTAGCTGGCCATATCGATTTTAACTGTACATGTGGACTCACCACAATGTCCGTGGCATGTGTAGGGGCACAGACAGACGTCACAGGCGATGAGGAGATGGGGGAACCACTTGCGGAGCAGTCCAATAGCCAGCAGCACCGGCGTTGTCGGCAGGTCTGCACCCGTACCCTCGTTGTCCTGAAACATCAAACATTTACATATCAAACAGATTACAGTGTGTGCTATTTAATGTCGTGCTCAGCAATATTCTTGTCAAAACACTGTGGCCTGTAAATAATTGTGTGTGAGTGAGGGAGTGTGTGTGTGTCTGTGTGTCTCTCTCTCTCTGTGTCTGTCTGTGTGTGTGTGTGTCTGTCTGTCTGTGTGTTAGTCTAGTGCCAGCCAAATGATATACCATCAGTCCCAACGAAATCTGAGGTAAAATTATCAAACTTCTGCAGCTTAAATTACATAATTCTGCAGCTAAAACAACCATTTCCCCCTAAAAAATTAAAACAAACTTATATGGATAGTGTCACTGATATTTATTTATTGTGAGATGTACACATAGTATATGTACATAATGTTGTCAAATTAAAAGTGAAAATTATATATTTCAAAATTCCTTTTATTGTAGGATACATATTTTGTATGCTTGAATCACGTGTTAAATGTTTGGGCATCATTAAAGGGCAAAATTTGATAGATAAGCTTGAAAATAATGAAAATTAGTGTATTGATTGATCAAAAAGAAAAATTCTGTGATTTTTCTGTGATTTTTCTGCAGTTCTGCAACAAGATACATTTTCTGCAAATCTTTCTGTGGCCACAGAATTTGTCTGGAACTGTCACGGAAACATGTCACAGTTCAACATATGCCAGGTAGGGCAACAACAAGTACCATCTTTGAACATCTTTTTCAGTAATCTATTGTAATGTACGCATAAAGTCTTTGACCTGAACACTACATTTTGGAACTGCCAGAATTTTAGGGTTGGGTTGGCACATCCTGAAAGTTTTCAGAAAAAGCATGTGGCCTGACATGCTGCAGCTCCCATGTCCACCTCCAGGCTGGATAGACTCCGAGTAATCCATGTTTACATTACAGGAACTGTTGACATATACCCGAGGGGCTTGCATCAGACTGAGTCTGTGAACAGCATACCTGAGCCATGACCTGCACTCTATCTGGCTTTGTTTATTATTCGTGTAAATAATTATAAAGTTTCCTTCCGGGATAGGGACTGATGGAACTATTCTCAGCTTGGTTAATTGCTAGAACCCGGTTGGTTGACATCATGGGGATGGAAGCATGGCTTGGCAACACTTTTGTAATTATTCGGCTTACGGATTCGAGTCAAAACTTAACAAGCAGAAAATAAAGACACATAGTTCAATGAGGGATACAATGAGGCAGTAATTTTCAAGTTATATGTCACACAAATGTTTAAGGAAACACATTTTAAGTTAAAAAAAGAAAAATAGATGTATTTTTTCAGAAAATCCAAATATTGAAAACAAACTTCGCACTGCACCTCTCCTATTGATATAGAAACTGTACCCCAAATTGGAAAACAATCCATGAAGTAGTGTTCAAGTCATAGGTCACACAAATGTTTAACTTTAAGTAAAAATAATTCTAAGAAATCTTTTTTAAAATAACTGTATTTTTTCAGAAAATCCAAATATTGAAGTCAAACTTCTCACTGCACCTCTCCAACAGGTATACAAAGTGTTCACCAGGTTTGAAAAGAATCTATGCAGTAGTACTCAAGTTAGAGGTCACACACAAAAATGTCCTCACACAAGGATTGAATTCCTCGGTTTACTATACACCTGTGTATTTCGACCAATCAGAGGCTGTGTTTACGAGGACAGCAGTGTACAGTCACACAGTAGAATACAGAGATACCTTGGTTGATTGTGGCACAGGAGTCCATGCCTTTGTGATTCATTCAACGGAAAACGTAATCTAGACGATAATGACATCAGTTTCGTGACAGAGCAAAAAGCATCATACACTCACCTTACATAACTGTAAGACTACACACAGAGAAGTACAACAGAAGCTGAACATATACACTCACCGACAAAAGAAACGCGACTACCATACATGTTGGTTTATATAAGAAGAATTACACACATTCAATACATAGATCCATGACTTGAGATGCACCATTTGTCTCGTGCAGGATTAGAGTGTAAAATTTGGAAATCACAAGCAGCATCTTGTGCTAAGAATTAAGTCACTCTGTGGTGACATTTGCCTGTTTGTCAGTTTTGTCATTAATTGGTACACATTGGAAACATCTCTTCTTAAGTTACATACTTCTCTATATTTTTCTATAGTTCGCGTTTCTTTTGGGAGTGAGTGTATATATCAATAAACACTTGGAGTTTAAGGATGAGTCCCAAATAAAATGCCAGCTTATCCAAGCGTATCTTTTGTCTTGCTAACTGTGAACTTTCATTGTAACAGAAACATGCCGAACTACCCCAAACTTTGTTTTTCTCCCTCAATGGTGATGAAAAAAATATTTATTAGGTTTTCTTCAAAATGAGCACAAAATGTGAGTAGGGAGCATTAATTTAGTTTTTGCTTTTTTTAAACGAGGTGATTTTCTGACAATGCACGCACTCCTTCTGACTTGTTATGTTTTATTAAAGATAAAGCTTCAGTCACCTTCAGTGTATGCATGACCAGATCGTTTTATATGTGTATCCCTGTGTTATGGGTTTTCAAACTTTTAAGAAAATTTGTATTTTTTTCTATAATCTCATTAATAACTTTAAAAAATGTCATTAAGTTTTTCCTAAAAACAAGGAATCATGTGAGTATTTACAATCTCTATGTCATGCTACATGCCCTGTTTTGCACAAGTAATCGCGATAAACATTGCCACCTGAAAACGAATGATGTCAGAAAACTTATGATCCGACAATATATATTACCACATAAACAGTTTTTGCCAAGCTCCGGTAAAACAATCCCAAATCAGACATTTTGTACCAAACTTTAGAGATTGGTTGGTTGGTTTGTTGTTTAACGCCGCACTCAGCAATATTCCAGCTATATGACGGCGGTCTGTAAATAATAGAGTCTGGACCAGACAATCCAGTGATTAATATCATGAGCATCGATCCACGCGATTGGGATCGATGACATGCATCAACCAAGTCAGCGAGCCTGACCACCCGATCCCGTTAGTCGCCTTTTACGACAAGCATAGTTGCCTTTTACAGCAAGCATGGGTTGCTGAAGACCTATTCTACCCCGGAATCTTCACAGGTGTCCCAACTTTAGAGATACAGCAGGTACCTGGGTAGGGTAATAGGGGGTCGGGTACCCAGGTCGTAAATTTGGACTCGTCCCTGCCCTAGCGTGATTCATCAAGTAATGAAACAAGGGAACACAAGCAGCAATTTGCTTCATCTGAAAGCACCTGGTGACAATGATTAAGCATCACTGGTAGTCAGGCAGGCTGGCACGAAAACCATATGTGACTTGTTTCACTCCCTGTTTCAAGAAAGATATTTTCATATGATTTACCAAAATGCCCAATTTGGCTCAAGAATTGACTTCACAATCTTCCCGAGACAAGGGAGTTAACTGACTTTAAAAGTCCAGTTTCCACCCTTGCCAAACTAGGCTGGAATTACTGAGCTCGATCTTAGCGCCACCAGTGGCTATTACGAGTTATGTCCTTCTAAGCTTCTCCTATGGTCCAATCAGATTCCACCTCTCGTATCACTTGCATTTGCTTCAAACAAAATGGCGGCGCCCAGTCAAGACGATCTGATCGATAATCAATATCTATATTGTGATAAAACGGGTCTTAAAATGGGAAGTGTATCAAATCACGTGAGCACCTTGATTAAAAACATGAAAAGATTTGGAAAATATCTGTTGGCAACGAGTTGGCGGTGCACATGCTTTGCAAATCTTGCAATCAACCTAAATCTGCACGACATTTTATGAACCGGATTTCGATTTCCTTGCGCGATCTCGATTGCACTATGCATAGACTCGTTAGTCCAGCCAAAATGTAACTCCATTATACCAGCCTAGTTTGGCAAGGGTGGAAACTGGACTTTTATAGTCATTTAACTCCTTGTCTCAAGAAGATGTGATTTCACTACCTGTCACATTTTTTATTATCACGAAAACATGAATCAAAGCCACCTACCTTGTATATTTTCCCAGGCACTCCAAACAGTAGGACTGTCTTTAACCCTTTCTCCACCAGGGGTGCAAGCGCTTCCTTCAACCGATGGATGCCGTACCGAAACTGGCCGGGCATGCTTGTAATCTCCTGGACTGCATCTTCTTCATCGCTGGAAAAGTCAAAGACCGATGAAGATTGTTTGTTTGTTTTTTCACTACACTATCACTATCACAGCCATATGGCAGTGCTTTGTAAATAATGGAGTCTGGACCAGACAATCCAGTGATCAATATTGTGAGCAACAATCAATGTTGTTGGGGTACCAGGACAAGCTATCTACCATGTCACTAAGCCTGAAAAACTGATCCAGTTGGTCATCTCTTAGGGCCTAGGTTGCTGGACAGTGGACTGTAAATAATCAAGCCTGGACCAGACAATCTAGTGATCAACATCATGAGCATTGATCCATACGATGTCATGCATCAACCAAGTCAGCGAGCCTGACCAACCAGTCTCTTTAAACTCATCTCACAACAAGCATAGTCACCTTTTACGGAAAGCATGGGTTGCTGAAAACCTATTCTACCCCGGATCTTCATAGGTCAAGGAATATTTTAAAATAATAATAAACATTATGAGTGGAACTTTTCATGAAAGTGTGCCAAGAACCAAAAAACAATTTTTGAAGAACTTATATAGATCAAATAAAAACTAGGTTGATGCTACACCACGGTTTGAAAACAAGCTTGAAAGTCAAGGTGTAGTCTAGATCAATATCCTATAGCAGGAATCCCACGGACCTAAGATCCCCTTCGTCTTGAACATTGTCCATCCACCCTGTTTAATCAAGCTCACATGCCTACAGACTTTGAGTGCCTGAATATGTTTTTATTGTGAATATTACCACTGTCAATTTAAAGCCGCCAATGTGATGTCGCAGTATTCAGAATCAGATACAGTAGCACTGTGACATCATGACAGAGTGATGTCTGATATTATCTTTAACTGTAATCACTTTTCCCTAAAGCCGGAGCCGAAACATGTAGGGGAACAATTCATTTCATGTGATTATTTTGAGAATTGTTTTATATATACGTGCTACTGTACACTAGTGAATCTCCCCACTTTATTTATATACATGAAGGCGGTGAACTCTTTACCACTGAGTGGATTGTTGCTCATGTTATCAACCATTGGTTTTCCAGATCTTGGTTGCACTACTATAGGCTGCCGTGATACAGCAGGAATCTTGCTGACAGCATTCCCTCACTCACTCTGGTAGCAAAGAGGGGATGCTGGGTTAAAAATGGAGAGCATTTACAGGTGCTTTTGAAAACCAAAATGTTAATGTATGCATTTAAATACTAATATTAGAATGCGCAGTTAAGATAGAAGTGAAATTGGGATAAAAATTGAGATATCTAGAGTTAACAAAACTTCAAAGTCCAGGTTCAGTATAGCGGACATGTGCACTATCCCATAGGCTACAATCTGTGACGACACCGGTAAACAACGTCGGTCAGGGCACGAGTACTGACCCCGAGTCAAGATCTGTACTCTCGACATTCTGTCATTTGAATGAGCGTGATACAATACCAGACAGTTATGTTCAACAAACAGACAACGCATAGCATACCTAAAAACTCATCGTATGAATAACATGGTGTTCGTGTCAACTCAAAGTCGAAACATTCTGTCAGCGTTACACGTGTATAATATTTTCAGAAATACGACATCGTCGTTGTACTCACACGATGAACACGGGATAAATCAAGTTCTCCGATGTAATGGTAGTATTCGCCGAGTTCCAGCTCCTCAATATCGGGTGATGGTACCCTCCATGTAATATCGTGTGGTCCGCCATCTCCCTGCTTCGTCTACTCACGAGGAGTCAATAACTGTGTTATCGAGTTTACTTATTGCTGTCGGTTCAGCCAATCAGCGTTTGAGATGTCAGTGGGCGGGGCTTACTGTACACGGCGTCAAACGCTTCGCAAGCATCTTGTAAACAAATTCGGCTATTTATGGAAATCGAAAGGAGCCAATAAATCCAGAAAGTTTGACATTTCTCATTGTGTGTAAATATATCCAGAGACAAAGGGGCCACAATGATGTAACATTGGTTTACTATTCATAGTGTTGTTTTTGTTTGTTGTTTTTTAAAATCAGTACCGTGTGCATCGTATCACATAGGTGAGGGAAAACAAATCGTTGAATCGTGAATGCTTAGTTTTGGTTTGACTGAATTCATACCGAGATAGTGCAGGCCACGTACAATACATGTGTTGTTGCTAAGCAAACCTTTACAAAGAATATTTAGGAGAGGGTGATTTTATTAATATATTATTTCATAATTTTTATAACTACCACCAAAATCTGTTACTGTCCTATTTGTGTGTGCGCGTAATTGAGTGAGTGAGAGGGTGAGAGTTGGACATGAGAGAAGAGCTAGGACATTCGCCGCCTTTGGCATTATTTAACCAAAAATGGGTTCACATATTCTACCAATGTCAATGTCTCTGCATTGTTTTCATGCTTTTCCTTTCTTAATGTGTTTCGTACGTGACCTACTATAAAAAATATGTTTCGTTACCGTTTCATTTGTACGTTCCCTAACCAAACACCCGAGCTGAGTTAAGGTATTTATGACACGCCACCCGTTGAGGAAGGTCACATTCCTGTGACTGACCAATCAGGGCATTCTTGAATACTTATAGACGGTCATGATTATAACACGTGGGATATTTTACTTGATCATTTAAACGTAATAAGATTTTCTGCAGATTCTGGTATAAAAACTTTGGAAAATGTTTGTTAGATATGTGTAGTGTTCTGAAGTGTTCACCGTTATTGGTTCCTTATCTTGAGCTGATCTCCAATATCATGAGAAGTGGTCATATAGCGTTATTATTCCTCTTCACAAACAAGGAACTGTGATTGATACAAATAACTATGGAGGTATTGTGCTTCTAAGTGGATTAACTAAAGTGTTCACATATATCATTAAAACACGTTTGGTGCTTGTGGCAGACATTTGAAACAGTCAACTCAACGAAGCACAATCTTGATTTAGACAGGGGTATAGCACAATTGACGCGTTTTCATTTTACTGTCAATTATGCAAAGATATCGGACAAAGGCCTTATTTGCCTTATTTGCAGATTATGCGAAAGCATTTGACTCTGCTCATAGAGATAAATCCTGGACGCTATTTAAAACGCAATGACTTAACAGTAAAATGGGGAACTTAGTGTGCTGTTTCTACCATAATGTGAAGGTTTGTGTGGGTAATAGTGAGTGAGTGAGTATGGTTTTACGCCGCTTTTAGCAATATTCCAGCAATATCACGGCGGGGGACACCAGAAATGGGCTTCACACATTGTACCCATGTCGGGAATCGAACCCGGGTCTTCGGCGTGACGAGCGAACGCTTTAACCACTAGGCTACCCGACCGCCCGTGTGGGTAATAACTATGCTGTGTCTGATACGTTTGATTGTTGTATTGGTGTTCGCCAAGGATGTATTTTGAGTCCCATCTCTCTTTATAAATGAATTATAAATGAATTAGCAGAGCAAATCAAGGCAAGTTGTACAGATGGTATACAGATGCACCCTGAAACAGTAAACATATTTCTTCTCTTATTTGAAGATGATATAGTAACGTTTTCAAGCAAAATACCTGGATAAAAAATAAATATTTAAACTTTGATAAATGGAAACTCTCTGTGAATGTTAACCAACCAAAAGTAGTCATATTTGAACGTAGTGGCAAATTATCGCGAGGAGAAAAATGGTTGTAAACCTCTGGATGTCGTTACTTTTCATAAATACCTTGGTGTCTATTGTACTAACAGATTGGTATGGTCTATGCATAGGCTGCTTTACATCCTAAGAAAAAAATAATTGGCATTTTTCAAAACTTTAAGCACACTTGGAAATGTAACTTAAAATACATTTTTCAAAAACTTTGACACTACAATTAACCCAATTGTGATGCATGGAGCCAAAATGTGGGGATACAGAAACATAGATGCTACTGAAAAGATTCATTTTTATGCTTGTAAGAACTTTCTCAGTGTTAAACCCAGCACTCCAAATTTATGTTATTTGGTGAATAGACCGCCTCCGTGGTCTAGTGGTAGAGCGTCCGCCCGGAGAGCGGAAGTTCCGGGGTTTGATCCCCGGCCGCGTCATACCAAAAGACGTTTAAAAGATGGTACTTGTTGTTACCATGTCTGGCGCTCGGCAATAAGGGGGTAAAACAAGGACTGGTCGGCTCGGAGTCAGTATACTGTGTCTGAGTTGGGTATTCATGTTAAACTGCGGCATGGTATCTCAGTGGGCTAGCACTATAAATCGGCATCAGCCCGGACTAGTACAAGCAGCCACACACACACACACGCACGCACGCACGCACGCACGCACGCACGCACGCACGCACGCACGCACGCACGCACGCACGCACGCACGCACGCACGCACGCACACACACGCACGCACACACACACACGTGCATGCACGTCGCTATATAAGTGCAATAATCTTGGTCGCGGCGTTAAACCCCATTTCACCTCACCTTTTTGGTGAATGTGGAAGATGCCAATTGTACATAGACGCTCATTCAAAGGTTATTAAATAATGGTTAAAATTACTACAGATGCCAACTTCAAGATTTCCAAAGAATGTTACAACATGGTGTTAATCTACGATCGTCCGGGTAAATCTAACAGGGCTTTGACCAACTTGATATGGTTTTGTGTGGACTAAACAGAATGTAGACATGCCAGAGCGATTTATTATCGAGTTAACACAGACTTTAAAAGACATGTTCTTCCAAATAGGGTGATCTCCTCTACCTTTGGTCAGTTCGTTAACAATTCGCATATAAAAAAAAAAAATTAGATAGAGGGCGCTATTTCCCGACGATCTACTTACTGAAAGAGGTAGACACTGCATGCAGAATTCAAAGAGAAGACAGAATCTGACAACTGTGTAGTTATGATAATATAGAAGATGAATATCTCTGTTTACTTGTTAGAGCATTTTATGTTGACATTGGAAACCAATTCATTAATAATTATTCTTTCAAGGATCCTCACTTGTATAAATTTTATTTACTAAATAAGACTAAAAACTCATTAAACTACAGTTATAACGAACTCAAATGGACCACTTATTTCAGTTCGTTATAACCGTATTTCGTTACAACCATATATACAGCAAATGTCCGGGACCAAAAATAAGTTCAACGTCGCCTTTGACGATACCCTATATCAACTCTTGTTGGTTCAGATCGCAGTGGTAATGGCGAAGTCGTAAGACGGCGTGACCTTGACCTTTGATGTAATTGTCAACCACACACACAGGCTCAGGTTTGTAAGATTGGTCCCTGCTTTACCTGCCAAGTCCCCTTATTATCATGGACAATGCGCCATATCACAGTATGCAGGATCCAGGCAGCAAGGCCCCGTCGTCTAATGAATATGACCTTTCCTTCCAGGACTTCAAAACCACAGACCCGTGAGCGAGCGAGCGAGCGAGCGAGCGAGTATGGTTTTACGCCGCTTTTAGCAATATTCCAGCAATATCACGGCGGGGGACACCAGAAATGGGCTTCACACATTGTACCCATGTCGGGAATCGAACCCGGGTCTTCGGCGTGACGAGCGAACGCTTTAACCACTAGGCTACCCGACCGCCCCTCACAGACCCGTGAAGATCCGGGGTAGAATAGGTCTTCAGCAACCCATGCTTGCCGTAACAATGCGACTATGCTTGTCGTAAGAGACGACTAACGGGATCGGGTGGTCAGGCTCGCTGACTTGGTTGATGCATGTCATCGATCCCAATTATGTGGATTGATGCTCATGATGTCAATCACTGGATTGTCTTACAGACCGCCGTCATAGAGCTGGAATATTGCTCAGTGCGGCGTTTAACAACAAACACACACACATAATTTACACATGTGGTATTTTTTCATAGAGCCAGAATTCATACTTTCCTGTCACTACTTAATCAAGACATATATGTTCTTTCTTTCCACAACGTAAACAATGTGTGGGGGTCAGGCATCCATGTTTTCTCTATCCACCCATGTAATGAATAATACAGGCTTAGGCGGAACCCCAGACTTTCTTGCCTGTATTTCTAGAACACATTTATTTTTGTTTAGACCGCCTCCGTGGTCTAGTGGTAGAGCGTCCGCCCGGAGAGCGGAAGGTCCGGGGATCGATTAAACTGCGGCATGGTATCTCAGTGGGCTAGATCTATAAATCGGCATCAGTCCGGACTAGTACAAGCAGCCACACACACACACACGTACATGCACGTCGCTATATAAGTGCAATAATCTTGGCCGCGACGTTAAACCCAATTTCACCTCACCCACTTTTGTTTAAATTAGCCCAAGCGCACTTTGTACTTTACATAACGCTGGTGTTTCGTAAGCGTTCACATAACTCAAACGATCAGGAGGTATAGTTGATAGTCAGTGACCTACATATGCCGATTGGGCCATCTCGGGCTGGGTCGCGGGGACCTTACATAAGTACAACTGAAGATACATAAGTACAACTGAAGATAATGACACAAAACTGTGTGTATCAACCCAAAATATCAAAGTGTGTAAAATACACGTCTTGGGTTTACGTAAACTGAGACAAAAGCGTGTACCCGTTCTCACGGGACCTTTCAATTCAGGGCTTGGTGTCGCATTATATAAGTGGCCCGAGTCACCGGCCCGTGAATATGCGAGTGATGGCGTGCGGGGGCGTTTTCGATATCACCCTAATAAGGGCATAATGAGAGTAGAGGAAGGGTTAATGGGGGCCAGGTGTACATGAAGGGTTAAGTATATGAATATGACAGCATCGTGGTTGCCCGGCCTTGGTTGAGTCTCTCATTATATGAAGCAGAAAAATCGGATAACAGTCAACCCAGTCTCCGAGTCTGACCACCCGATCCGTGTTAGTCGCCTCTTTAGACAAGCATGGGTGTGTGTGTGTGTAAGTGCGTGCGTGCGTGCGTGCGTGCGTGCGTGCGTGTGTGTGTGCCTCGTGGTTAAAGCGTTCGATCGGCACACCAAAGGCCGGGTTCGATCCCCGTCATGGGTACAATGAGTGAAATTCATGTCTGATGTCCCCCGCCGTGATGGTGCCGGATTATTGCTTAAGGTGGTAGAAAACCTCACTCACTCCCTCAGTCACCCAGTCACTCCCTCAGTCACTCCCTCAGTCACTCCCTCAGACTGCTATAGGGACCTTATCTCAACAAGGAGTTTGAACCGGTGTGGCAATCAGCCAAGTCACACACCCTGACCAACTGATCCCCCATTTACACATTCCGTGCATATATAGACATGAGGTACCGTAGACCCATGCTTACGTGCCCGTCTCCTTGGTCTTTGCATCTGATGCATGCGAGTGACTGTACACTGTCTGGAAACTGGGTAGACAATCTACCCGGAATTCCACGGGTGAGTGAGTGAGTGAGTTGGGTTTAACGCCGCTTTTAACAGTATTCCAGTTATATCGCGGCGTGTCAGCTTAATGTGGGAGGAAAGCTCGAAGTGATGCAGGTCTCAGACGTTTACCACTTCGGTGAAACCCACGAGCACGGGTATGGTGCTGACAAACCTAGAAACATAATCGGGGCGAACCGGGATTCGAACCCACAATCATAGGTTTCTGGCTTGCCCAAGGGACGCAACTCTGCACAGCGAATCGCGGCGCCTTAGACGACTGGGCCACCCGTGCCCCCCGGAATTCCACGGAGATAGCGCAGAAAGAAATGACCTTGTAATGAGACGTATGACGCAGAAGAAAAACATAGCAATCAGCCCCATCAGCTATCATCTAAAAACGATTGATTGTATTATTTCCCGCAGTTAGTTGTGAAGAGTTGCGTTCCTGATTCGTGATGGGATACTACGTGGGTTCGAATCCTAGATTCGGCCTGTTTATGATTCCTGGGTTCAAATCCCGCCTCGCCCTGACTAAGTTTGTCAGCACACCACCGGTGTCTGGGACCCGGATCGAATCCGACATGAACTTTTAAGCTGACACGCCGTGGTATAACCGAAATACTGTCCATTTGACTCTCACTCACTCACTCTCATCGTGGCCACATGCCACGTGTTGTGTAAAAAGTATTAAAACTCATTTATGTACCAACAATTTAACTATATGAAATCAATCTTGCTTTATTTCACTGTTGTATAATTCATTTAAGGATTTGATTAATTTTAATTATTTTATTGTCTCAAAATTGTTTAAAGCCGACCCTAGAGATTCAGTGAGAAATCCGAGAAATCCCATGTTACCTGGACAATATCATATGGAAAAAGCATAAGCAATAAGACTGCTCTAAACGAGTGTCCATATGACGTCTTTAAATTCCAACATGTCTTTTTGCACCGACATGCATAAACTTCCATTTTAACAATAATAAACACAATAAATCAAAATTAGGTCTCTTTGTTTCTCAACGCCGTACTCAGCAATATTAAAGTTGTGTGACCGCGGCCGGCACACAATCGTGTTAGGACCAGGCAGACCAAGTCCCTGCGCTTGACCACCCGATCCACTAAGTCGCCCCTACGACCCGCACAGGTAGCTGGTGCCCAATCCTGACCTAGACTCCCAACAGGAGGGTTAAAAACTGTAGATATGAAATTCTTTTAAACTGACACAATATCAAACTTAATGGGGTTTCATTGTAAGTTCACACACTTTGGGAACATTAATAGATTGACAAGACAGGGAGGCAGACGTGTCAGTGTCAGGATGACGGGCACTCAGGATACAGCGAAAGTATCTTACTCTGGACTGATAAATTAGCATTTACATCATATATTACCGTAGAGTTGACTTGAAATCTTGTTTAACGTTGTGTTCAAGATCGTTGTGCTTGCATAGCGACGTGCACGCACGCGTGTGTTAATGTACTAGTGTTTGTGTGTGTTAGTGTTAGTGTGTGTGCGTGTTAGTGTGTGTGTTAGTGTGTGTGTGTTTGCGTGTGTGTGTGCGTGTTA
This sequence comes from Haliotis rufescens, assembly GCF_023055435.1. Taxonomy (NCBI): domain Eukaryota; kingdom Metazoa; phylum Mollusca; class Gastropoda; order Lepetellida; family Haliotidae; genus Haliotis; species Haliotis rufescens. The sequence continues at coordinate 50,567,411 of NW_025964372.1, forward strand.
GTTAATGTGTGTTTGTTAGTGTGTGTGTTAGTGTGTGCGTGTTAGTGTGTGTGTGTTTGTGTGTTAGTGTGTGTGTGTGTGTGTTAATGTGTGTGTTAGTGTGTGTGTGTGTGCCAGTTTGTTATTTGTTGATTGACGCCGCACTCAGAAATAGTCCAGCTACATGACGGTGATCAGTTAATAATCAGATCCAGCGATTGACATCATGAACATCGATACACGCAATTGGGATACGATGACTTGCATCCACCAAGTCAGCGAGTCTGACCACCCGATCCCGTTAGTCGCCTTTTACGACAAGCATAGTTGCCTTTTACAAGCATGGGTTGCTGAAGACCTTTTCTCCCACGGATCTGTGTGTGCTTGTACCAGTCCAGACTTATGCCGGTTTCATAGTGCTAGGCCACTGAGATACCATGCCGCAGTTTAACACGGACACCACAGATTCAGATACAGTAATACAGTATACTTTATTCCGAGCCGATCAGTCCTTGTTTTATTCCCAAATGCCGAGCGCCAGGCAGGGTAACAACAAGTACACCCTTGACGTTATTTGGTATGACGCGACCGGGGATCGGACAACATATTTCCGGATTAGCAAACCTGTATACATCTAGAAATGTCAGTGCCGTGCAGACCCGTGAAGATTCCGGGGTAGAAGAGGTCTTCAGCAACCCGTGACTATGCTTGTCGTAAAAGGCGACTTACGGGATCGGGTGGTCAGGCTCGCTGACTTGGTTGATGCATGTAATTGGTCCCAATTGCGTGGATCGATGCACATGATGTCAATCACTGGATTGTCTGGTCCAGACTCGATTATTTACAAACCGCCGTCATATAGCTGGAATATTGCTGAGTGCGGCGTAAAACAACAAACAAACACACAAACAGTCCCGTGAATGGAGATTCTGGGTAAGAATATAGGTCTTCAGCAACCCATATACGTGCTGTAAGAGGCGACTATGCTGGTCGTAAGAGGCGACTAACGGGATCGGGTGGACAGGCTCGGTTACTTGGTTGATGCATGCCATCGAATCCCAATTGTGTAGATCGATGCTCATAATGTCAATCACTGGAATATCTAGTGCAGACAATATTATTTACAGACCGCCGACACATTGATGCAGGGCGACATTAAACAACAAACAAAAAAACCCAGTATAGATAAAATATTATGTGAAACTCAAATATAGAAGTTTCAAACGGCGTTCTCGCTTTACTGTGGACGATCAGCTGTTGAAGCTGCAATTGACCTAATTCCTGCTCCACATCCGACTTTCTGAACCTGTTAATGTCCCGAGTTGTCACCCAACGTTGTCAGACAACTAGCTTTAAAGTGTGACCCCGCAGTGAGTTGAACATTGGCCCTGTGTTTGTATGAACAGAAGGGGCTTCTAAATATACACTACATCCTGTTATTCGCACTGATAGCCACTTGTAGTTAAGTGTCTTTTTAGTGAAAAGTCTTTCGATCAATAGTATAAGAGCCCAAGGCAAAAGTATCTTTATTCAATTATACATATATATATATATTTACATTCATTCGACATCGCTGAAAGGTGGATGAGTGCATAAATGAATGAGTGAGTTAATTTATGAGTGAGCGAGGGAGAGAGGGAGGGAGGGAGGAAGCGAGGTACTTAGGGTTCCAATACATCACCAGTGTGTCATCATTGTTCTTCTACTATCTCGACTTTTACGCACTGACAGACTTGGACGCCGCACGTACGTCCCTTGTTAACCACTTTCCTTGGACGCCACATACCTTATATACACCTTCAACCCGTGAAGATCCGGGAAGAGAATAGGTGGTTTTCAGCAACCCATGTTTGCTGTAAAAGGCGCCTCTACATCTGTACATTTCACAATACTCACTGCCACAGAAGATCCAGGGAAGAATAGGTCTTCAGCAACCCATTCTTGCCAAAACAGGTGACTATGCTTGTCGTGAGAGGTGACTAACGGCATCGGGTGGTCAGGCTCGCTGACTTGGTTGATGCATGTCATCGTATTCCAAATGCGTGGATCGATGCTCATGATATCAGTCACAGGACTGTCGGGCCCAGACTCGATTATTTACAGACCGCCGTCATATAACAGGCAAATAAACAATCACTAGATTGATAGGTAAAAAAAGATCATCGCATTTATTTGTGAATCTTGTTTTCACATGTCAGATATCTTCTGCTCCATATAATGAAAGACTCGGCCAAGGCCGCGCAACCACAAATCATAGCCCTGTTCCCAGACAACACCGCCACAACCCCACCCTGTGACCTAGACTTATGTAAGTGAAATGATATAATGACGTTACATAATGTAGACTAAAGAACAGTGTGGCACAAGACTCAGCGAATCATATGACCTGTTTTATGCACCCACACACTCAATCAGCACACCCGACACTCAGCATATATCACGCGAGATTTTCGTGTATTTTCCGTCCTCGTGGAACTCGCTGCATTGGTATCAACCTGCTTCGTCTATTTTTTAAGAAACAACAACCAGGTAAACAGTAGACATTAGAATATATTGTCAAAATAGTTTGTTCCCTTACATTTCTTAATTTAAAAAACCCTTTAATTAATCGTATCCCATTACTAAGTCCGTGAATAATACACTGCTGTAAATCTATCTATTGTAACACTATCTTAAGTTGTCCTAACCCAAACACCCCTATGCCCATTGATAGGCTCTCCCAAACAGATTATAGGGGCCAGTGACTGCACGGATGACGCCGAGTCATGGAGAAATCACTCATGCACGGTTAGACAACACAGGCATAGTGAAGCTCTAAAAAATAGATAGCCCGGGTTGTAAGCCCTGCATTGCTTTTTGACAGATGTACCGCTCCTGTTAAACTCAGGCCTTGCCTGCTACCACTGCCCCATAGATGCCCGAGTATAATGGTGGTAACGGAATAAGCCGAGGGGATCCGAACGGTTTCTGAAGTAGACCAAAGAGTAGTTACTGCATCTGTTACTTTTCAGATGTGGAAGTGCGCTGCAAACGTAAATCCTGTATTTTTAACGGCGTGTCTGTTCATGCATGTCATCGCATCCCAATTGCGTAGATCAATGCTCATGATGTCAATCACGGGATTGCCCAGTCCAGACTCGATTGTGTACACACCGCCGTCACACAGCAGGAATACTGCTCTGTGCTGTGTTACACAACAAACAAACAAACAAATATCTAAAATTATAGACACTTATCCGGCAGCTGATATTAAACAATGAGCACGGCGGCTTGGACACAATCAAGTCTCGGTCAGCCATGTGTTGCTGCGGGCGCAGAGATCCGCCCAGAGATACACAGGATGGGCAGGGTCACACGGTGCATCCAGGACCATCCGAACCTCATTAATCGATTCTAGTTTGCACCGGAAAAACAAAATATAAACATATAAAAAGATCCGAGTGTTGAAAGGCACCAGTTCATCACTTGCCTGAGGTGTTTACAAAGTTTCACGAAGATCTATTAAACTGTTTATGTATGCTCTTGGCACGAACCCTGCCAACATTTGAGCAAACGCCAATTTTTTTTTATCAAACAAGGGCCATTGAAAACTGAATTCTCTATGGCAGTTTCAATACTTGATAACTTATTGATGAATCCAACATCCAACAACGTGTCTCTATAGCGGTTTCCGAAAGAATTTGTCCTCATTTTAGTCAAACAGCCCAAACTAAACTGCCGGTCGAAAGAAAGTATACACTTGAAAATTGGATTTGACCCAAACATTACCAATGTTACCAAAACGTTATAATTACGAGGCTGGCGACGGTTGGCGAAACACTGCAAACGTCCAAAACACACCCGGTGAGTGAGTGAGTGAGTTGGGTTTAACGCCGCTTTTAACAGTATTCCAGTCATATCACGTCGTGTCAGCTTAATGTGGGAGGAAAGCCCGAAGTGATGCAAGTCTAAGACGTTTACCACTTCGGTGAAACCCACGAGCACGGGTATGGTGCTGACAAACCTAGGAACATGATCGGGGCGAACCGGGATTCGAACCCACAATCATAGGTTTCTGGCGTGCCCAAGGGACGCAACTGTGCACAGCGAATCGCGGCGCCTTCGACGACTGGGCCACCCGTGCCCCCTGAGCAATGGTGAATGTACTTCAAATTGTGTTCGAACGTCCTGATGAGGAATACCATTCAACTATATACAAGCATTTGTCTTTGTTTGTATTACCGATGAAGTATGTTGCCATGGCATGCATGGTCTCCAGATCCCGGTATGCCCCCCCCCCCCCCCCCCCCCCCCCACACACACACACACACACCCACCCCCACCCCCCCGTAAACACGAAGCAATGTTATTAAATGAAATGGATCGTTGCCAAAACGTCACAGGTAATGACAAAACATGAAAACATATGCCACGTAATACGGCATAACACAGAGCGTGTGTCGCAGGCATGGGGGACAACCACACCCATATTGCCAGAAACAAACACGTCAACTGCACACCTAACCAGACTGTTTGAACGTTACCGACAGACTGGCACAACACAGGGCAGGGCAGAACAGCAGACCAAGGATAACCGGTACTTGAAAACTTGGTATTTGCATAACCGGTTCTTCATAGCGACGGGAACGACAGCAGCATTGTCCGGAAGCCGCATCAATCGCCGTACTGGGCTACGGTGTCTCCGTGTCGCAAGCCGCATCAGTCGCCGTACTGGGCTACGGTGTCTCCGTGTCGCAAGCCGCATCAATCGCCGTACTGGGCTACGATGTCTCCGTGTCGCAAGCCGCATCAATCGCCGTACTGGGCTACGGTGTCTCCGTGTCGCAAGCCGCATCAATCGCCGTACTGGGCTACGGTGTCTCCGTGTCGTAAGCTGCATCAATCGCCGTACTGGGCTACGGTGTCTCCGTGTCGCAAGCCGCATCAATCGCCGTACTGGGCTACGGTGTCTCCGTGTCGTAAGCTGCATCAATCGCCGTACTGGGCTACGGTGTCTCCGTGTCGTAAGCTGCATCAATCGCCGTACTGGGCTACGGTGTCTCCGTGTCGTAAGCTGCATCAATCGCCGTACTTGGCTACGATGTCTCCGTGTCGCAAGCCGCATCAATCGCCGTACAGGGCTACGGTGTCTCCGTGTCGCAAGCCGCATCAATCGCCGTACAGGGCTACGGTGTCTCTGTGTCGCAAGCCGCATCAATCGCCGTACAGGGCTACGGTGTCTCCGTGTCGCAAGCCGCATCAATCGCCGTACTGGGCTACGATGTTTCCGTGTCGCAGGTTGTCGGGCCTACCGCCCTCCCGTGGAATGACATTGAACCACGAACACCAACGTCGGTGACGGCACCGGGCACGGAAGGTACGACGCTGGCAGATCGGTCGAGGGTGCTGGGATTTTGTATGGAGAGTCGCTTTTTATTTAGCATCATCTGCAAAACAGACTGATCTGTCTGAAATTTGTTTTATATATTTAATATTTGTTTTTAAAAAATAACACCTTGTAACAATGTATTTTATGTGGCTGACAGGGTTTTTTTCAACAGTCAGTATTTTTCAACACAATTGTTACTCTTTCATGCATGTTCTGGAACAAGTTTTTTCTCTCTATATACTTTCAGGTCCCCCTCTAGAATATCCAATGCTCGGTCGAGTTTATCGTCGCAGGGGGGAATGATTGATGCAGTTGTGACATTTGTGGCAACCAACGGACGGGACTTGTCATCAACCGAGGCAACCTCAACGGCCAGATCTACAAGGATGACATTCTTCAACCCGTGGTGTTACCATTCCTTCGCCAACAGCAACGAGGAACACTCTTAGAGCACGACGAGGCAGGGCAACATATTGCAAGAGTCATCCAGGATGTCTTGGCTGGCACAACGTCACCCTTCTTCAGCTCGCTCACCAGACTTGAACCCCATTGTACACCTGTCCGATCCTCAGGTGAGGTGAGGTGAAATGGGGTTTAACGTCGCGTCCAAGATTATTGCACTTATATAGCGACGTGCATGTACGTGTGTGTGTTTGTGTGGCTGCTTGTACTAGTCCGGACTGATGCTGATTTATTGTGCTAGCTCACTGAGATACCATGCCGCAGTTTAACATGAATACCCCACTCCGACACAGTATACTGACTCCGAGCCGACCAGTCCTTGCTTTAGCCCCTTAATGCCGAGCCCCAGACAGGGTAACAACATGTACCATCTTTTAACGTCTTTTGGTATGACGCGGCCGGGGATCGAACCCCGGAGCTTCCGCTCTCCAGGCGGACGCTCTACCACTAGACCACGGAGGCGGTCCCGATCCTCAGGATCGTCAGATCAGGAGGCCTCTTCATCCAACACAGATGCGCTGGAAGCCGCACTGAGGTACGCGTGACAACGGATTCCAAGTGACGTCATCAGGCGACATCCTGACGTGCATTGGAGCTCGTGGTGGTCATATTCGCCGTTGAGAATGTCTTGTCTGTGTGGGCGGTGGGGTAGCCTAGTGGTTAAAGCGTTCGCTCGTCACGCCGAAGACCCAGGTTGGATTTCCCACATGGGTGCAATGTGTGAAGCTCATTTCTGGTGTCCCCCGCCGTGATATTGCTGGAATATTGCTAAAAGCGGCGTAAAACCAAACTCACTCACTCTTGTCTCTGTGAACCAACTGATCATGGCAAAACTTGCTTCACTCTGCTCAGTACTGTGAAATTGCGACCTTGAGATGTCATATGCACGTCACCTGTTTTGAGATACTCTTTGATATGATGCATGTAATATCGCCTATGATACCCGTATTAAAAATATCCCTATCGAATAACAATTTCTGGTATGTCTCAGCCACCATCAGACTTGGGTGGGTACTTCCTTTAGCCCGGCACAACATATTTACGTATGGCGGCGGCGGTGATTAAAAAGTGATCACCGTCACTTGTGTTTTCTTTGCTATGAATAATTATGATTTTCCAAACTGTTTCCCAGCATAGTTTGCCGAGAATGGGGTCGAGTTTGACTTGGACACGGGCACAACATTCCACAGTCTGTGGTGTACAGCTGTATAAACTCCCGTGTTTATAAACATGTTTCTATTTAGAAGGTTGATAACGTAAACCTCTACACACCGCCAACACATCACAGAGCGTGAACCACCGTGCACAGGGGCGTCCTTCTACACACAGTGCAATGAGTGAGTGAGTATGGTTTTACACCGCTTTTAGCAATATTCCAGCAATATCACGGCGGGGGACACCAGAAATGGGCTTCACACGTTGGGAATAGAACCCGGGTCTTCGGCGTGACGAGCGAACGCTTCAACTACTAGGCTATCCGACCGCCCCTACTACACTATGCAATGAAAGTACGTGCAATTGTTCTCTTGCACACATTGAAAGGTCGATTTCTGGAGGTTTGATTTATGCCCCGTCAGTATTTGTATAGATATGTAACCTAATCACGTGATATAATGGTTCACACGCCGCCTTGAACATTAGTTTTGTCATATCACGTCCATAGTGACGCATAAGGGGTTCGCGGAACCTGACACGGCTAAGGGACGGAACTCTTCACAGAATATTGCGGCCCCAATATAGGTCGACACCCATTTTACCTTTCGGACATACCCTTCTCTACCACGTCACTAAATGGCCTGGCGGCCCCGTGCGCCAAATATGCAACCCAAACTAAGTAAGTAAGTAAACTTGTTCCACATTTGTTTTGAGCAGTATTCGGTATTTTGCAAGGCATCTTAAACGTTACGTGGCGGCCGGGTAGCCTAGTGATTAAAGCGTTCGCTCGTCACGCCGAGGACCCGGGTTCGATTCCCGACATGGGTGCAATGTGTGAAAACCATTTCTGGTGTCCCCCGCCGTGGTATTGGTGGAATATTGCTAACAGTGGCGTAAAACCAAACTAACTCGCTCACTCTTAAACATTACAAATTAATACTTTCGTAACCGGTGAGTTGTCATGAACAAAAAACGTGACCTTTAACTAGATTTGATGCCTTACAAGAACCTTTCAGAGTGAATGAGTGAGTTGGATTTAACGCCGCTTTTAACTGTATTACAGTTATATCACGGCGTGTCAGCTTAATGTGGGAGGAAAGCCCGAAGTGATGCAAGTCTCAGACGTTTACCACTTCGGTGAAACCCACGAGCACGGGTATGGTGCTGACAAACCTAGAAACATAATCGGGGCGAACCGGGATTCGAACCCACAATCTGGCGTGCCCAAGGGACGCAAGTCTGCACAGAGAATCGCGGCGCCTTAGATGACTGGGCCACCCGTGCCCCCAGAACCTTTCAGAAAGGAGGTATGCCATCGTATGGTGATACAAATCACAAATATTACAGCCATATCATGAAAATGGATCAAACAAAGCAGCAGTCGACACTGTTACATGCAATGTCGGGGCGATGCCACATAAGATAGGTGGCTGCTAATAGATGACGGGAGGTCTTTCATCAAAGGGAAAGAAGACTGGAGTTTTATGAAAATAATATTCCGAAAAAGACAGGGAGAATGGCCTCTTCCTTTTCTTGGTCTTTCACCCGTCGTGTGCCGGTCCCGCAGTAGGTTGCATTTGTCATTCCCAACTTGTTCTGAAATGTGGCTCCGTTCTGTACATTAGCTTAATTAACGATGTCTACTATGTGCCACTACACTGTTCACTAAATAGGACTAAACTGTTCACTAAACAGATCAAACTGTTCACTAAATAGATCTAAACTGTTCACTAAATGGGACTATACTGTTCACTAAATAGGACAATACTGTTCACTAAATAGAACAAAACTGTTCACTAAATAGATCTAAACTGTTCACTAAATAGAACTACACTGTTCACTCAATAGAACTGAACTGTTCACTAAATAGATCTAAACTGTTCACTAAATAAAACTACAATGTTCACTAAATAGGACTAAACTGTTCACTAAATAGATCTAAACTGTTCACTAAATAGATCTAAACTGTTCACTAAATAGGACTATACTGTTCACTAAATAGGACTAAACTGTTCACTAAATAGATCTAAACTGTTCACTGAATAGAACTAAACTGTTCACTAAATAGGACTAAACTGTTCACTAAATAGATCTAAACTGTTCACTAAATAAAACTACACTGTTCACTAAATAGGACTAAACTGTTCACTAGATAGAACTAAACTGTTCACTAAATAGAGCTAAACTGTTCACTAAATAGAGCTAAACTGTTCACTAAACAGAACTAAACTGTTCACTAAATAGATCAAACTGTTCACTAAATAGAACTACATTGTTCACTAAATAGGACGAAACTGTTCACTAAATAGATCTAAACTGTTCACTAAATAGAACTACACTGTTCACTAAATAGGACTAAACTGTTCACTAAACAGATCAAACTGTTCACTAAATAGATCTAAACTGTTCACTAAATGGGACTATACTGTTCACTAAATAGGACAATACTGTTCACTAAATAGAACTAAACTGTTCACTAAATAGATCTAAACTGTTCACTAAATAGAACTACACTGTTCACTCAATAGAGCTGAACTGTTCACTAAATAGATCTAAACTGTTCACTAAATAAAACTACACTGTTCACTAAATAGGACTAAACTGTTCACTAAATAGATCTAAACTGTTCACTGAATAGAACTAAACTGTTCACTAAATAGGACTAAACTGTTCACTAAATAAAACTACACTGTTCATTAAATAGGACTAAACTGTTCACTAGAGAGAACGAAACTGTTCACTAAATAGAGCTAAACTGTTCACTAAATAGAGCTAAACTGTTCACTAAACAGAAGTAAACTGTTCACTAAATAGATCAAACTGTTCACTAAATAGAACTACACTGTTCACTAAATAGGACGAAACTGTTCACTAAACAGAAATAAACTGTTCACTAAATAGAGCTAAACTGTTCACTAAATAGATCAAACTGTTCACTAAATAGAACTACACTGTTCACTAAATAGGTCGAAACTGTTCACTAAATAGGACGAAACTGTTTACTAAATGTGACTGGACTGTTCTCGAAATAGAACTACACTGTTTACTAAATAGGACGAAACTGTTCACTAAATAAGACGAAACTGTTCACTAAATAGGACGAAACTGTTCACTAAATAAGACGAAACTGTTCACTAAATAAGACGAAACTGTTCACTAAATAGGACTAAACTGTTCACTATATAGATCTAAACTGTTCACTAAATAGAACTACACTGTTCACTCAATAGGTCGAAACTGTTCACTAAATAGGACGAAACTGTTTACTAAATGTGACTGGACTGTTCTCGAAATAGAACTACACTGTTTACTAAATAGGACGAAACTGTTCACTAAATAAGACGAAACTGTTCACTAAATAGGACGAAACTGTTCACTAAATAAGACGAAACTGTTCACTAAATAAGACGAAACTGTTCACTAAATAGGACTAAACTGTTCACTATATAGATCTAAACTGTTCACTAAATAGAACTACACTGTTCACTAAATAGAACTACACTGTTCACTCAATAGGACGAAACTGTTCACTAAATAGGACGAAACTGTTTACTAAATGTGACTGGACTGTTCTCGAAATAGAACTACACTGTTTACTAAATAGGACGAAACTGTTCACTAAATAAGACGAAACTGTTCACTAAATAGGACTAAACTGTTCACTAAATAGAAATAATCTGTTCACTAAATACAAATATACTGTTCACTAAATAGGACGACACTGTAAACTTATTTTCTCTATTGCATTTTGTTAAGTACCACATTTAGCGTTGACTAAATTGAATATTGCCCAACCACTGTTGCAGTCTAGTAACGCAGACATACAAAGGGCCTTTACATTTTAAAATCTCGCATTATCTGATTCAACAAGCGTTACCTCTGAATGGCGTTGACACTTGCTGTTTATTAGTGCGGGGCGTTGCCACATGAGCGACATGCGTGATAATGACGCCATTGTTGCCGGCCTCGCTTGTCTGTCGGTGTCACGTCAACAAACCACACCATTATTACACTACAACAGCTGCAACAAAATCCATCCTGTTTGATATAAACACTTATCGACAGCCTTTTGTTACAAGCATGTAAAGCTTTATTAACGATATTGGAACACAGCTTATATACACCTCGTTACTGGTGATAATGGTAGTGGATACAAAATATATTTATAGTAAAGCGGCAATCGCTTTTTATCTTAGTCAATTGGCGAGTAGGTTTTCATTTGATAGCAATGTTACATAACTATCTGTCATTTTCATATCTAAATCATAAATTCTAAAAAATAAAACATCAGGTTACCGGAGATCCAGCTCAGACATACATGAGGTGAGCGGTGTTCCAGCTAAGACATACATTTGGCGAGCGGTGATCCAGCTCAGACATACATTTGGCGAGCGGAGATCCAGCTCAGACATACATGAGGTGAGCGGAGATCCAGCTAAGACATACATAAGGTGAGCGGAGATCCAGCTAAGACTTACATGAGGTGAGCGCAGCTTCAGCTCAGACATACATCAGCTGAGCGGAGATCCAGCTCAGACATACACGAGGTGAGCGATGTTCCAGCTCAGACATACATCAGGTGAGCGGAGATCCAGCTCAGACATACATCAGGTGAGCGGAGATCCAGCTCAGAAATACATCAGGTGAGCGGAGATCCAGCTCAGACATACACGTGGTGAGCGGAGATCCAGCTCAAACATACACGAGGCGAGCGGAGATCCAGCTAAGACATACACGAGGTGAGCGGAGATCCAGCTCAAACATACACGAGGCGAGCGGAGATTCAGCTCAGACATACATGAGGTGAGCGCAGCTTCAGCTCAAACATACACGAGGCGAGCGGAGATCCAGCTCAGACATACATCAGGTGAGCGGAGATCCAGCTCAGACATACATCAGGTGAGCAAAGATCCAGCTCAGACATACATCAGGTGAGCAAAGATCCAGCTCAGACATACATGAGGTGAGCGGAGATCCAGCTAAGACATACATCAGGTGAGCAAAGATCCAGCTCAGACATACATTTGGCGAGCGGAGATCCAGCTCAGACATACACGAGGTGAGTGGAGATCCAGCTCAGACATACATATGGCGAGCGGAGATCCAGCTCAGACATACATGAGGTGTGCGGAGATCCAGCTCAGACATACATATGGCGAGCGGAGATCCAGCTCAGACATACATGAGGTGAGCGGAGATCCAGCTCAGACATACATGAGGCGAGCGGAGATCCAGCTCAGACATACATGAGGTGAGCGGAGATCCAGCTCAGACATACATGAGGTGAGCGCAGCTTCAGCTCAGACATACATCAGCTGAGCGGAGATCCAGCTCAGACATACACGAGGTGAGCGATGTTCCAGCTCAGACATACATCAGGTGAGCGGAGATCCAGCTCAGACATACATGAGGTGAGCGGAGATCCAGCTCAGAAATACATCAGGTGACCGGAGATCCAGCTCAGACATACACGAGGTGAGCGGAGATCCAGCTCAAACATACACGAGGCGAGCGGAGATCCAGCTCAGACATACATCAGGTGAGCGGAGATCCAGCTCAGACATACATCAGGTGAGCAAAGATCCAGCTCAGACATACATTTGGCGAGCGGAGATCCAGCTCAGACATACATGAGGTGAGCGGAGATCCAGCTAAGACATACATATGGCGAGCGGAGATCCAGCTCAGACATACATGAGGTGAGCGGAGATCCAGCTAAGACATACATGAGGTGAGCGGAGATCCAGCTCAGACATACATCAGGTGAGCGGAGATCCAGCTCAGACATACATATGGCGAGCGGAGATCCAGCTCAGACATACATGAGGTGAGCGCAGCTTCAGCTCAGACATACATGAGGTGAGCGGAGATCCAGCTCAGACATACATCAGGTGAGCGGAGATCCAGCTCAGACATACATTTGGCGAGCGGAGATCCAGCTCAGACATACATGAGGTGAGCGGAGATCCAGCTCAGACATACATATGGCGAGCGGAGATCCAGCTCAGACATACATGAGGTGAGCGGAGATCCAGCTAAGACATACATGAGGTGAGCGGAGATCCAGCTCAGACATACATGAGGTGAGCGGAGATCCAGCTCAGACATACATATGGCGAGCGGAGATCCAGCTCAGACATACATGAGGTGAGCGCAGCTTCAGCTCAGACATACATCAGCTGAGCGGAGATCCAGCTCAGACATACATCAGCTGAGCGGAGATCCAGCTCAGACATACATCAGTTGAGCGGAGATCCAGCTCAGACATACATGAGGTGAGCGGAGATCCAGCTCAGACATACATGAGGTGAGCGGAGATCCAGCTCAGACATACATGAGGTGAGCGGAGATCCAGCTCAGACATACATATGGCGAGCGGAGATCCAGCTCAGACATACATGAGGTGAGCGGAGATCCAGCTCAGACATACATGAGGTGAGCGGAGATCCATCTCAGACATACATCAGGTGAGCGGAGATCCAGCGCAGACATACATCAGGTGAGCGGAGATCCAGCTCAGACATACATGAGGTGAGCGGAGATCCAGCTCAGACATACATGAGGTGAGCGGAGATCCAGCTAAGACATACATCAGGTGAGCGGAGATCCAGCTAAGACATACAATGACGTTGTCTTGGACATGGGATTCGTTGGCGTGACTACCTACACAGCCCAGGAGATAATCGATTAGGGATAAATATGTCATATTATAATTAACAATAATTAGTGAGAAGTGGCATAGTAGCAGAGGTTGGCCTTAGTCAATATACAATTCAATGGTGGCGAGTAGTAACAATGGGGATTGTGAATACATGACAGGTTTTATGGATAGCAACTTCTTCTATTTTTGGTGACAAAGAATAAAAGAAGTTGCTATCCATAAAAAGTGTCATGTATTCATGTTCTTCCAACTTCTAAATGCCTGTCAAAGACGTCATATTAATACATGTAATTAAGTCATGGAGACATATATATGTCATGGCTTCATAGTAATTAGCACATAGGTAATTTCTTCATTAATCCAACTTGTATAATCATATCTGTCTGTCTGTCTGTCTGTCTGTCTATATGCTTGCCCAGTCTTCGTCTGATGAAGGGACACGAAGTAGCTCTGAAACGGCGTGGCAAAGAATAAAAGAAGTTGATATCCATAAAATGTGTCAAGTATTTAATTACCGTTTGGAATTATATGTTCATTCAGACAACGGTTGTCACGAATCGTTCGTTGTGACAGTCACAATGTGACATACTTATGGCAAGTTAGATTGCGTCTGCTCATTTTATTGCTTCGGTTTATTTCGGATAGATCCGTTATTTTCCATTCTTATCTCAAGCCTCAGCGTAAGGTGTAATCCCAAATTGCAGTCAATATTCATGTTTCACAGTACCGTTGCCTAGCAACGTAACACTAATTTGAGCGTGCAAGTGAACAAGGTAAAATGTAAACCTCCTGAAGATAAAAAATCTCATTAAAATCTGATCTTTATTCAGGTACAATAAATATGCTTTACGTAAAGAGGTAATTGCATTGGTGAAAAGATCTGATTGTATGAGACTTACATTAAAAATACAGTGCTGATCCTGCTTAGGCGCTCTCAATAGCATAGCACTGCCTGATTGACATTGTATCCATTAACTTCCGGTCTGGGATGAATCCACATCTTGTTAACAGTCAGCACGAACTACATAATTAGCATGTCACGCAGGTTTTCCGTGTGTTTTAAGCAGGTGCGTCATTTAAATGACACGTGTCATAATCTGAAATAAGCATGCATGTCCCTCACCATATTTGGTCATATTACGAAGTCATGCTCTGTTCAACTCTTCTTAATTATTGTGAATTATACGGCGCTTCTATCAGTGAGACTTCACCGTTCTTCAACTCCACAGGGTTTGCTGAAATAGTGAGTGAGTTGGGTTTAACGTCGCGTTGAACAGTTTTCCAGTTATATCACGGCGTGTCAGCTTAATGTGGGAGGAAAGCCCGAAGTGATGCAGGTCTCAGACGTTTACCACTTTGGTGAAACCCACGAGCGCGGGTATGATGCTGACAAACCTAGAAACATAATCGGGGCGAACCGGGATTCGAACCGACGATCACAAGTTTCTGGCGTGCCCAAGGGACGCAACTCTGCACAGCGAATAGAGGCGCCCTAGATGACCGGGCCACACGTGCCCCCATCACAATATTGGGTATTTTTAAAAATGTATTATACATAAAGGCAAAGACGTTTAGTATATTTGTCCCAATGTTAATACTAATTCAAACTCGTTAGTTATACAACGCATACAGACAAATACATTAAGCATCTTTTTACACCATATAAAATTTAATATTGATTCAAACTCTTGTGGTGTGCTTCTTAATTTAAGCGATGATTACATGCAAGGGAGCTAACTCTACCCATACTGTACCATTTTCACCATTTCTCTTGGCCGGCGTTTGTAATATCTATAAGGGAGTTACTATGTTTGTTTGTTGTTTAACGCCGCACTCAGCAACATTCCAGCTATATAACGGCAGTCCGTAAATAATCAAGCCTGGACCAGACAATCCACAGATTGACATCATTAGCATCCATCCACCCAATGGGATGCGATGGCATGCATCAACCAAGTCAGCGAGCCTGACCACCTGATCCCGTTAGTCGCCTATTCCGACAAGCATAGTCGCCTTTTACAGCAAACCTGGGTTCCTGAAGACCTATTCTACCCTGGATCTTCACGGGTCCGAAATGATTAAGCGAAGAGTAACATGCAGGGTACGGGTGTGCGAATCTTTCAGATATTTCTGTATCTCGATAACGAACATAATCAGGGAATTTCGAATGCAATATAATAAAGTCGTGCTATAACTTGTTATTGACATTGCACACCTTGTCGTTTCTGAGCGCCATGACTTCTACACTCAAAATGGTGCAGAGTCGAGGCTATACTTGTGTTCTGTGGCCGTTTTCTTTTCCGAGATAGTAATGTCCGAATCAAAGTGGTTAAGAACTTAAGCCGAATGGTTTTAGAAAGCTGACATCTGATTGGTTTAAGAACCTCTCATCGTTTACTAATATTGGATTGGGAGGTCAAAGTTCGCTCGGGTTCACCTGGCACGACCTTCTATGGAGGTGTCCTCAGATTTTAACAGAGAGAGGTTTGTTTGTTTGTTTGTTGTTTAACGCCGCACTCAGCAACATTTCAGCTATATAACGGCAGTCCGTAAATAATCAAGCCTGGACTAGACAATCCACCAGACCTTCTATGGAGGTGTCCTCAGATTTTAACAGAGAGAGGTTTGTTTGTTTGTTTGTTGTTTAACGCTGCACTCAGCAACATTTCAGCTATATAACGGCATTCCGTAAATAATCAAGCCTGGACTAGACAATCCACCAGACCTTCTATGGAGGTGTCCTCAGATTTTAACAGAGAGAGGTTTGTTTGTTTGTTTGTTGTTTAACGCTGCACTCAGCAACATTTCAGCTATATAACGGCAGTCCGTAAATAATCAAGCCTGGACTAGACAATCCACCAGACCTTCTATGGAGGTGTCCTCAGATTTTAACAGAGAGAGGTTTGTTTGTTTGTTTGTTGTTTAACGCTGCACTCAGCAACATTTCAGCTATATAACGGCAGTCCGTAAATAATCAAGCCTGGACTAGACAATCCACCAGACCTTCTATGGAGGTGTCCTCAGATTTTAACAGAGAGAGGTTTGTTTGTTTGTTTGTTGTTTAACGCCGCACTCAGCAACATTTCAGCTATATAACGGCAGTCCGTAAATAATCAAGCCTGGACTAGACAATCCACCAGACCTTCTATGGAGGTGTCCTCAGATTTTAACAGAGAGAGGTTTGTTTGTTTGTTTGTTGTTTAACGCTGCACTCAGCAACATTTCAGCTATATAACGGCAGTCCGTAAATAATCAAGCCTGGACTAGACAATCCACCAGACCTTCTATGGAGGTGTCCTCAGATTTTAACAGAGAGAGGTTTGTTTGTTTGTTTGTTGTTTAACGCTGCACTCAGCAACATTTCAGCTATATAACGGCAGTCCGTAAATAATCAAGCCTGGACTAGACAATCCACCAGACCTTCTATGGAGGTGTCCTCAGATTTTAACAGAGAGAGGTTTGTTTGTTTGTTTGTTGTTTAACGCTGCACTCAGCAACATTTCAGCTATATAACGGCAGTCCGTAAATAATCAAGCCTGGACTAGACAATCCACCAGACCTTCTATGGAGGTGTCCTCAGATTTTAACAGAGAGAGGTTTGTTTGTTTGTTTGTTGTTTAACGCTGCACTCAGCAACATTTCAGCTATATAACGGCAGTCCGTAAATAATCAAGCCTGGACTAGACAATCCACCAGACCTTCTATGGAGGTGTCCTCAGATTTTAACAGAGAGAGGTTTGTTTGTTTGTTTGTTGTTTAACGCTGCACTCAGCAACATTTCAGCTATATAACGGCAGTCCGTAAATAATCAAGCCTGGACTAGACAATCCACCAGACCTTCTATGGAGGTGTCCTCAGATTTTAACAGAGAGAGGTTTGTTTGTTTGTTTGTTGTTTAACGCTGCACTCAGCAACATTTCAGCTATATAACGGCAGTCCGTAAATAATCAAGCCTGGACTAGACAATCCACCAGACCTTCTATGGAGGTGTCCTCAGATTTTAACAGAGAGAGGTTTGTTTGTTTGTTTGTTGTTTAACGCTGCACTCAGCAACATTGCATCTGTGTGACGGGGGTCAGTAACTAATCGAGTCTGGACCAGACAATCCAGAGATTGACATCATGAGCATCGATCGACGCAATCGGGATATGACGACATGCATCAACCAAGTCAGCGAGCCTGACGACCCGATCCCGTTAGTCGCCTCTTACGACAAGATCAGTCGGCTTTTACGGCAAGTATGGGTCGCTGAAGACTATTCTAACCCGGATCTTCACGGGTCACACAGAGAGGTATCAAAGTTAAAGATCTGATTTTAATGAGATCGAGTTTACAGTCAAAGAAAGATTCTGAAGAGGTTTCTGGTTCTGGTGTCGTGGGGAATGAAACCCGATTTAGCCTCCCCCTCCCCCTCCCATCCGTGCAGGTAATAAAGTGCAGTGACTATTTAACCCCACAGACAGATGATTCAGATATATCGCTATGATGCGTCGTTATACCATTTATTCGCTATATTATACCCAAGTTATTATCCATGTATTGTTATTGGATCTCCCAGATTTGATGTTGATATGTATCGATATCACACATTCTATAAAACATATGCATATTTCGATATTAATACATCATCACGTAATGAATTATTGATATAATAAAGGAGCAAATAAATAGTATAACGCCTTCTATATCATAGCGGCCTGTCATATAAGGTAAAATGCATCCCCAAAAACAAATTCAACATTCAAAATGCCGGGTATGTGGTGATATCTTCGACGCTGTAGTTGCGTCTTGATAAATCAGTATATACAGAGTACAAACATCAGGGGTCCGTTCCACAAAGGTGTCTTAGCGCAAAGGTGATCGTAACTCCCATACTTTAACATAGACTTACGACTGTCGTAGCGCTACGGTCGCTTTGTGAAACAGGACCCAGTAGGATTTATGAGACAGAGAAGACATGCCTCATGAGCTACAGATTACATGAGATCATTAAAGGAATCAGTTGACGGTGTATCACCGGCAGGTAAGTCTCAGTAATTTTCCGATCAAGGTGAGGTGAAATTGGGTTTAACGTCGCGTCCAAGATTTTGGACTTATATAGCGACGTGCATGCATGTGTGTGTGTGTGTGTGTGGCTGCTTGTACTATTCCGGACTGATGCCGATTTATAGTGCTAGCTCACTGAGAAACCATGCCGCAGGTTAACATGAATACCCCACTCAGACACAGTATACTGACTCCGAGCCGACCAGTCCTTGTTTTAGCCCCTTAATACCGAGCGCCAGACAGGGTAACAACAAGTACCATCTTTTAACGTCTTTTGGTATGACGCGGCCGGGGATCGAACCCCTGACCTTCCGCTCTCCGGGTGGACGCTCTACCACTAGACCACGGAGGCGGTTTTCCGATCAAGACATTATCATTGTCTTTAATGTTCACGAATTCATGTGACGCCTCAAGACTTATGACAAAAGCGGGTCGGGATCGAACACTTTAAAGAGATGGTTTTATCGTTAGGGAGTGGTGCGGGTTTTAGTCAGTTGATTGAGTCGAAGCTCTGTCGATCCAGTTACCCACTCTGTACCGAACCTGTCCTGTCTTGTCTTGTTCAAGTAATGTATTGAGAGATGGACTGAAGCTTAGTAAGAAGAATGTAGACATAAGGTAGAATGGGTCTTCAGCAACCCATGCTTTTCGTAAGGGGCGGCTAGATCGGGTGGTCAGGCTTGCTGACTTGTTTGATGCATGTCATTGTTTCCCAATTGTGTAGATCGACGCCAATGGTCTCAATCACTAGATTGTCTGGTCCAGACTCGATTATTTACAGTTCGCCGTCACACAGCTGGAATACTGATGAGTGCGGCGTTAAACAACAAACAAACAAATGCAAATCTTGTGTTGTGTTGATACTTGTCTGCGTGTGCATGTCTGCATGAATGTTTATGTTATTTATTAGGAGTAACGGTCGTCAGACCCCTCACTCCTTTACTTAGCGAAACGCTCACGACCATGCCAGTTGCAGATTAATGGTTTAAACTGACCATGGCGACATGGTACGGCAATACGTTTAGGTAACTCCTGTACGATCCCTTTGTACCCCAGTTACGACATGGTGGAGATGGGACCCCAAACACAGCTACGTCATGGTGGAGATGGGACCCTAAACACAGTTACGACATGGTGGAGATGGGACCCTAAACACAGTTACGACATGGTGGAGATGGGACCTTAAACACAGTTACGACATGGTGGAGATGGGACCCTAAACACAGTTACGACATGGTGGAGATGGGACCCTAAACACAGTTACGACATGGTGGAGATGTGAACCTAAACACAGTTACGTCATGGTGGAGATGTGAACCTAAACACAGTTACGACATGGTGGATATGGGACCCTAAACACAGTTACGTCATGGTAGAGATGGGACACTAAACACAGTTACGACATGGTGGAGATGGGACCCTGAACACAGTTACGTCATGTTGGAGATGGGACACTAAACACAGTTACGACATGGAGGAGATGGGACACTAAACACAGTTACGACATGGTGGAGATGGGACCCTAAACACAGTTACGACATGGTGGAGATGGGACACTAAACACAGTTACGACATGGTGGAGATGGGACCCTAAACACAGTTACGTCATGGTGGAGATGGGACACTAAACACAGTTACGACATGGTGGAGATGGGACACTAAACACAGTTACGACATGGTGGAGGTGGGACCTTAAACAGAGTTACGACATGGTGGAGATGGGACCCTGAACACAGTTACGACATGGTGGAGATGGGACCCTGAACACAGTTACGACATGGTGGAGATGGGACACTAAACACAGTTACGACATGGTGGAGATGGGACCTAAAACACAGTTACGACATGGTGGATATGGGACACTAAACACAGTTACGTCATGGTGGAGATGGGACCCTAAACACAGTTACGTCATGGTGGAGATGGGACCTTAAACACAGTTACGACATGGTGGAGATGGGACCTTAAACACAGTTACGACATGGTGGAGATGGGACCTTAAACACAGTTACGACATGGAGGAGATGGGACCCTAAACACAGTTACGACATGGTGGAGATGGGACACTAAACACAGTTACGACATGGTGGAGATGGGACACTAAACACAGTTACGACATGGTGGAGATGGGACCCTAAACACAGTTACGACATGGTGGAGATGGGACCCTAAACACAGTTACGACATGGTGGAGATGGGACACTAAACACAGTTACGACATGGAGAAGATGGGACACTAAACACAGTTACGACATGGAGGAGATGGGACCTTAAACACAGTTACGACATGGTGGAGATGGGACCCTAAACACAGTTACGACATGGTGGAGATGGGACACTAAACACAGTTACGACATGGAGGAGATGGGACGCTAAACACAGTTACGACATGGAGGAGATGGGACACTAAACACAGTTACGACATGGTGGAGATGGGACCCTAAACACAGTTACGACATGGTGGAGATGGGACCCTAAACACAGTTACGACATGGAGGAGATGGGACACTAAACACAGTTACGACATGGTGGAGATGGGACACTCAACACAGTTACGTCATGGTGTAGATGGGACCCTAAACACAGCTACGACATGGTGGAGATGGGACCTTAAACACAGTTACGTCATGGTGGAGATGGGACACTAAACACAGTTACGTCATGGTGGAGATGGGACCTTAAACACAGTTACAACATGGAGGAGATGGGACCCTAAACACAGTTACGTCATGGTGGAGATGGGACCTTAAACACAGTTACGTCATGGTGGAGATGGGACCTTAAACACAGTTACGACATGGTGGAGATGGGACCTTAAACACAGTTACAACATGGAGGAGATGGGACCCTAAGCACAGTTACGTCATGGTGGAGATGGGACCTTAAACACAGTTACGACATGGTGGAGATGGGACCCTAAACACAGTTACGTCATGGTGAAGATGGAACCCTAAACAAAGTTACGACATGGTGGAGATGGGACCCTAAACACAGTTACGTCATGGTGAAGATGGAACCCTAAACACAGTTACGACATGGTGGAGATGGGACACTAAACACAGTTACGACATGGTGGAGATGGGACACTCAACACAGTTACGACATGGTGGAGATGGGACACTCAACACAGTTACGTCATGGTGTAGATGGGACCCTAAACACAGTTACGACATGGAGGAGATGGGACACTAAACACAGTTACGACATGGTGGAGATGGGACACTCAACACAGTTACGTCATGGTGTAGATGGGACCCTAAACACAGTTACGACATGGTTGAGATGGGACCCTAAACACAGTTACGACATGGTGGAGATGGGACACTAAACACAGTTACGACATGGTGGAGATGGGACACTAAACAAAGTTACGACATGGAGGAGATGGGACCCTAAACACAGGTACGACATGGTGGAGATGAGACACTAAACAAAGTTACGACATGGAGGAGATGGGACCCTAAACACAGTTACGACATGGTGGAGATGGGACCCTAAACACAGTTACGACATGGTGGAGATGGGACCCTAAACACAGGTACGACATGGTGGAGATGAGACACTAAACACAGTTACGACATGGTGGAGATGGGACCCTAAACACAGGTATGACATGGTGGAGATGGGACACTAAACACAGTTACGACGAGGCAGAGATGGGACCCTAAACACAGTTACGACATGGTGGAGATGGGACACTAAACACAGTTACGTCATGGTGGAGATGGGACCCTAAACAAAGTTACGACATGGTGGAGATGGGACCCTAAACACAGTTACGACATGGTGGAGATGGGACCTAAAACGCAGTTACGACATGGTGGAGATGGGACCCTTAACACAGTTACGACATGGTGGAGATGGGACACTAAACACAGTTACGTCATGGTGGAGATGGGACCCTAAACACAGTTACGACATGGTGGAGATGGGACACTAAACACAGTTACGACATGGTGGAGATGGGACCCTTAACACAGTTACGACATGGTGGAGATGGGACACTAAACACAGTTACGTCATGGTGGAGATGGGACCCTAAACACAGTTACGTCATGGTGGAGATGGGACACTAAACACAGTTACGACATGGGGGAGATGGGACCCTAAACACAGTTACGTCATGGTGGAGATGGGACACTAAACACAGTTACGTCATGGTGTAGATGGGACCCTAAACACAGTTACGACATGGAGGAGATGGGACACTAAACACAGTTACGACATGGTGGAGATGGGACCCTTAACACAGTTACGACATGGGGGAGATGGGACCCTAAACACAGTTACGTCATGGTGGAGATGGGACCCTAAACACAGTTACGACATGGTGGAGATGGGACACTAAACACAGTTACGTCATGGTGGAGATGGGACCCTAAACAAAGTTACGACATGGTGGAGATGGGACCTTAAACACAGTTACAACATGGTGGAGATGGGACACTAAACACAGTTACGTCATGGTGGAGATGGGACCCTAAACACAGTTACGTCATGGTGGAGATGGGACACTAAACACAGTTACGACATGGTGGAGATGGGACCCTTAACACAGTTACGACATGGTGGAGATGGGACCCTAAACACAGTTACGACATGGTGGAGATGGGACCCTTAACACAGTTACGACATGGTGGTGATGGGACACTTAACACAGTTACGACATGGGGGAGATGGGACCCTTAACACAGTTACGACATGGTGGAGATGGGACCCTTAACACAGTTACGACATGGTGGAGATGGGACCCTAAACACAGTTACAACATGGTGGAGATGGGACACTAAACACAGTTACGACATGGTGGAGATGGGACCCTAAACACAGTTACGACATGGGGGAGATGGGACCCTAAACACAGTTACGACATGGGGGAGATGGGACCCTAAACACAGTTACGACATGGGGGAGATGGGACACTAAACACAGTTACGACATGGTGGAGATGGGACACTTAACACAGTTACGACATGGTGGAGATGGGACCCTTAACACAGTTACGACATGGTGGAGATGGGACACTTAACACAGTTACGACATGGGGGAGATGGGACACTAAACACAGTTACGACATGGGGGAGATGGGACCCTAAACACAGTTACGACATGGTGGAGATGGGACACTTAACACAGTTACGACATGGTGGAGATGGGACCCTTAACACAGTTACAACATGGTGGAGATGGGACACTAAACACAGTTACGACATGGTGGAGATGGGACACTAAACACAGTTACAACATGGGGGAGATGGGACCCTTAACACAGTTACGACATGGTGGAGATGGGACACTAAACACAGTTACGTCATGGTGGAGATGGGACCCTAAACAAAGTTACGACATGGTGGAGATGGGACCTTAAACACAGTTACAACATGGTGGAGATGGGACACTTAACACAGTTACGTCATGGTGGAGATGGGACCCTGAACACAGTTACGACATGGGGGAGATGGGACCCTAAACACAGTTACGACATGGTGGAGATGGGACCCTAAACACAGTTACGACATGGTGGAGATGGGACCCTAAACACAGTTACGACATGGTGGAGATGGGACCCTAAACACAGTTACGACATGGGGGAGATGGGACCCTAAACACAGTTACGACATGGTGGAGATGGGACACTTAACACAGTTACAACATGGGGGAGATGGGACCCTAAACACAGTTACGACATGGTGGAGATGGGACACTAAACACAGTTACGTCATGGTGGAGATGGGACCCTAAACAAAGTTACGACATGGTGGAGATGGGACCTTAAACACAGTTACAACATGGTGGAGATGGGACACTAAACACAGTTACGACATGGTGGAGATGGGACCCTAAACACAGTTACGACATGGTGGAGATGGGACACTAAACACAGTTACGACATGGTGGAGATGGGACCCTAAACACAGTTACGACATGGTGGAGATGGGACACTAAACACAGTTACGACATGGTGGAGATGGGACCCTAAACACAGTTACGACATGGTGGAGATGGGACCCTAAACACAGGTACGACATGGTGGAGATGAGACACTAAACAAAGTTACGACATGGTGGAGATGGGACCTTAAACACAGTTACAACATGGTGGAGATGGGACACTTAACACAGTTACGACATGGTGGAGATGGGAACCTAAACACAGTTACGACATGGTGGAGATGGGACACTAAACACAGTTACGACATGGTGGAGATGGGACAGTAAACACAGTTACGTCATGGTGGAGATGGGACAGTAAACACAGTTACGACATGGTGGAGATGGGACCCTAAACACAGTTACGTCATGGTGGAGATGGGACACTAAACACAGTTACGACATGGTGGAGATGGGACACTAAACACAGTTACGTCATGGTGGAGATGGGACAGTAAACACAGTTACGACATGGAGATGGGACGCTAAACACAGTTACGACATGGTGGAGATGGGACACTAAACACAGTTACGACATGGTGGAGATGGGACCTAAAACGCAGTTACGACATGGTGGAGATGGGACCCTTAACACAGTTACGACATGGTGGAGATGGGACCCTTAACACAGTTACGACATGGTGGAGATGGGACCCTAAACACAGTTACGACATGGTGGAGATGGGACCTAAAACGCAGTTACGACATGGTGGAGATGGGACCCTTAACACAGTTACAACATGGTGGAGATGGGACACTAAACACAGTTACGACATGGTGGAGATGGGACCCTAAACACAGTTACGACATGGTGGAGATGGGACCTAAAACGCAGTTACGACATGGTGGAGATGGGACCCTTAACACAGTTACAACATGGTGGAGATGGGACACTAAACACAGTTACGACATGGTGGAGATGGGACCTAAAACGCAGTTACGACATGGTGGAGATGGGACCCTTAACACAGTTACGACATGGTGGAGATGGGACACTAAACACAGTTAGGACATGGTGGAGATGGGACCCTTAACACAGTTACGACATGGTGGAGATGGGACACTAAACACAGTTAGGACATGGTGGAGATGGGACCCTTAACACAGTTACGACATGGGGGAGATGGGACACTAAACACAGTTACGACATGGTGGAGATGGGACACTAAACACAGTTACAACATGGTGGAGATGGGACCTTAAACACAGTTACGACATGGAGGAGATGGGACACTAAACACAGTTACGACATGGGGGAGATGGGACCCTAAACACAGTTACGACATGGTGGAGATGGGACACTAAACACAGTTACGACATGGTGGAGATGGGACACTAAACACAGTTACGACATGGGGGAGATGGGACCCTAAACACAGTTACGACATGGTGGAGATGGGACCCTAAACACAGGTACGACATGGTGGAGATGGAACCCTTAACACAGTTACGACATGGTGGAGATGGGACACTTAACACAGTTACGACATGGTGGAGATGGGACACTAAACACAGTTACGACATGGGGGAGATGGGACCCTAAACACAGTTACGACATGGAGGAGATGGGACCCTAAACACAGTTACAACATGGTGGAGATGGGACCCTTAACACAGTTACGACATGGGGGAGATGGGACCCTAAACACAGTTACGTCATGGTGGAGATGGGACCCTTAACACAGTTACGACATGGAGGAGATGGGACACTAAACAAAGTTACGACATGGTGGAGATGGGACCCTAAACACAGTTACGACATGGTGGAGATGGGACCCTAAACACAGTTACGACATGGGGGAGATGGGACCCTTAACACAGTTACGACATGGTGGAGATGGGACCCTAAACACAGTTACGACATGGGGGAGATGGGACACTAAACACAGTTACGACATGGTGGAGATGGGACACTTAACACAGTTACGACATGGTGGAGATGGGACCCTAAACACAGTTACGACATGGGGGAGATGGGACAGTAAACACAGTTACGACATGGTGGAGATGGGACCCTAAACACAGTTACGACATGGTGGAGATGGGACACTAAACACAGTTACGTCATGGTGGAGATGGGACCCTAAACACAGTTACGACATGGGGGAGATGGGACCCTTAACACAGTTACGACATGGGGGAGATGGGACACTAAACACAGTTACGTCATGGTGGAGATGGGACAGTAAACACAGTTACGACATGGGGGAGATGGGACACTAAACACAGTTACGACATGGTGGAGATGGGACCCTTAACACAGGTATGACATGGGGGAGATGGGACCCTAAACACAGTTACGACATGGGGGAGATGGGACCCTAAACACAGTTACGACATGGTGGAGATGGGACACTTAACACAGTTACGACATGGTGGAGATGGGACCCTTAACACAGTTACAACATGGTGGAGATGGGACACTAAACACAGTTACGACATGGTGGAGATGGGACACTAAACACAGTTACAACATGGGGGAGATGGGACCCTTAACACAGTTACGACATGGTGGAGATGGGACACTAAACACAGTTACGTCATGGTGGAGATGGGACCCTAAACAAAGTTACGACATGGTGGAGATGGGACCTTAAACACAGTTACAACATGGTGGAGATGGGACACTTAACACAGTTACGTCATGGTGGAGATGGGACCCTGAACACAGTTACGACATGGGGGAGATGGGACCCTAAACACAGTTACGACATGGTGGAGATGGGACCCTAAACACAGTTACGACATGGTGGAGATGGGACCCTAAACACAGTTACGACATGGTGGAGATGGGACCCTAAACACAGTTACGACATGGGGGAGATGGGACCCTAAACACAGTTACGACATGGTGGAGATGGGACACTTAACACAGTTACGACATGGTGGAGATGGGACCCTTAACACAGTTACAACATGGTGGAGATGGGACACTAAACACAGTTACGACATGGTGGAGATGGGACACTAAACACAGTTACAACATGGGGGAGATGGGACCCTTAACACAGTTACGACATGGTGGAGATGGGACACTAAACACAGTTACGTCATGGTGGAGATGGGACCCTAAACAAAGTTACGACATGGTGGAGATGGGACCTTAAACACAGTTACAACATGGTGGAGATGGGACACTTAACACAGTTACGTCATGGTGGAGATGGGACCCTAAACACAGTTACGACATGGTGGAGATGGGACACTAAACACAGTTACGACATGGTGGAGATGGGACCCTAAACACAGTTACGACATGGTGGAGATGGGACACTAAACACAGTTACGACATGGGGGAGATGGGACACTAAACACAGTTACGTCATGGTGGAGATGGGACCCTAAACAAAGTTACGACATGGTGGAGATGGGACCTTAAACACAGTTACAACATGGTGGAGATGGGACACTTAACACAGTTACGTCATGGTGGAGATGGGACCCTAAACACAGTTACGACATGGTGGAGATGGGACACTAAACACAGTTACGACATGGTGGAGATGGGACCCTAAACACAGTTACGACATGGTGGAGATGGGACACTAAACACAGTTACGACATGGTGGAGATGGGACCCTAAACACAGTTACGACATGGTGGAGATGGGACACTAAACACAGTTACGACATGGTGGAGATGGGACCCTAAACACAGTTACGACATGGTGGAGATGGGACCCTAAACACAGGTACGACATGGTGGAGATGAGACACTAAACAAAGTTACGACATGGTGGAGATGGGACCTTAAACACAGTTACAACATGGTGGAGATGGGACACTTAACACAGTTACGACATGGTGGAGATGGGAACCTAAACACAGTTACGACATGGTGGAGATGGGACACTAAACACAGTTACGACATGGTGGAGATGGGACAGTAAACACAGTTACGTCATGGTGGAGATGGGACAGTAAACACAGTTACGACATGGTGGAGATGGGACCCTAAACACAGTTACGTCATGGTGGAGATGGGACACTAAACACAGTTACGACATGGTGGAGATGGGACACTAAACACAGTTACGTCATGGTGGAGATGGGACAGTAAACACAGTTACGACATGGAGATGGGACGCTAAACACAGTTACGACATGGTGGAGATGGGACACTAAACACAGTTACGACATGGTGGAGATGGGACCTAAAACGCAGTTACGACATGGTGGAGATGGGACCCTTAACACAGTTACGACATGGTGGAGATGGGACCCTTAACACAGTTACGACATGGTGGAGATGGGACCCTAAACACAGTTACGACATGGTGGAGATGGGACCTAAAACGCAGTTACGACATGGTGGAGATGGGACCCTTAACACAGTTACAACATGGTGGAGATGGGACACTAAACACAGTTACGACATGGTGGAGATGGGACCCTAAACACAGTTACGACATGGTGGAGATGGGACCTAAAACGCAGTTACGACATGGTGGAGATGGGACCCTTAACACAGTTACAACATGGTGGAGATGGGACACTAAACACAGTTACGACATGGTGGAGATGGGACCTAAAACGCAGTTACGACATGGTGGAGATGGGACCCTTAACACAGTTACGACATGGTGGAGATGGGACACTAAACACAGTTAGGACATGGTGGAGATGGGACCCTTAACACAGTTACGACATGGTGGAGATGGGACACTAAACACAGTTAGGACATGGTGGAGATGGGACCCTTAACACAGTTACGACATGGGGGAGATGGGACACTAAACACAGTTACGACATGGTGGAGATGGGACACTAAACACAGTTACAACATGGTGGAGATGGGACCTTAAACACAGTTACGACATGGAGGAGATGGGACACTAAACACAGTTACGACATGGGGGAGATGGGACCCTAAACACAGTTACGACATGGTGGAGATGGGACACTAAACACAGTTACGACATGGTGGAGATGGGACACTAAACACAGTTACGACATGGGGGAGATGGGACCCTAAACACAGTTACGACATGGTGGAGATGGGACCCTAAACACAGGTACGACATGGTGGAGATGGAACCCTTAACACAGTTACGACATGGTGGAGATGGGACACTTAACACAGTTACGACATGGTGGAGATGGGACACTAAACACAGTTACGACATGGGGGAGATGGGACCCTAAACACAGTTACGACATGGAGGAGATGGGACCCTAAACACAGTTACAACATGGTGGAGATGGGACCCTTAACACAGTTACGACATGGGGGAGATGGGACCCTAAACACAGTTACGTCATGGTGGAGATGGGACCCTTAACACAGTTACGACATGGAGGAGATGGGACACTAAACAAAGTTACGACATGGTGGAGATGGGACCCTAAACACAGTTACGACATGGTGGAGATGGGACCCTAAACACAGTTACGACATGGGGGAGATGGGACCCTTAACACAGTTACGACATGGTGGAGATGGGACCCTAAACACAGTTACGACATGGGGGAGATGGGACACTAAACACAGTTACGACATGGTGGAGATGGGACCCTTAACACAGTTACGACATGGTGGAGATGGGACCCTAAACACAGTTACGACATGGGGGAGATGGGACAGTAAACACAGTTACGACATGGTGGAGATGGGACCCTAAACACAGTTACGACATGGTGGAGATGGGACACTAAACACAGTTACGTCATGGTGGAGATGGGACCCTAAACACAGTTACGACATGGGGGAGATGGGACCCTTAACACAGTTACGACATGGGGGAGATGGGACACTAAACACAGTTACGTCATGGTGGAGATGGGACCCTTAACACAGTTACGACATGGGGGAGATGGGACACTAAACACAGTTACGACATGGTGGAGATGGGACCCTTAACACAGGTATGACATGGCGGAGATGGGACACTAAACACAGTTACGTCATGGTGGAGATGGGACCCTAAACACAGTTACGACATGGTGGAGATGGGACACTAAACACAGTTACGACATGGAGGAGATGGGACCCTTAACACAGTTACGACATGGTGGAGATGGGACACTAAACACAGTTACGACATGGGGGAGATGGGACCCTAAACACAGTTACGACATGGGGGAGATGGGACACTAAACACAGTTACGTCATGGTGGTGATGGGACACTAAACACAGTTACGACATGGTGGAGATGGGACCCTAAACACAGTTACGACATGGGGGAGATGGGACACTAAACACAGTTACGTCATGGTGGAGATGGGACCCTTAACACAGTTACGACATGGGGGAGATGGGACACTAAACACAGTTACGTCATGGTGGAGATGGGACCCTAAACACAGTTACGACATGGTGGAGATGGGACCCTTAACACAGTTACGACATGGTGGAGATGGGACCCTTAACACAGTTACGACATGGTGGAGATGGGACCCTTAACAAAGTTACGACATGGTGGAGATGGGACCCTTAACACAGTTACGACATGGGGGAGATGGGACCCTTAACACAGTTACGACATGGTGGAGATGGGACCCTTAACACAGTTACGACATGGTGGAGATGGGACCCTTAACAAAGTTACGACATGGTGGAGATGGGACCCTTAACACAGTTACGACATGGGGGAGATGGGACCCTAAACACAGTTACGACATGGTGGAGATGGGACCCTAAACACAGTTACGACATGGTGGAGATGGGACACTTAACACAGTTACGACATGGGGGAGATGGGACCCTTAACAAAGTTACGACATGGTGGAGATGGGACCCTTAACACAGTTACAACATGGTGGAGATAGGACCCTAAACACAGTTACGACATGGAGGAGATGGGACCCTAAACACAGTTACGACATGGAGGAGATGGGACACTAACCACAGTTACGACATGGTGGAGATGGGACCCTTAACACAGTTACGTCATGGTGGAGATGGGACCCTAAACACTGTTACGACATGGTGGAGATAGGACCCTAAACAAAGTTACGACATGGAGGAGATGGGACCCTAAACAAAGTTACGACATGGTGGAGATGGGACACTAAACACAGTTACGACATGGTGGAGATGGGACACTAACCACAGTTACGTCATGGTGGAGATGGGACCCTTAACACAGTTACAACATGGTGGAGATGGGACCCTTAACACAGTTACGACATGGAGGAGATGGGACCCTTAACACAGTTACGACATGGAGGAGATGGGACCCTTAACACAGTTACGACATGGTGGAGATGGGACACTAAACACAGTTACGACATGGAGGAGATGGGACCCTTAACACAGTTACGACATGGAGGAGATGGGACACTAAACACAGTTACGACATGGTGGAGATGGGACCCTTAACACAGTTACGACATGGAGGAGATGGGACACTAAACACAGTTACGACATGGTGGAGATGGGACCCTTAACACAGTTACGACATGGAGGAGATGGGACCCTTAACACAGTTACGACATGGAGGAGATGGGACACTAACCACAGTTACGACATGGTGGAGATGGGACCCTTAACACAGTTACGTCATGGTGGAGATGGGACCCTAAACACTGTTACGACATGGTGGAGATAGGACCCTAAACAAAGTTACGACATGGAGGAGATGGGACCCTAAACAAAGTTACGACATGGTGGAGATGGGACACTCAACACAGTTACGACATGGTGGAGATGGGACACTAACCACAGTTACGACATGGAGGAGATGGGACACTAAACACAGTTACAACATGGTGGAGATGGGACCCTTAACACAGTTACGACATGGGGGAGATGGGACCCTAAACACAGTTACGTCATGGTGGAGATGGGACCCTTAACACAGTTACGACATGGAGGAGATGGGACACTAAACAAAGTTACGACATGGTGGAGATGGGACCCTAAACACAGTTACGACATGGTGGAGATGGGACCCTAAACACAGTTACGACATGGGGGAGATGGGACCCTTAACACAGTTACGACATGGTGGAGATGGGACCCTAAACACAGTTACGACATGGGGGAGATGGGACACTAAACACAGTTACGACATGGTGGAGATGGGACCCTTAACACAGTTACGACATGGTGGAGATGGGACCCTAAACACAGTTACGACATGGGGGAGATGGGACAGTAAACACAGTTACGACATGGTGGAGATGGGACCCTTAACACAGTTACGACATGGTGGAGATGGGACACTAAACACAGTTACGTCATGGTGGAGATGGGACCCTAAACACAGTTACGACATGGGGGAGATGGGACCCTTAACACAGTTACGACATGGGGGAGATGGGACACTAAACACAGTTACGACATGGTGGAGATGGGACACTAAACACAGTTACGACATGGTGGAGATGGGACACTAAACACAGTTACGTCATGGTGGAGATGGGACCCTAAACACAGTTACGACATGGGGGAGATGGGACCCTTAACACAGTTACGACATGGTGGAGATGGGACACTAAACACAGTTACGACATGGGGGAGATGGGACACTAAACACAGTTACGTCATGGTGGAGATGGGACCCTTAACACAGTTACGACATGGGGGAGATGGGACACTAAACACAGTTACGACATGGTGGAGATGGGACCCTTAACACAGGTATGACATGGGGGAGATGGGACACTAAACACAGTTACGTCATGGTGGAGATGGGACCCTAAACACAGTTACGACATGGGGGAGATGGGACCCTAAACACAGTTACGACATGGGGGAGATGGGACACTAAACACAGTTACGTCATGGTGGTGATGGGACACTAAACACAGTTACGACATGGTTGAGATGGGACCCTAAACACAGTTACGACATGGGGGAGATGGGACACTAAACACAGTTACGTCATGGTGGAGATGGGACCCTTAACACAGTTACGACATGGTGGAGATGGGACCTTAAACACAGGTATGACATGGTGGAGATGGGACCCTTAACACAGTTACGACATGGTGGAGATGGGACCTTAAACACAGGTATGACATGGGGGAGATGGGACACTAAACACAGTTACGACATGGTGGAGATGGGACCCTTAACACAGTTACGACATGGTGGAGATGGGACACTAAACACAGTTACGACATGGTGGAGATAGGACCCTAAACACAGTTACGACATGGGGGAGATGGGACCCTTAACACAGTTACGACATGGGGGAGATGGGACACTAAACACAGTTACGACATGGGGGAGATGGGACCCTTAACACAGTTACGACATGGTGGAGATGGGACCCTAAACACAGTTACGTCATGGTGGAGATGGGACCCTTAACACAGTTACGACATGGAGGAGATGGGACCCTTAACACAGTTACGACATGGGGGAGATGGGACACTAAAC
The DNA here is from genome assembly GCF_023055435.1 of Haliotis rufescens. NCBI lineage: Eukaryota > Metazoa > Mollusca > Gastropoda > Lepetellida > Haliotidae > Haliotis > Haliotis rufescens. Next base: position 50,601,340 of record NW_025964372.1, read on the forward strand.
ACAGTTACGTCATGGTGGAGATGGGACCCTTAACACAGTTACGACATGGGGGAGATGGGACACTAAACACAGTTACGACATGGTGGAGATGGGACCCTTAACACAGGTATGACATGGGGGAGATGGGACACTAAACACAGTTACGACATGGTGGAGATGGGACCCTAAACACAGTTACGACATGGTGGAGATGGGACACTAAACACAGTTACGACATGGTGGAGATGGGACCCTAAACACAGTTACGACATGGTGGAGATGGGACACTAAACACAGTTACGACATGGTGGAGATGGGACCCTAAACACAGTTACGACATGGTGGAGATGGGACCCTAAACACAGGTACGACATGGTGGAGATGAGACACTAAACAAAGTTACGACATGGTGGAGATGGGACCTTAAACACAGTTACAACATGGTGGAGATGGGACACTTAACACAGTTACGACATGGTGGAGATGGGAACCTAAACACAGTTACGACATGGTGGAGATGGGACACTAAACACAGTTACGACATGGTGGAGATGGGACAGTAAACACAGTTACGTCATGGTGGAGATGGGACAGTAAACACAGTTACGACATGGTGGAGATGGGACCCTAAACACAGTTACGTCATGGTGGAGATGGGACACTAAACACAGTTACGACATGGTGGAGATGGGACACTAAACACAGTTACGTCATGGTGGAGATGGGACAGTAAACACAGTTACGACATGGAGATGGGACGCTAAACACAGTTACGACATGGTGGAGATGGGACACTAAACACAGTTACGACATGGTGGAGATGGGACCTAAAACGCAGTTACGACATGGTGGAGATGGGACCCTTAACACAGTTACGACATGGTGGAGATGGGACCCTTAACACAGTTACGACATGGTGGAGATGGGACCCTAAACACAGTTACGACATGGTGGAGATGGGACCTAAAACGCAGTTACGACATGGTGGAGATGGGACCCTTAACACAGTTACAACATGGTGGAGATGGGACACTAAACACAGTTACGACATGGTGGAGATGGGACCCTAAACACAGTTACGACATGGTGGAGATGGGACCTAAAACGCAGTTACGACATGGTGGAGATGGGACCCTTAACACAGTTACAACATGGTGGAGATGGGACACTAAACACAGTTACGACATGGTGGAGATGGGACCTAAAACGCAGTTACGACATGGTGGAGATGGGACCCTTAACACAGTTACGACATGGTGGAGATGGGACACTAAACACAGTTAGGACATGGTGGAGATGGGACCCTTAACACAGTTACGACATGGTGGAGATGGGACACTAAACACAGTTAGGACATGGTGGAGATGGGACCCTTAACACAGTTACGACATGGTGGAGATGGGACCCTAAACACAGGTACGACATGGTGGAGATGAGACACTAAACAAAGTTACGACATGGTGGAGATGGGACCTTAAACACAGTTACAACATGGTGGAGATGGGACCCTAAACACAGTTACGACATGGGGGAGATGGGACCCTTAACACAGTTACGACATGGTGGAGATGGGACCCTAAACACAGTTACGACATGGGGGAGATGGGACACTAAACACAGTTACGACATGGTGGAGATGGGACCCTTAACACAGTTACGACATGGTGGAGATGGGACACTTAACACAGTTACGACATGGGGGAGATGGGACAGTAAACACAGTTACGACATGGTGGAGATGGGACCCTAAACACAGTTACGACATGGTGGAGATAGGACACTAAACACAGTTACGTCATGGTGGAGATGGGACCCTAAACACAGTTACGACATGGGGGAGATGGGACCCTTAACACAGTTACGACATGGGGGAGATGGGACACTAAACACAGTTACGACATGGTGGAGATGGGACACTAAACACAGTTACGACATGGTGGAGATGGGACACTAAACACAGTTACGTCATGGTGGAGATGGGACCCTAAACACAGTTACGACATGGGGGAGATGGGACCCTTAACACAGTTACGACATGGTGGAGATGGGACACTAAACACAGTTACGACATGGGGGAGATGGGACACTAAACACAGTTACGTCATGGTGGAGATGGGACCCTTAACACAGTTACGACATGGGGGAGATGGGACACTAAACACAGTTACGACATGGTGGAGATGGGACCCTTAACACAGGTATGACATGGGGGAGATGGGACACTAAACACAGTTACGTCATGGTGGAGATGGGACCCTAAACACAGTTACGACATGGGGGAGATGGGACCCTAAACACAGTTACGACATGGGGGAGATGGGACACTAAACACAGTTACGTCATGGTGGTGATGGGACACTAAACACAGTTACGACATGGTTGAGATGGGACCCTAAACACAGTTACGACATGGGGGAGATGGGACACTAAACACAGTTACGTCATGGTGGAGATGGGACCCTTAACACAGTTACGACATGGTGGAGATGGGACCTTAAACACAGGTATGACATGGTGGAGATGGGACCCTTAACACAGTTACGACATGGTGGAGATGGGACCTTAAACACAGGTATGACATGGGGGAGATGGGACACTAAACACAGTTACGACATGGTGGAGATGGGACCCTTAACACAGTTACGACATGGTGGAGATGGGACACTAAACACAGTTACGACATGGTGGAGATAGGACCCTAAACACAGTTACGACATGGGGGAGATGGGACCCTTAACACAGTTACGACATGGGGGAGATGGGACACTAAACACAGTTACGACATGGGGGAGATGGGACCCTTAACACAGTTACGACATGGTGGAGATGGGACCCTAAACACAGTTACGTCATGGTGGAGATGGGACCCTTAACACAGTTACGACATGGAGGAGATGGGACCCTTAACACAGTTACGACATGGGGGAGATGGGACACTAAACACAGTTACGTCATGGTGGAGATGGGACCCTTAACACAGTTACGACATGGGGGAGATGGGACACTAAACACAGTTACGACATGGTGGAGATGGGACCCTTAACACAGGTATGACATGGGGGAGATGGGACACTAAACACAGTTACGACATGGTGGAGATGGGACCCTAAACACAGTTACGACATGGTGGAGATGGGACACTAAACACAGTTACGACATGGTGGAGATGGGACCCTAAACACAGTTACGACATGGTGGAGATGGGACACTAAACACAGTTACGACATGGTGGAGATGGGACCCTAAACACAGTTACGACATGGTGGAGATGGGACCCTAAACACAGGTACGACATGGTGGAGATGAGACACTAAACAAAGTTACGACATGGTGGAGATGGGACCTTAAACACAGTTACAACATGGTGGAGATGGGACACTTAACACAGTTACGACATGGTGGAGATGGGAACCTAAACACAGTTACGACATGGTGGAGATGGGACACTAAACACAGTTACGACATGGTGGAGATGGGACAGTAAACACAGTTACGTCATGGTGGAGATGGGACAGTAAACACAGTTACGACATGGTGGAGATGGGACCCTAAACACAGTTACGTCATGGTGGAGATGGGACACTAAACACAGTTACGACATGGTGGAGATGGGACACTAAACACAGTTACGTCATGGTGGAGATGGGACAGTAAACACAGTTACGACATGGAGATGGGACGCTAAACACAGTTACGACATGGTGGAGATGGGACACTAAACACAGTTACGACATGGTGGAGATGGGACCTAAAACGCAGTTACGACATGGTGGAGATGGGACCCTTAACACAGTTACGACATGGTGGAGATGGGACCCTTAACACAGTTACGACATGGTGGAGATGGGACCCTAAACACAGTTACGACATGGTGGAGATGGGACCTAAAACGCAGTTACGACATGGTGGAGATGGGACCCTTAACACAGTTACAACATGGTGGAGATGGGACACTAAACACAGTTACGACATGGTGGAGATGGGACCCTAAACACAGTTACGACATGGTGGAGATGGGACCTAAAACGCAGTTACGACATGGTGGAGATGGGACCCTTAACACAGTTACAACATGGTGGAGATGGGACACTAAACACAGTTACGACATGGTGGAGATGGGACCTAAAACGCAGTTACGACATGGTGGAGATGGGACCCTTAACACAGTTACGACATGGTGGAGATGGGACACTAAACACAGTTAGGACATGGTGGAGATGGGACCCTTAACACAGTTACGACATGGTGGAGATGGGACACTAAACACAGTTAGGACATGGTGGAGATGGGACCCTTAACACAGTTACGACATGGTGGAGATGGGACCCTAAACACAGGTACGACATGGTGGAGATGAGACACTAAACAAAGTTACGACATGGTGGAGATGGGACCTTAAACACAGTTACAACATGGTGGAGATGGGACACTTAACACAGTTACGACATGGTGGAGATGGGAACCTAAACACAGTTACGACATGGTGGAGATGGGACACTAAACACAGTTACGACATGGTGGAGATGGGACAGTAAACACAGTTACGTCATGGTGGAGATGGGACAGTAAACACAGTTACGACATGGTGGAGATGGGACCCTAAACACAGTTACGTCATGGTGGAGATGGGACACTAAACACAGTTACGACATGGTGGAGATGGGACACTAAACACAGTTACGTCATGGTGGAGATGGGACAGTAAACACAGTTACGACATGGAGATGGGACGCTAAACACAGTTACGACATGGTGGAGATGGGACACTAAACACAGTTACGACATGGTGGAGATGGGACCTAAAACGCAGTTACGACATGGTGGAGATGGGACCCTTAACACAGTTACGACATGGTGGAGATGGGACCCTTAACACAGTTACGACATGGTGGAGATGGGACCCTAAACACAGTTACGACATGGTGGAGATGGGACCTAAAACGCAGTTACGACATGGTGGAGATGGGACCCTTAACACAGTTACAACATGGTGGAGATGGGACACTAAACACAGTTACGACATGGTGGAGATGGGACCCTAAACACAGTTACGACATGGTGGAGATGGGACCTAAAACGCAGTTACGACATGGTGGAGATGGGACCCTTAACACAGTTACAACATGGTGGAGATGGGACACTAAACACAGTTACGACATGGTGGAGATGGGACCTAAAACGCAGTTACGACATGGTGGAGATGGGACCCTTAACACAGTTACGACATGGTGGAGATGGGACACTAAACACAGTTAGGACATGGTGGAGATGGGACCCTTAACACAGTTACGACATGGTGGAGATGGGACACTAAACACAGTTAGGACATGGTGGAGATGGGACCCTTAACACAGTTACGACATGGGGGAGATGGGACACTAAACACAGTTACGACATGGTGGAGATGGGACACTAAACACAGTTACAACATGGTGGAGATGGGACCTTAAACACAGTTACGACATGGAGGAGATGGGACACTAAACACAGTTACGACATGGGGGAGATGGGACCCTAAACACAGTTACGACATGGTGGAGATGGGACACTAAACACAGTTACGACATGGTGGAGATGGGACACTAAACACAGTTACGACATGGGGGAGATGGGACCCTAAACACAGTTACGACATGGTGGAGATGGGACCCTAAACACAGGTACGACATGGTGGAGATGGAACCCTTAACACAGTTACGACATGGTGGAGATGGGACACTTAACACAGTTACGACATGGTGGAGATGGGACACTAAACACAGTTACGACATGGGGGAGATGGGACCCTAAACACAGTTACGACATGGAGGAGATGGGACCCTAAACACAGTTACAACATGGTGGAGATGGGACCCTTAACACAGTTACGACATGGGGGAGATGGGACCCTAAACACAGTTACGTCATGGTGGAGATGGGACCCTTAACACAGTTACGACATGGAGGAGATGGGACACTAAACAAAGTTACGACATGGTGGAGATGGGACCCTAAACACAGTTACGACATGGTGGAGATGGGACCCTAAACACAGTTACGACATGGGGGAGATGGGACCCTTAACACAGTTACGACATGGTGGAGATGGGACCCTAAACACAGTTACGACATGGGGGAGATGGGACACTAAACACAGTTACGACATGGTGGAGATGGGACCCTTAACACAGTTACGACATGGTGGAGATGGGACCCTAAACACAGTTACGACATGGGGGAGATGGGACAGTAAACACAGTTACGACATGGTGGAGATGGGACCCTAAACACAGTTACGACATGGTGGAGATGGGACACTAAACACAGTTACGTCATGGTGGAGATGGGACCCTAAACACAGTTACGACATGGGGGAGATGGGACCCTTAACACAGTTACGACATGGGGGAGATGGGACACTAAACACAGTTACGTCATGGTGGAGATGGGACCCTTAACACAGTTACGACATGGGGGAGATGGGACACTAAACACAGTTACGACATGGTGGAGATGGGACCCTTAACACAGGTATGACATGGGGGAGATGGGACACTAAACACAGTTACGTCATGGTGGAGATGGGACCCTAAACACAGTTACGACATGGTGGAGATGGGACACTAAACACAGTTACGACATGGAGGAGATGGGACCCTTAACACAGTTACGACATGGTGGAGATGGGACACTAAACACAGTTACGACATGGGGGAGATGGGACCCTAAACACAGTTACGACATGGGGGAGATGGGACACTAAACACAGTTACGTCATGGTGGTGATGGGACACTAAACACAGTTACGACATGGTGGAGATGGGACCCTAAACACAGTTACGACATGGGGGAGATGGGACACTAAACACAGTTACGTCATGGTGGAGATGGGACCCTTAACACAGTTACGACATGGGGGAGATGGGACACTAAACACAGTTACGTCATGGTGGAGATGGGACCCTAAACACAGTTACGACATGGTGGAGATGGAACCCTTAACACAGTTACGACATGGTGGAGATGGGACCCTTAACACAGTTACGACATGGTGGAGATGGGACCCTTAACAAAGTTACGACATGGTGGAGATGGGACCCTTAACACAGTTACGACATGGGGGAGATGGGACCCTTAACACAGTTACGACATGGTGGAGATGGGACCCTTAACACAGTTACGACATGGTGGAGATGGGACCCTTAACAAAGTTACGACATGGTGGAGATGGGACCCTTAACACAGTTACGACATGGGGGAGATGGGACACTAAACGCAGTTACGACATGGTGGAGATGGGACCCTTAACACAGTTACGACATGGGGGAGATGGGACCCTAAACACAGTTACGACATGGTGGAGATGGGACCCTAAACACAGTTACGACATGGTGGAGATGGGACACTTAACACAGTTACGACATGGGGGAGATGGGACCCTTAACAAAGTTACGACATGGTGGAGATGGGACCCTTAACACAGTTACAACATGGTGGAGATAGGACCCTAAACACAGTTACGACATGGAGGAGATGGGACCCTAAACACAGTTACGACATGGAGGAGATGGGACACTAACCACAGTTACGACATGGTGGAGATGGGACCCTTAACACAGTTACGTCATGGTGGAGATGGGACCCTAAACACTGTTACGACATGGTGGAGATAGGACCCTAAACAAAGTTACGACATGGAGGAGATGGGACCCTAAACAAAGTTACGACATGGTGGAGATGGGACACTAAACACAGTTACGACATGGTGGAGATGGGACACTAACCACAGTTACGTCATGGTGGAGATGGGACCCTTAACACAGTTACAACATGGTGGAGATGGGACCCTTAACACAGTTACGACATGGAGGAGATGGGACCCTTAACACAGTTACGACATGGAGGAGATGGGACCCTTAACACAGTTACGACATGGTGGAGATGGGACACTAAACACAGTTACGACATGGAGGAGATGGGACCCTTAACACAGTTACGACATGGAGGAGATGGGACACTAAACACAGTTACGACATGGTGGAGATGGGACCCTTAACACAGTTACGACATGGAGGAGATGGGACACTAAACACAGTTACGACATGGTGGAGATGGGACCCTTAACACAGTTACGACATGGAGGAGATGGGACCCTTAACACAGTTACGACATGGAGGAGATGGGACACTAACCACAGTTACGACATGGTGGAGATGGGACCCTTAACACAGTTACGTCATGGTGGAGATGGGACCCTAAACACTGTTACGACATGGTGGAGATAGGACCCTAAACAAAGTTACGACATGGAGGAGATGGGACCCTCAACAAAGTTACGACATGGTGGAGATGGGACACTCAACACAGTTACGACATGGTGGAGATGGGACACTAACCACAGTTACGACATGGAGGAGATGGGACACTAAACACAGTTACAACATGGTGGAGATGGGACCCTTAACACAGTTACGACATGGGGGAGATGGGACCCTAAACACAGTTACGTCATGGTGGAGATGGGACCCTTAACACAGTTACGACATGGAGGAGATGGGACACTAAACAAAGTTACGACATGGTGGAGATGGGACCCTAAACACAGTTACGACATGGTGGAGATGGGACCCTAAACACAGTTACGACATGGGGGAGATGGGACCCTTAACACAGTTACGACATGGTGGAGATGGGACCCTAAACACAGTTACGACATGGGGGAGATGGGACACTAAACACAGTTACGACATGGTGGAGATGGGACCCTTAACACAGTTACGACATGGTGGAGATGGGACCCTAAACACAGTTACGACATGGGGGAGATGGGACAGTAAACACAGTTACGACATGGTGGAGATGGGACCCTAAACACAGTTACGACATGGTGGAGATGGGACACTAAACACAGTTACGTCATGGTGGAGATGGGACCCTAAACACAGTTACGACATGGGGGAGATGGGACCCTTAACACAGTTACGACATGGGGGAGATGGGACACTAAACACAGTTACGACATGGTGGAGATGGGACACTAAACACAGTTACGACATGGTGGAGATGGGACACTAAACACAGTTACGTCATGGTGGAGATGGGACCCTAAACACAGTTACGACATGGGGGAGATGGGACCCTTAACACAGTTACGACATGGTGGAGATGGGACACTAAACACAGTTACGACATGGGGGAGATGGGACACTAAACACAGTTACGTCATGGTGGAGATGGGACCCTTAACACAGTTACGACATGGGGGAGATGGGACACTAAACACAGTTACGACATGGTGGAGATGGGACCCTTAACACAGGTATGACATGGGGGAGATGGGACACTAAACACAGTTACGTCATGGTGGAGATGGGACCCTAAACACAGTTACGACATGGGGGAGATGGGACCCTAAACACAGTTACGACATGGGGGAGATGGGACACTAAACACAGTTACGTCATGGTGGTGATGGGACACTAAACACAGTTACGACATGGTTGAGATGGGACCCTAAACACAGTTACGACATGGGGGAGATGGGACACTAAACACAGTTACGTCATGGTGGAGATGGGACCCTTAACACAGTTACGACATGGTGGAGATGGGACCTTAAACACAGGTATGACATGGTGGAGATGGGACCCTTAACACAGTTACGACATGGTGGAGATGGGACCTTAAACACAGGTATGACATGGGGGAGATGGGACACTAAACACAGTTACGACATGGTGGAGATGGGACCCTTAACACAGTTACGACATGGTGGAGATGGGACACTAAACACAGTTACGACATGGTGGAGATAGGACCCTAAACACAGTTACGACATGGGGGAGATGGGACCCTTAACACAGTTACGACATGGTGGAGATGGGACCCTTAACACAGGTATGACATGGGGGAGATGGGACACTAAACACAGTTACGTCATGGTGGAGATGGGACCCTAAACACAGTTACGACATGGGGGAGATGGGACCCTAAACACAGTTACGACATGGGGGAGATGGGACACTAAACACAGTTACGTCATGGTGGTGATGGGACACTAAACACAGTTACGACATGGTTGAGATGGGACCCTAAACACAGTTACGACATGGGGGAGATGGGACACTAAACACAGTTACGTCATGGTGGAGATGGGACCCTTAACACAGTTACGACATGGGGGAGATGGGACACTAAACACAGTTACGTCATGGTGGAGATGGGACCCTAAACACAGTTACGACATGGTGGAGATGGGACCCTTAACACAGTTACGACATGGTGGAGATGGGACCCTTAACACAGTTACGACATGGTGGAGATGGGACCCTTAACAAAGTTACGACATGGTGGAGATGGGACCCTTAACACAGTTACGACATGGGGGAGATGGGACCCTTAACACAGTTACGACATGGTGGAGATGGGACCCTTAACACAGTTACGACATGGTGGAGATGGGACCCTTAACAAAGTTACGACATGGTGGAGATGGGACCCTTAACACAGTTACGACATGGGGGAGATGGGACCCTAAACACAGTTACGACATGGTGGAGATGGGACCCTAAACACAGTTACGACATGGTGGAGATGGGACACTTAACACAGTTACGACATGGGGGAGATGGGACCCTTAACAAAGTTACGACATGGTGGAGATGGGACCCTTAACACAGTTACAACATGGTGGAGATAGGACCCTAAACACAGTTATGACATGGAGGAGATGGGACCCTAAACACAGTTACGACATGGAGGAGATGGGACACTAACCACAGTTACGACATGGTGGAGATGGGACCCTTAACACAGTTACGTCATGGTGGAGATGGGACCCTAAACACTGTTACGACATGGTGGAGATAGGACCCTAAACAAAGTTACGACATGGAGGAGATGGGACCCTAAACAAAGTTACGACATGGTGGAGATGGGACACTAAACACAGTTACGACATGGTGGAGATGGGACACTAACCACAGTTACGTCATGGTGGAGATGGGACCCTTAACACAGTTACAACATGGTGGAGATGGGACCCTTAACACAGTTACGACATGGAGGAGATGGGACCCTTAACACAGTTACGACATGGAGGAGATGGGACCCTTAACACAGTTACGACATGGTGGAGATGGGACACTAAACACAGTTACGACATGGAGGAGATGGGACCCTTAACACAGTTACGACATGGAGGAGATGGGACACTAAACACAGTTACGACATGGTGGAGATGGGACCCTTAACACAGTTACGACATGGAGGAGATGGGACACTAAACACAGTTACGACATGGTGGAGATGGGACCCTTAACACAGTTACGACATGGAGGAGATGGGACCCTTAACACAGTTACGACATGGAGGAGATGGGACACTAACCACAGTTACGACATGGTGGAGATGGGACCCTTAACACAGTTACGTCATGGTGGAGATGGGACCCTAAACACTGTTACGACATGGTGGAGATAGGACCCTAAACAAAGTTACGACATGGAGGAGATGGGACCCTAAACAAAGTTACGACATGGTGGAGATGGGACACTCAACACAGTTACGACATGGTGGAGATGGGACACTAACCACAGTTACGTCATGGTGGAGATGGGACCCTTAACACAGTTACAACATGGTGGAGATGGGACCCTAAACACAGTTACGACATGGAGGAGATGGGACCCTTAACACAGTTACGACATGGAGGAGATGGGACCCTTAACACAGTTACGACATGGTGGAGATGGGACCCTTAACACAGTTACGACATGGTGGAGATGGGACCCTTTACACAGTTACGTCATGGTGGAGATGGGACCCTAAACACTGTTACGACATGGTGGAGATAGGACCCTAAACACAGTTACGACATGGAGGAGATGGGACCCTAAACACAGTTACAACATGGTGGAGATAGGACCCTAAACACAGTTACGACATGGTGGAGATGGGACCCTTAACACAGTTACAACATGGTGGAGATAGGACCCTAAACACAGTTACGACATGGAGGAGATGGGACCCTAAACACAGTTACGACATGGAGGAGATGGGACACTAACCACAGTTACGACATGGTGGAGATGGGACCCTTAACACAGTTACGTCATGGTGGAGATGGGACCCTAAACACTGTTACGACATGGTGGAGATAGGACCCTAAACAAAGTTACGACATGGAGGAGATGGGACCCTAAACACAGTTACGACATGGAGGAGATGGGACCCTAAACACAGTTACGACATGGTGGAGATGGGACCCTTAACACAGTTACGACATGGTGGAGATGGGACACTAAACACAGTTACGTCATGGTGGAGATGGGACCCTAAACACAGTTACGTCATGGTGGAGATGGAACCCTAAACACAGTAACGACATGGTGGAGATGGAACCTAAAACGCAGTTACGTCATGGTGGAGATGGGACACTAAACACAGTTACGACATGGAGGAGATGGGACCCTAAACACAGTTACGTCATGGTGGAGATGGGACCCTAAACACAGTTACGTCATGGAGGAGATGGGACCCTAAACACAGTTACGACATGGAGGAGATGGGACCCTAAACACAGTAACGACATGGAGGAGATGGGACCCTTAACACAGTTACGACATGGTGGAGATGGGACACTAAACACAGTTACGACATGGTGGAGATGGGACCTTAAACACAGTTACGTCATGGTGGAGATGTGACCCTAAACACAGTTACGACATGGTGGAGATGGGACCTTAAACACAGTTACGACATGGTGGAGATGGGACACTAAACACAGTTACAACATGGTGGAGATGTGACCCTAAACACAGTTACGACATGGTGGAGATGGGACCTTAAACACAGTTAGGACATGGTGGAGATGGGACCCTAAACACAGTTACGACATGGTGGAGATGGGACACTAAACACAGTTACGACATGGTGGAGATGGGACACTAAACACAGTTACGTCATGGTGGAGATGGGACACTAAACACAGTTACGACATGGTGGAGATGGGACCGTAAACACAGTTACGACATGGTGGAGACTGGACACTAAACACAGTTACGACATGGTGGAGATGTGACCCTGAACACAGATACGACATGGTGGAGATGGGACCCTGAACACAGTTACGTCATGGTGGAGATGTGAACCTGAACACAGTTACGTCATGGTGGAGATGGGACACTAAACACAGTTACGACATGGTGGAGATGGGACACTAAACACAGTTACGACATGGTGGTGATGGGACACTAAACACAGTTACGACATGGTGGAGATGGGACACTAACCACAGTTACGACATGGTGGAGATGGGACCCTAAACACAGTTACGTCATGGTGGAGATGGGACACTAAACACAGTTACGACATGGAGGAGATGGGACGCTAAACACAGTTACGACATGGAGGAGATGGGACCCTAAACACAGTTACGTCATGGTGGAGATGGGACACTAAACACAGTTACGACATGGTGGAGATGGGACACTTAACACAGTAACGACATGGAGGAGATGGGACACTAAACACAGTTACGACATGGAGGAGATGGGACACTAAACACAGTTACGACATGGTGGAGATGGGACACTAACCACAGGTACGACATGGTGGAGATGGGACCCTGAACACAGTTACGACATGGAGGAGATGGGACCCTAAACACAGTTACGACATGGTGGAGATGGGACACTAACCACAGTTACGACATGGTGGAGATGGGACCCTTAACACAGTTACGACATGGTGGAGATGGGACACTAAACACAGTTACGACATGGAGGAGATGGGACCCTTAACACAGTTACGACATGGTGGAGATGGGACCCTTAACACAGTTACGACATGGTGGAGATGGGACACTAAACACAGTTACAACATGGTGGAGATGGGACACTAAACACAGTTACGACATGGTGGAGATGTGACCCTAAACACAGTTAGGACATGGTGGAGATGGGACCTTAAACACAGTTAGGACATGGTGGAGATGGGACCCTAAACACAGTTACGACATGGTGGAGATGGGACACTAAACACAGTTACAACATGGTGGAGATGGGACACTAAACACAGTTACGTCATGGTGGAGATGGGACACTAAACACAGTTACGACATGGTGGAGATGGGACCGTAAACACAGTTACGACATGGTGGAGATGGGACACTAAACACAGTTACGACATGGTGGAGATGTGACCCTGAACACAGATACGACATGGTGGAGATGGGACCCTGAACACAGTTACGTCATGGTGGAGATGTGAACCTGAACACAGTTACGTCATGGTGGAGATGGGACACTAAACACAGTTACGACATGGTGGAGATGGGACACTAAACACAGTTACGACATGGTGGTGATGGGACACTAAACACAGTTACGACATGGTGGAGATGGGACACTAACCACAGTTACGACATGGTGGAGATGGGACCCTAAACACAGTTACGTCATGGTGGAGATGGGACACTAAACACAGTTACGACATGGAGGAGATGGGACGCTAAACACAGTTACGACATGGAGGAGATGGGACCCTAAACACAGTTACGTCATGGTGGAGATGGGACACTAAACACAGTTACGACATGGTGGAGATGGGACACTTAACACAGTAACGACATGGAGGAGATGGGACACTAAACACAGTTACGACATGGAGGAGATGGGACACTAAACACAGTTACGACATGGTGGAGATGGGACACTAACCACAGGTACGACATGGTGGAGATGGGACCCTGAACACAGTTACGACATGGTGGAGATGGGACCCTAAACACAGTTACGACATGGTGGAGATGGGACACTAACCACAGTTACGACATGGTGGAGATGGGACCCTTAACACAGTTACGACATGGTGGAGATGGGACACTAAACACAGTTACGACATGGAGGAGATGGGACCCTTAACACAGTTACGACATGGTGGAGATGGGACCCTTAACACAGTTACGACATGGTGGAGAAGGGACACTAAACACAGTTACAACATGGTGGAGATGGGACCCTTAACACAGTTACGACATGGTGGAGATGGGACACTAAACACAGTTACGACATGGTGGAGATGGGACCCTAAACACAGTTACGACATGGAGGAGATGGGACCCTAAACACAGTTACGACATGGAGGAGATGGGACCCTAAACACAGTTACGACATGGTGGAGATGGGACCCTAAACACAGTTACGACATGGTGGAGATGGGACCCTAAACACAGTTACGACATGGTGGAGATGGGACACTAAACACAGTTACGACATGGAGGAGATGGGACCCTAAACACAGTTACGACATGGTGGAGATGGGACCCTAAACACAGTTACGACATGGAGGAGATGGGACCCTAAACACAGTTACGACATGGTGGAGATGGGACACTTAACACAGTAACGACATGGTGGAGATGGGACACTAAACACAGTTACGACATGGTGGAGATGGGACCCTGAACACAGTTACAACATGGTGGAGATGGGACACTTAACACAGTTACGACATGGAGGAGATGGGACCCTAAACACAGTAACGACATGGAGGAGATGGAACCCTAAACACAGTAACGACATGGTGGAGATGGGACACTAAACACAGTTACGACATGGTGGAGATGGGACACTAAACACAGTTACGACATGGTGGATATGGGACCCTTAACACAGTTACAACATGGTGGAGATGGGACACTAAACACAGTTACGTCATGGTGGAGATGGGACCCTAAACACAGTTACGACATGGTGGAGATGGAACCTAAAACGCAGATACAACATGGTGGAGATGGGACACTAAACACAGTTACGACATGGTGGAGATGGGACCCTGAACACAGTTACGTCATGGTGGAGATGGGACACTAAACACAGTTACGACATGGTGGAGATGGGACCCTAAACACAGTAACGACATGGTGGAGATGGGACACTAAACACAGTTACGACATGGTGGAGATGGGACACTAAACACAGTTACGACATGGAGGAGATGGGACCCTAAACACAGTAACGACATGGTGGAGATGGAACCTAAACATAGTTACGACATGGTGGAGATGGGACACTAAACACAGTTACGACATGGTGGAGATGGGACACTAAACACAGTTACGACATGGTGGAGATGGAACCTAAAACGCAGTTACAACATGGTGGAGATGGGACACTAAACACAGTTACGACATGGTGGAGATGGGACCCTGAACACAGTTACGTCATGGTGGAGATGGGACACTAAACACAGTTACGACATGGTGGAGATGGGACACTAAACACAGTTACGACATGGTGGAGATGGGACACTAAACACAGTTACAACATGGTGGAGATGGGACACTAAACACAGTTACGACATGGTGGAGATGGGACACTAAACACAGTAACGACATGGTGGAGATGGGACACTAAACACAGTTACGACATGGTGGAGATGGGACCCTAAACACAGTTACGTCATGGTGGAGATGGGACCCTAAACACAGTTACGACATGGTGGAGATGGGACACTAAACACAGTTACAACATGGTGGAGATTGGACACTAAACACAGTTACGACATGGAGGAGATGGGACCCTAAACACAGTAACGACATGGTGGAGATGGAACCTAAAACGCAGTTACAACATGGTGGAGATGGGACACTAAACACAGTTACGACATGGAGGAGATGGGACACTAAACACAGTTACGACATGGTGGAGATGGGACCCTAAACATAGTTACGTCATGGTGGAGATGGGACCCTAAACACAGTTACGACATGGTGGAGATGGGACCCTAAACACAGTTACGACATGGTGGAGATGGGACACTAAACACAGTAACGACATGGTGGAGATGGGACACTAAACACAGTTACGACATGGTGGAGATGGGACCCTAAACACTGTTACGACATGGTGGAGATGGGACCCTAAACACAGTTACGACATGGTGGAGATGGGACACTAACCACAGTTACGACATGGTGGATATGGGACCCTTAACACAGTTACGACATGGTGGAGATGGGACACTAAACACAGTTACGACATGGTGGAGATGGGACCCTAAACACTGTTACGACATGGTGGAGATGGGACACTAAACACAGTTACGACATGGTGGAGATGGGACCCTAAACACAGTTACGACATGGTGGAGATGGGACACTAAACACAGTTACGACATGGTGGAGATGGGACACTAAACACAGCTACGTCATGGTGAAGATGGGACCCTAAACACAGTTACGTCATGGTGGAGATGGGACCCTAAACACAGTTACGTCATGGTGGAGATGGGACCCTAAACACAGTTACGACATGGTGGAGATGGGACACTAAACACAGTTACGACATGGTGGAGATGGGACACTAAACACAGTTACGACATGGTGGAGATGGGACCCTTAACACAGTTACGACATGGTGGAGATGGGACCCTAAACACAGTTACGACATGGTGGAGATGGGACCTAAAACACAGTTACGACATGGTGGAGATGGGACCCTTAACACAGTTACGACATGGTGGAGATGTGACCCTGAACACAGATACGACATGGTGGAGATGGGACCCCAAATAATTAACGACAATAATCAAGTAAATAGAAAAAAACCGCATAGAAATGTATGTTGTTTTTATTACTGGCTTTACTTTTATCCCACTTGACACCAAGCCTTGTCTAACAATGTCCACACGTCTTAGGGCAAGTCTGATGTGCGAAGTCCACGTCGTCGCAGATGTTGGCAGTGGTGCAGGGGAAGGTAGGGTCGTCTATGCAAGGGACGTTGATCGTAACGGCCGGGTTCGTAGAGAGCTCGGGGCTGGTGTTACCTGTAACAGTGAGTGAGTATGGTTTTACGCCGCTTTTAGCAATATTCCAGCAATATCACGGCGGGGGGACACCACAAATGGGCTTCTCACATTGTACCCATGTCGGGAATCGGACCCGGGTCTTCGGTGTGACGAGCGAACGCTTTAACCACTAGGCTACCCGACCGCCCCTTTACCTGTAACAGATATTCCAATTAGAGTCAGATTTTGGGGATTTTGTATTGAGACTGGATATGCTTTCTGCTACTGATGCCGAAAGGAGATGTATTGATAAATTGTGTAGCCCAGTTTATTATTTGTGGCCAACACTTATTTTCGAACAGTCTGAAGAACATTTTCGATAAAACCCGAGAACACCCCCGAGTTTCGCGAATCACGATCCGATGCATACTACGACAAGGAACCATATGGATATTTTTGCCTCAACGCAAATGTCAGATTTTAGATTTGCGTCAACTTTGACATGTTTGTCTGAATGTTAAAATGTCAAGCAATTAGCCTTTACTTCCTTATACTTTAATGATTTGGATATCTGACTTGGTATAATACATACGTAAAGGAAAAAGGTCTAATTGCGATGGTTACGAAAATATTCGTGAGCCAAGATGAACTTTGTACCTTTGTACCTGTTTGTATTGTTTGACTTACATCATGTGAAAGACTTGCTCATGTACACCAGTGCATTAAGTGCTAAAAGATCCCAGAACATACTTTTTTTAAAAATAAATAATTATAATTCTTATACATATGAACACATCCGATAACTTCGTAATGATTTGTAAAGGTTTTCAAGGGCAGTTCCAGCATTTTAAAAAAAGAGGGGTCCAAGATATCAAAATCCTCTCTAAGATAAGTTTACTTCCTACTTCCTGATTTTAAAAATGGGTGGGAGGGGTGGGGTTGAGGATAGGGGTGGGACTCCAAATTGTGACAAAA
Source organism: Haliotis rufescens (assembly GCF_023055435.1). Lineage (NCBI taxonomy): Eukaryota > Metazoa > Mollusca > Gastropoda > Lepetellida > Haliotidae > Haliotis > Haliotis rufescens. Next base: position 50,620,063 of record NW_025964372.1, read on the forward strand.
GCTTCGTGTTGCACGTGACTTTGATTTGGCATCGATTCGGGACTTGCAAATAATGACGACTCACTCTTTAAGATAATCTTTTGTCAATCCGCTTTCTCGGAGGGTTTGTAAATCCAACATGCGTGTCACGGACACCCCCCACAGCGGGAATACGTACACCCCCCACAGCCGGAATACGTACGTGTCGTGAAGGCCATGGTGGACCCCCCACAGTGTCCGCACGTGCTGGGGCAGGTCTGGCGCGAGAAGTCTGGGTCACCACAGACTGAGGCGGCTGACTGGACACACGGGAAGGTCGGGTCATCCTTACAGTCCGCCGGGACGGTCAATACGGGCACTGCTGTCGGCTTGCCTGTCAGTGACACCATCAAATAATAGTGAGTGAGTATGGTTTTACGCCGCTTTTAGCAATATTTTAAAGCAATATCACGGCAGGGGACACCAGAAATGGGCTTCACACACTGTACCCATGTGGTGAATCGAACGCCTTAACCACTAGGCTACCCCACCACCCCCATCAAATAATATTGAACGTACCTTCACGACTTGACACACTATTTCAGTCATATAACGGGGTGTCAGCTTGATGTTGGAGGAAAATTAGAAATGATGCATGTCTCAGATGTTTGCCACTTCAATGAATAACAAACCCAGAAATATGATGAGGGTAAACCTGGATTGGTTTGTTTGTTTGTTGTTTAACGCCGCACCAGCAGTCTTCCAGCTAAATGACGGCGGCCTGTAAATAATCGAGTCTGAACCAGAAGTCCAGTGATTGACATCATGAGCATCGATCAACGTAATTGGGATACGATAACACGCATCAACTATTTACGTTACGACCGTGTCAGGTGTATTCTATTCATCTAACGGATATGTCAAGTATATGCTACTTGCCTAACGACTGTATGAAACGTATACACTACTTGCCTAACGACTGTGTGTAAAGTATACACTACTTGCCTAACGACTGTATGTAAAGTATACACTATTTGCCTAACGACTGTGTGAAAAGAATACAATACTTGCCTAACGACTGTGTGTAAAGTATACACTACTTGCCCAACGACTGTGTGTAAAGTATACACTACTTGCCCAACGACTGTGTAAAGTATACACTACTTGCCTAACGAACGGTGTGTAAAGTATACACTACTTGCCTAACGACAGTGTGTAAAGTATACACCACTAAGATGTATGTCACGTGTATACCAGTTACCTAATGACAGTACGAAGTGTAAACTACTCACCTAACGACTGTGTTACGTTATACTACTTACTTAAGGACTGCCTGACACAGTCTCCAGTAAAACAGCAGGTTTGACATGGCTGGGTGCTGTTATCAAGGCAGTCGGTCACAGGGTTACCGGCATTGCACTGAAAATGACATTAATCTGAAGCTTGTTGCATACCATGTATTGACGGTGTGTTTACTTCACCAGTTAATCCGATCACATTACAATCAGCTATTTCACTCTGATGCGACACCGCTATCAGTCCCGTCAGGTGAACGTTCTAATCGGCCTTTAAGCGTCACGGCTTCTAAATTTCTTTGTACGAGTGAGCGAATCATTCCGGACCAGCATATCATATTTCTGTGACTTGAAAATGAATCAACAACTTCCGAATGAAAATAAGTAAGGCGGTGGATATTTCACACACCTTGTCGTTTCTGAGCGCCATGGCACCTACACCCAAAACGGTGTACCATCGAAGGAACATTTGTGTCCTGTGTTGGTTTTCATTTGTACAAATCGAAATTTCAGAATCGAGATGGTAAAGAAATTAAGCTGAACCGAATAGAAAGCTGGCATCTGATTGGCTCAAGAGCATACTATTCCTTCATTTAGATTCAGATGTCAAAGTTCAATGGGGGTGACCTCGGGTCTCAAAGCAGAGAGGTGTCGTACCACAGTAAAATATTTTATTCTTATAAGATTGCATTTAGTTCATGTTTATACTTACATAGGTGTCTCTTTGATTATTTGTTGTGTAATGAAAAAAAATTAAACGAAAGAGTAGGTGCGTTCAAACTATAAGGGGTGGGAGTGGAGCATGAAAAAATTAATTTTTTTTAAATTTGGATATAATTTGAGACTCACCAAGCTTTGATCCGAGTTACACTCTGCGGAGTAACGGCCATTAGTTTTGCTGATACGGCAATTCTGAAACACAACATTAAATTAGAAAGCTTGATATTTCAATGAAATCACGACTTGTCAGATAATTGTCAGAATGACGCAGATCACGGTTATGGTGCTCAAAAACCATTGATCCAATCTTGGATTCGAACACATGATTAGCGACTCCTTGCAGGGTCAACTGTTGCGACACTGCACGGAGAATTGCCACGCCTTACACGACCGTGCCCCGCAAGTAAGATCTTTAATTTACTTGACAAAGACTGTGTATGCAAATCTTCCCGAGGCAAGTGAGTTACCTGACCATAAAAGTACAGTTTCCACCCTTGCCGAACCAGGCTGGAATTCCGGAGTTACATTTTGGCTGGACAAACGAGTCTATGCATAGTCCAATCAAAATCGCGTTACGAAATAGACATCCGGTTCGTAAACAACATAGATTTGAACGTGCAGATTTCGGCCGCCTACAGGATTTGAAAAACATGTGTACTGTCAACTGGGCGTTTGGCCAATCTTTTCATGTTTTTAATCAAGGTACAGGGAGAGACCCGTTTTATTACAATATAGATCTTGATTATCGATCAGATCGTCTTAACTGGGAGCAGCCATTTTGTCTGAAGCAAATGTAAGAGACATGAGAGATGGAATCTGATTGGCCAATAGGAGGGACATAGAAGGTGGTGGCCCTACGATCGAGCTTGGAAATTTCAGCCTAATCCGGCAAGGATGAAAACTGGACTTTTATAGTCAGTTAACTCCCTTGCCTCGGAATAATGGTGTAAACCACGCTCATTGGTATGTCCTATCTGTAATCTTGGTAGAAAAAACAATCACTAGTCTGTATCCATACAATCTAAGTTCGAGTCCTCTACACCAGACAATCATAATCTCATTAAATTCCCGGGCGGTCGGGTAGCCTAGTGGCTAAAGCGTTCGCTCGTCAAGCCGAAGACCCATACGCCAGCTTACCGTTACGACTGGGGTAAGTCTATGATGGAACATCGGAGTTACGACCGACGTAGCGCTAAGATCGCTTTGTGCTAGTGGACCCTGAGTCCCGTTTCAGAAGCGATCACCGTAACGATAAGTACCGATACTTCAACAAAGACGGTCCTTGCACTGAGGTCGCTTTGAGGAACGGGGCCTTGTTTAAAAGCTATGCATTTCTCATGTAACTCCTATGCATCTTGAAGAACATTTCTAAATTTCACTGTGGTCTCATTTTGATAAATGTCTATGACACCACCGGTACCTGCTAAAAGTGAGTGAGTGAGTGTGGTTTTACGCCGCTTTTAGCAATATTCCAGCAATATCACGGCGGGGGACACCCGAAATGGGCTTCACACATTGTACCCATGTCGGGAATCGAACCCGGGTCTTCGGCGTGACGAGCTAACGTTTTAACCACTAGGCTACCCGACTGCCCCTAATAAGCAGGGGAAGTAAAAAGGGAAGGCAATCAACTATTGACATAGAACAGTGAAACATGACAACCGAGAGTCGATGTCGGTTTTTTTCTTTACGAACATGACATATTGTGATAAAAACCAAATGTGTTTTTTTAATTCAGCCTACATTCTAAAAAATGCCGATAAAGTATGTAACGATACAGTATTATATAAGCGGTGCTTAACTTTTTTCCAGGTGTATATGTAGGAGAAAACTTACAATGGCCGACGGTAGACAAGCTTCCGAGTAATCGAGGCACAGTTGGGGATCAGCTTCATCTCTACAGCTAGGGCAGTGCAGGACGCTGGGGATGCTCTCAAGACCTGGCAGGTGAATTGGAATTGTTATTCTTTGTTTGATTGTTTGTTTGTTGTGTACTCCAGCTATACATAACCGACTTACGGACAGACACACCAGGAGTTGATGATTTGAACAACGTTCCACGCCGTCGGGGTACGATGATTGGCAACCAACCCAGTGACCGAGCCTGACCGTCCGATCCATCAAGTCGTCCCGTCCGATCCATCAAGTCGTCCCGTCCGATCCATCAAGTCGTCCCGTCCGATCCATCAAGTCGTCCCTCCCGACCAGCATCTGTTGCTGGCGCCCTATTCTTACCTGGACTTCGGGATAATTCCTCAGCGTCACATGGATGACGTATGCGACCGACATCGACGAATAAAGGTATGCTTTACAGTGAGTGATCGCGTGTTGTTTTTAACCGCAGTCAGCAATATTCCAGTTATATCACATCAGTTTGTAATAATATGTCAAGGACAACTAGTGGTTGACAGCATGAGCAGCTGATGTCGCAGGTCACACATCGTGAACACCTGATTGTCTCATTTGTAGACATAACCCGTGAAGATCCTGGGTAGAAAAGGTCTTCAGCAACCCATGCTTGCCGTAAAAGGCGACTAAGCTTGTCGTTAGAGGCGACCAACGGGATCGGATGATCAGGTGAGTGAGTGAGTGAGTGAGTATTGTTTTACGCCGCCTTTAGCAATAAGGCAGCAATATCACGGCGGGGAACACCAGAAATGGGCTTCACATATTGTACCCATGTGGGGAATCGAACCCGGGTCTTCGGCTTGACGAGCGAACGCTTTAACCACTGCGCTACCCCACCCCTCATGATGCTCATCAATTACTGGATTGTCTGGTCCAGACTCGATTATTTACAGACCGCCGTCATATAGCTGAAATATTGCTGAGTGCGGCGTTAAACAATAAGAAAAACAAACAAACAAACTGAACCCTGTGTTCTTTTTACAATCAAATATTTTACTCTGATCCGATACCTCTCACCTCTGCTTTGAGACCTGAGGTCCAATGAGGTCACGTTAGGTGAACCTAGGGCGAACTTTGAGATTTAAAACTTTAGTCGACCTCCTCAAGCATGGGACGCAGGGCAACCTATTTCATCCGGGTTCTTCACGGTGCGCATGCTCATTAGTCATGCCTTGCATTACGACACTCGTTACTGATTGGTTACTGAATGGATAACTTCTACCATGTCCCTCGCTGACATATCAGGTACAAATTTCATATACCCCACTAGAAACGTCTTACCAATTCGAATACAATACTATGATAATACTATCTCTTAAATCTATCAACATAGGGGCACGGGTGGCCCAGTCGATTAAGGTTCCGCAAGTCGCTGTGCAGAGTTGTGTCCCTTGGGCACACCAGAAACCTATGATCGCGGGGTTCGCCCTGATTATGTTTCTAGGTCTGTCAGCACCATACTTGTGAAATGAGACTTGCATCACTTCGGGCTTTGCTCCCAGATCAAGCATGTCGTCATACAATTGGAATACTTTTTTTAAAGCAGTGTTAAACCCAACTCGCTCACTCCCATTAATATGTTTGGTGTGTGTTTGAACCACACAATCCCCTCCCCGCCAACATATTTTATGAAAAGATAGACACAATTTTATGGATAACAACTTCTTTAATACTGTAAAAAGCGACGTTTCGGTATAGATCCTTATACCGTTGTCAAGCAAGACTGAATGAGGGACATAGTGCAGAATATATATAGCAAGTGGAGGATCAACAGTAGAGGATTAACAGTAACAACAAGGGCATACATGAGTGGGATAACACAGGTAGGTGTGACAACAAGGATGATGCTATCACAACACGATGGACAGAAAACACATAGCTAGAAGCCAATGGGGCATGAAGCCAATAAACAGGTGATTATTGTTTGATGAGTTCATAGTAGGCGGATGGGATGAAATAGCCTCAAGTTGTTATCCATAAAATTGTGTCTATCTTGTCATCCGCCAACTTCTAAGTAATGCCTATCAAACAAGTTATTTTATGAAAGTACTCACTTTTCTCAATAAGGTTTAAGTCCTGTTTGCATTGATCCCCCGTGCAGCAGACATGGCACTTGTCGGTGGGGCCGTATGCACGACCGCCGGTGCAGTTGGTGGAGCTCCGGTGTGTTTGTTGGAATTCGCAGTACTGCAAGTAGGGGAGTCACATTACAGTCACTCACTCACTCACCCAACAATTCTCATCCTGCCGCTCTCATTTGTTTTAAAATAAAAAGAAATCTGTTCATTTTAATTTCGACCTCAGATCAAAGGTTTTGTGAATTTTGTTTTCCGTTAACCAATTTTTAAAAGGATCCCATGTATCAGTCTCATTAAAATGTGTTCCCTATGAGATTTGCCAGGACATGACCCTGCCTTGGTTTGGGAGCATCCTGCGGTGATCCGCCACTCCTTCATCGTCACCATGCACACCTGCAACAACGACATGGTGGTTTCTTTCACGTTGTAAACATGTCCTTTCATGCATTGCCAGCACAGGGTGCATATTTATAGCATTCTCTTTATGAAATAGTTTTTTATGGACATTACACCTGCACAAATATTGGCTTATTGACAGTGGAAGAACTATCACATTGTTATCAATGTAAACACCTCTATCTGTCAACCTTGCCTTTCTGGTTGTAACGACAGTGCGTCAAGTGAATATACCTCGACCTGTGGCCCCTGATCCAGTACCGCCACGGGCTCTTTATGATATGCCAGTACCGTCACGGGCTAGTTATCATGCGTCAGTACCGCCACGGGCTCTTTATCATATGCCAGTACCGTCACGGGCTAGTTATCATATGCCAGTACCGTCACGGGCTAGTTATCATATGCCAGTACCGTCATGGGGTTGTTTTCATCTGTCCGTACCGTCAAGGGCTAGTTATCATCTGTCAGTACCGTCAGGGCTAGTTATCATGTGTCAGTACCGTCAAGGGCTAGTTATCATTTGTCAGTACCGTCACGGGCTAGGTATCATGCGTCAGCACCGTCAGGGCTAGTTATCATCTGTCAGTACCGTCAAGAGCTAGTTATCATCTGTCAGTACCGTCAAGGGCTAGGTATCATGCGTCAGTACCGTCAGGGCTAGTTATCATCTGTCAGTACCGTCAAGAGCTAGTTATCATCTGTCAGTACCGTCACGGGCTAGTTATCATGTGTCAGTACCGTCAGGGCTAGTTATCATTTGTCAGTACCGTCACGGGCTAGTTATCATGTGCCAGTACCGTCAAGGGCTAGTTATCATGCGTCAAGGGCTAGTTATCATGTGTCAGTACAGTCAAGGGCTAGTTATCATGTGTCAGTACCGTCATGGGCTAGTTATCATGTGTCAGCGCCGTCATGGGCTAGTTATCATGTGTCAGTACAGTCAAGGGCTAGTTATCATGTGTCAGTACCGTCATGGGCTAGTTATCATGCGTCAGTACCGTCAAGGGCTAGTTATCATGCGTCAGTACCACCACGGGCTCTTTATCATATGCCAGTACCGTCACGGGCTAGTTATCATATGCCAGTACCGTCACGGGCTAGTTATCATCTGTCAGTACCGTCAAGAGCTAGTTATCATCTGTCAGTACCGTCACGGGCTAGTTATCATATGCCAGTACCGTCACGGGCTAGTTATCATATGCCAGTACCGTCAAGGGCTAGTTATCATCTGTCAGTACCGGCAAGAGCTAGTTATCATCTGTCAGTACCGTCAAGGGCTAGTTATCATGTGTCAGTACCGTCACGGGCTAATTATCATGTGTCAGTACCGTCACGGGCTAATTATCATGTGTCAGTACCGTCAAGAGCTAGTTATCATCTGTCAGTACAGTCAAGGGCTAGTTATCATGTGTCAGTACCGTCACGGGCTAATTATCATGTGTCAGTACCGTCAAGAGCTAGTTATCATCTGTCAGTACCGTCACGGGCTAGTTATCATTTGTCAGTACCGTCAGGGCTAGTTATCATGTGTCAGTACCGTCACGGGCTAGTTATCATCTGTCAGTACCGTCACGGGCTAGTTATCATGTGTCAGTACCGTCAGGGCTAGTTATCATTTGTCAGTACCGTCAAGGGCTGGTTATCATGCGTCAAGGGCTAGTTATCATGTGTCAGTACAGTCAAGGGCTAGTTATCATGTGTCAGTACAGTCACGGGCTAGTTATCATGTGTCAGTACCGTCACGGGCTAGTTATCATGTGTCAGTACCGTCATGGGCTAGTTATCATGTGTCAGTGCCGTCAAGGGCTAGTTATCATGCGTAAATACCGTCAAGGGCTAGTTATCATGTGTCAGTACCGTCACGGGCTAGTTATCATGCGTCAGTACCGTCAAGGGCTAGTTATCATGTGTCAGTACCGTCACGGGCTAGTTATCATGCGTCAGTACCGCCACGGGCTAATTAACGTGTGTCAGTACCGTCACGGGCTAATTATCATGTGTCAGTACAGTCAAGGGCTAGTTATCATGTGTCAGTACCGTCACGGGCTAGTTATCATGTGTCAGTACCGTCACGGGCTAGTTATCATGCGTCAGTACCGTCACGGGCTAGTTATCATGTGCCAGTACCGTCACGGGCTAATTATCATGTGTCAGTACCGTCACGGGCTAATTATCATGTGTCAGTACCGTCAAGGGCTAGTTACCATTTGTCAGTACCGTCACGGGCTAGTTATCATTTGTCAGTACCGTCAAGGGCTAGTTATCATGTGTCAGTACCGTCATGGGCTAGTTATCATGTGTCAGTACCGTCACGGGCTAGTTATCATGTGTCAGTACCGTTAAGGGCTAGTTATCATGCGTCAGTACCGTCACGGGCTAGTTATCATGTGTCAGTACCGTCACGGGCTAGTTGTCATTTGTCAGTACCGTCACGGGCTAGTTATCATGTGTCAGTACCGTCACGGGCTAGTTATCATGTGTCAAGGGCTAGTTATCATGCGTCAGTACAGTCAAGGGCTAGTTATCATGTGTCAGTACCGCCATGGGCTAGTTATCATGTGTCAGTACCGTCACGGGCTAGTTATCATGTGTCAGTACCGTCAAGGGCTAGTTATCATGCGTCAGTACCGTCACGGGCTACTTATAATGTGTCAGTACCGTCACGGGCTAGTTATCATGTGTCAGTACCGTCACGGGCTAGTTATCATGTGTCAGTACCGTCACGGGCTAGTTATCATTTGTCAGTACCGTCAAGGGCTAGTTATCATGTTTCAAGGGCTAGTTATCATGTGTCAGTACAGTCAAGGGCTAGTTATCATGTGTCAGTACCGTCAAGGGCTAGTTATCATGTTTCAAGGGCTAGTTATCATGCGTCAGTACCGTCAAGGGCTAGTTATCATGTGTCAGTACCGTCAAGGGCTAGTTATCATGTGTCAGTACAGTCAAGGGCTAGTTATCATGTGTCAAGGGCTAGTTATCATGCGTCAGTACCGTCACGGGCTAATTATCATGTGTCAGTACCGTCACGGGCTAGTAATCATTTGTCAGTACCGTCACGGGCTAGTTATCATGTGTCAGTACCGTCAAGGGCTAGTTATCATGTGTCAAGGGCTAGTTATCATGCGTCAGTACAGTCAGGGCTAGTTATCATGTGTCAGTACCGTCAAGGGCTAGTTATCATGTGTCAGTACAGTCAAGGGCTAGTTATCATGTGTCAAGGGCTAGTTATCATGTGTCAGTACCGTCAAGGGCTAGTTATCATGTGTCAAGGGCTAGTTATCATGTGTCAGTACCGTCAAGGGCTAGTTATCATGTGTCAGTACAGTCAAGGGCTAGTTATCATGTGTCAAGGGCTAGTTATCATGTATCAGTACAGTCATGGGCTAGTTATCATGTGTCAGTACCGTCACGGGCTAGTTATCATGTGTCAAGGGCTAGTTATCATGTGTCAGTACAGTCAAGGACTAGTTATCATGTGTCAGTACCGTCACGGGCTAGTTATCATGCGTCATTACCGTCAAGGGCTAGCTATCATGTGTCAGTACCGTCATGGGCTAGTTATCATTTGTCAGTACCGTCAAGGGCTAGTTATCATGTGTCAGTACCGTCAAGGGCTAGTTATCATGCGTCAGTACCGTCAAGGGCTAGTTATCATGTGTCAGTACCGTCAAGGGCTAGTTATCATGCGTCAGTACCGTCATGGGCTAGTTATCATGCGTCAGTACCGTCATGGGCTAGTTATCATGTGTCAGTACCGTCAAGGGCTAGTTATCATGTGTCAGTACCGTCAAGGGCTAGTTATCATGCGTCAGTACCGTCAAGGGCTAGTTATCATGCGTCAGTACCGTCATGGGCTAGTTATCATGTGTCAGTACCGTCAAGGGCTAGTTATCATTTGTCAGTACAGTCAAGGGCTAGTTATCATGTGTCAGTACCGTCACGGGCTAGTTATCATGTGTCAAGGGCTAGTTATCATGTGTCAGTACCGTCACGGGCTAGTTATCATGTGTCAGTACCGTCACGGGCTAGTTATCATGTGTCAGTACCGTCACGGGCTAGTTATCATGTGTCAGTACCGTCACGGGCTAGTTATCATGTGTCAGTACAGTCAAGGGCTAGTTATCATGTGTCAGTACCGTCAAGGGCTAGTTATCATGCGTCAGTACCGTCAAGGGCTAGTTATCATGCGTCAGTACCGTCATGGGCTAGTTATCATTTGTCAGTACCGTCAAGGGCTAGTTATCATGTGTCAGTATCGTCAAGGGCTAGTTATCATGTGCCAGTACCGTCAGGGGCTAGTTATCATGTGTCAGTACCGTCATGGGCTAGTTATCATGTGTCAGTACCGTCACGGGCTAGTTATCATGTGTCAGTACCGTCAAGGGCTAGTTATCATTTGTCAGTATCGTCACGGGCTAGTTATCATGTGCCAGTGCCGTCACGGGCTAGTTATCATGTGTCAGTACCGTCACGGGCTAGTTATCATGTGTCAGTACCGTCAAGGGCTAGTTATCATGTGTCAGTACCGTCACGGGCTAGTTATCATGTGTCAGTACCGTCACGGGCTAGTTATCATGTGTCAGTACCGTCACGGGTTAGTTATCATGTGTCAGTACCGTCAAGGGCTAGTTATCATGCGTCAGTACCGTCAAGGGCTAGTTATCATGTGTCAGTACCGTCACGGGCTAGTTATCATGTGTCAGTACCGTCAAGGGTTAGTTATCATGTGTCAGTACCGTCAGGGGCTAGTTATCATGTGTCAGTACCGTCACGGGCTAGTTATCATGTGTCAGTACCGTCAAGGGCTAGTTATCATGCGTCAGTACCGTCACGGGCTAGTTATCATGTGTCAGTACCGTCACGGGCTAGTTATCATGTGCCAGTACCGTCAAGGGCTAGTTATCATGCGTCTGTACCGTCATGGGCTAGTTATGATGTGTCAGTATCGTCAAGGGCTAGTTATCATGTGTCAGTACTGTCACAGGCTAGTTATCATGTGATTGTACCGTCACGGGCTAGTTATCATGCGCAGGTACAGTCAAGGGCTGGTTATCATGTGTCAGTACCGTCACGGGGTACAAATTAATTATTGATACCTATCATGGGATTGATAAGATGCACCGGTATCCACGGTATTTGAAATAAGAAGAATGATCAGATAAAATCACTATTTACATCTTGATGGCTGGTGCAGGCACGTGTCTGACCCAGACACTCGTGGGCGTTGCCGGCGTTGTTACAGACTGGACACATCAGGCTGGGCTGGCTGGGCACAACTGACCACGATGACCACACAACAGTTAGCAATACATTTGTCACATCAGATAGAAATGTTTGTTTGTTTGTTTAACACCGCACTCAGCAATGTTCCAGCTATATGACGACAATCTATAAATAATCGAGTCTGGACCAGACAATCCAGTGATTGACAGCATGACCCACGCAACTGGAATACGATGACATGCATCAACCAAGTCAGCGAGCCTGACCACCCGATCCCGTTAGTCGTTTCTTACGACAAACATAGTCGCCTCTTACCGCAAGCAAGGGTTGCTGAAGACCTACTCTACCACGGATCTTTACGGGTCGCGATGGAAATGTGCATGTATCCGACGTTGATACCTACAGTTATCCCTTTGTTGATGCAGCACTGCCAGTTGCATCTTATGAAGTGAGTGAGTAAACAAGTAGGGTGAGTGAGTGAGTGAGTGTTTAGCGTCGTATCGGCATTATTTCAGCCAGGAAGCGACGAGAACAAGTTGGTATATACTCAAGTGACTCATGAATACAAAGTTTTATATTTAACAACAAGTTTGTCAAACATATTTTCGAGGTCCAGAAACACACGGAGTTATCTGTAGTTGCACGGAATGTCGATGGTGTCAAAACAATTTCTGAAGGAAGCTACATCGTGTTGATCGAATTTGAGTAAACTTACTTTCATTGTACTTTTAAAAAACTGTCCATGGCATTGTACTTTCTCTCAGCAAACATGCATTCATATAAACAATATTCTTTTAAAAAAGGCATTCGTCTGTACGTGAGTGATAACCTAATTAAAATCAGATATTTTTCTAATCAAACTTTCTAATTGGGCAATCTAAATGCTCGATACGACTTGGCGTGGCATTCACAAACAAGTATACCTCGTCTCGAAAACAAATATGATCGGGAAGTTCCGAATGTAAGAAAATAAACCCATGATTTATTGTTGTGGATATGTCATACAACCTGTTTCTGAGCGCCACGGGATCTACTCCAAATGATGTCTTTAGTACATTTGTTCTTTGGCGGTTTTCGTTTGCTGAGATCGAAATTTCCAAATGGATATGTTGTAGAAATGAAGCCGGATCGGTGTAGAAATCTGACATGTGATAGGTTCAAGAAGCCACATCCTTCATGTAGAGAGGGTGGTTAACGTTAACTCAGGGTTCCGACCTTCTCTTGCTCTATTGTCAGAGATATTGCGTCGGAGTAAGAGATCTGATTTTAATGAGATTGCGTAAATGCATACTTGATGTTTTGCGAGAATAGGCACCAGTATAAGGCATCGCCCGGACTTACCTCCTGTTACCGGTGACCCCGTAACCACAGGTGAGGTGGCTGGTGACGTCATGTCCGTTCCCGCTGAATCAGTGGCATTGGCAGAATGTAATTTTACACATTTTAATTATTTTCAAATTAGTAATCTGCATCTTAAATAACTTGCGTTAACGAGTTATGATCAGCATTATGTTATTCTATGCATTGTAGGTGAGGTGAGGTGAAATGGGGTTTTACGTCGCGTCCAGGCTTATTGCACTTATATAGCGACGTGCATGCACGTGTGTGTGTGTGTGTGTGTGTGTGTGTGTGTGTGTGTGTTTGGCTGCTTGTACTAGTCCGGACTGATGCCGATTAATAGTGCTAGCACACTAAGATACCATGCCGAGGTCTAACATGAATACCCCACTCAGACACAGTATACTGACTCCGAGCCGACAAGTCCTTGTTTTAGCCCCTTAATGCCGAGCGCCAGACAGGGTAACAACAAGTACCATATTTTAACGTCTTTTGGTATGACGCGGCTGGGGATCGAACCCCGGACCTTTCGCTCTCCGGGCGGACGCGGAGGCGGTCTCTATGCATTGTACGTATGTTTGCTATGGTAGCTTTTCGTTCAAAGAAACGAACAGATAGAAAATAAAATAAACATCACATATTCAATAAGTATAATTAACTACATAAAACTAGTAGTTCTTTAAAAGATGGATACAAACTGATTATGAATGTTTAGCACGTACTCAATGATGAAGGGAGGTTAGGTATGTTTGCCAGTGTAAAACAAGACTTTGATGGTTTCTGATATCAGCAAACATATCCCTGATCAAGGTAAGAGTAATCTTTCTTTTTTTCTAACTGATTAAACCTCTACGATAGACCACCTACTGGTCTAATTAACAAACATTTTCCAACTGGTTACTAAAGTCTACTGACATTTTGGTGCCCGAGTGGAAAGTGAAATTCACTAAGTTAAACTGTACTGTTTCTGTCAGTGTACGGGGGCACGGGTGGCCCAGTCGTCTAAGGCGCCGCGATTCGCTGTGCAGAGTTGCGTCCCTTGGGCACGCCAGAAACCTATGATTGTGGGTTCGAATCCCGGTTCGCCCCGATTATGTTTCTAGGTTTGTCAGCACCATACCCGTGCTCGTGGGTTTCACCGAAGTGGTAAACGTCTTAGACCTGCATCACTTCGGGCCTTCCTCCCACATTAAGCTGACACGCCGTGATATAACTGGAATAATGTTAAAAGCGGCGTTAAACCCAACTCACTCACTCACTCTGTCAGTGTACAGTTCTAGTTCAATGTAAATAACGCCTTCAATCGCACAATACACATAAAATGTCAGGTGTTTTTTTTGTTATACCACATAGTAACCATTTGAAAATTGGATTGTACCACACAATTAACAACGATACTAGGCTGAAATAGTCGCCTGTTGTGAGATATTCATTGATTTCATGCATGAGTTGGGTTTAACGCCGCTTTTAACAGTATTCCAGTTATATCACGGCGTGTCAGCTTAATGTGGGAGGAAAGCCCGAAGTGATGCAGGTCTCAGATGTTTGCCACTTCGGTGAAACCCACGAGCACGGGTATGGTGCTGACAAACCTAGAAACATAATCGGGGCGAACCGGGATTCGAACCCACAATCTTAGGTTTCTGGCGTGCCCAAGGGACACAACTCTGCACAGGGAATCCCGGCGCCTTCGACGACTGGGCCACCCGTGCCCCCTGATGCATGTAAAGCTTATGATACCCGTAACCAAATACCTCAGCATCAAATAACCATTTCTTGTTTGTTTCATTGTTCGCCATCAAACATGGGTGCATCATTTTTATTGCCGGCAGTTTATAACAAGTTGACACTCAAACAAGGGACGGGACGATGCGTGAAAAGTTTACAGGGAAGTAAGAAGCTCACCATCACACTTGCCACATGTTACAGGGAAGTAAGAAGCTCACCATCACACGTGCCACATGTTACAGGGAAGTAAGAAGCTCACCATCACACGTGCCACATGTTACAGGGAAGTAAGAAGCTCACCATCACACGTGCCACATGTTACAGGGAAGTAAGAAGCTCACCATCACACGTGCCACATGTTACAGGGAAGTAAGAAGTTCACCATCACATGTGCCACATGTTACAGGGAAGTAAGAAGCTCACCATCACACGTGCCACATGTTACAGGGAAGTAAGAAGCTCACCATCACACGTGCCACATGTTACAGGGAAGTAAGAAGCTAACCATCACACGTGCCACATGTTACAGGGAAGTAAGAAGCTCACCATCACACGTGCCACATGTTACAGGGAAGTAAGAAGCTCACCATCACATTTGCCACGTGTTATAGGGAAGTAAGAAGCTCACCATCACACGTGCCACATGTTACAGGGAAGTAAGAAGCTCACCATCACACTTTCCACATGTTACAGGGAAGTAATAAGCTCACCATCACACGTGCCACATGTTACAGGGAAGTAAGAAGCTCACCATCACACGTGCCACATGTTACAGGGAAGCACGAAGCTCACCATCACACGTGCCACATGTTACAGGGAAGTAAGAAGTTCACCATCACATGTGCCACATGTTACAGGGAAGTAATAAGCTCACCATCACATGTGCCACATGTTACAGGGAAGTAATAAGCTCACCATCACACATGTTATAGGGAAGTAAGAAGCTCACCATCACACGTGCCACATGTTACAGGGAAGTAATAAGCTCACCATCACATGTGCCACATGTTACAGGGAAGTAAGAAGCTCACCATCACACATGTTATAGGGAAGTAAGAAGCTCACCATCACATGTGCCACATGTTACAGGGAAGTAATAAGCTCACCATCACATGTGCCACAAGTTACAGGGAAGTAAGAAGCTCACCATCACACGTGCCACATGTTACAGGGAAGTAAGAAGCTCACCATCACACGTGCCACATGTTACAGGGAAGTAAGAAGCTCACCATCACACATGTTACAGGGAAGTAAGAAGCTCACCATCACACGTGCCACATGTTATAGGGAAGTAAGAAGCTCACCATCACACATGTTACAGGGAAGTAAGAAGCTCACCATCACACGTGCCACATGTTATAGGGAAGTAAGAAGCTCACCATCACACATGTTACAGGGAAGTAAGAAGCTCACCATCACACGTGCCACATGTTATAGGGAAGTAAGAAGCTCACCATCACACATGTTACAGGGAAGTAAGAAGCTCACCATCACACGTGCCACATGTTATAGGGAAGTAAGAAGCTCACCATCACACATGTTACAGGGAAGTAAGAAGCTCACCATCACACGTGCCACATGCTATAGGGAAGTAAGAAGCTCACCATCACATGTGCCACATGTTACAGGGAAGTAATAAGCTCACCATCACATGTGCCACATGTTACAGGGAAGTAATAAGCTCACCATCACACATGTTATAGGGAAGTAAGAAGCTCACCATCACACATGTTATAGGGAAGTAAGAAGCTCACCATCACACGTGCCACATGTTACAGGGGAGTAAGAAGCTCACCATCACACGTGCCACATGTTACAGGGAAGTAAGAAGCTCACCATCACACGTGCCACATGTTATAGGGAAGTAAGAAGCTCACCATCACACGTGCCACATGTTACAGGGAAGTAAGAAGCTCACCATCACACTTGCCACATGTTATAGGGAAGTAAGAAGCTCACCATCACACGTGCCACATGTTACAGGGGAGTAAGAAGCTCACCATCACACGTGCCACATGTTATAGGGAAGTAAGAAGCTCACCATCACACGTGCCACATGTTACAGGGAAGTAAGAAGCTCACCATCACACGTGCCACATGTTATAGGGAAGTAAGAAGCTCACCATCACACGTGCCACATGTTATAGGGAAGTAAGAAGCTCACCATCACATGTGCCACATGTTACAGGGAAATAAGAAGCTCACCATCACACGTGCCACATGTTACAGGGAAGTAAGAAGCTCACCATCACACGTGCCACATGTTACAGGGAAGTAAGAAGCTCACCATCACACGTGCCACATGTTACAGGGAAGTAATAAGCTCACCATCACACGTGCCACATGTTACAGGGAAGTAAGAAGCTCACCATCACATGTGCCACATGTTACAGGGAAGTAAGAAGCTCACCATCACACGTGCCACATGTTACAGGGAAATAAGAAGCTCACCATTACACGTGCCACATGTTACAGGGAAATAAGAAGCTCACCATCACACGTGCCACATGTTACAGGGAAGTAAGAAGCTCACCATCACACGTGCCACATGTTACAGGGAAGTAAGAAGCTCACCATCACACTTGCCACATGTTACAGGGAAGTAAGAAGCTCACCATCACACGTGCCACATGTTACAGGGAAGTAAGAAGCTCACCATCACACGTGCCACATGTTACAGGGCAGCACGAAGCTCACCATCACACGTGCCACATGTTACAGGGAAGTAAGAAGCTCACCATCACACTTGCCACATGTTACAGGGAAGTAAGAAGCTCACCATCACACGTGCCACATGTTACAGGGAAGTAAGAAGCTCACCATCACACGTGCCACATGTTACAGGGCAGCACGAAGCTCACCATCACACGTGCCACATGTTACAGGGCAGCACGAAGCTCACCATCACACGTGCCACATGTTACAGGTCAGTATGAATCTTATCATCACACATGCCTCATGTTACAGGTCAGTATGAATCTTATCATCACACATGCCACGTGTTACAAGGCAGTATGAATCTTATCATCACATTGGCCACATGTTACAGGTCAGTATGAATCTTATCATCACACGTGCCACATGTTACAGGTCAGTATGAAGCTCACCAGCACACATGCCACGTGTTACAGTGCAGTACGAAACTCACCTCCACACGTTCCTCGTCTGACCAAGCAGTACGAAACTCACCTCCACACGTTCCTCGTCTGACCAAGAAGTACGAAACTCACCTTCACACGTGCCACGTGTGACCAAGCAGTTCGAAGCTCACCATTTCACGTGACCAAGCAGTACGAAGCTCGCCATTACACGTGCCACGTGTGACCAAGCAGTTCGAAGCTCACCATTACACGTGACCAAGCAGTACGAAGCTCACCTTCTCACGTGCCACACGTAACAGGGCAGTACGAGGTTCACCATCACACGTGACATATGTTACAGGGCGTACAAGGCGGTACGAAGCTCACCATCCCAGATCCCGCACGTTACAGTTCAGTAAGAAGCTCGCCATCACACGTGCCGCATGTTACCAAGCAGTACGAAGCTCACCTTCACACAGGTCGCATGTAACAGGGCAGTACGAGGTTCACCATCACACTCGACATATGCTACAGGGCGTACAAGGCAGTACTAAGCTCACCATCACAAATACCGCACGTTACAGTTCATTAAGAAGCTCACCATTACACGTGCCGCATGTTACCAAGCAGTACGAAGCTCACCTTCACACAGGCCGCATGTTACCAAGCAGTACGAAGCTCACCTTCACACAGGCCGCATGTTACCAAGCAGTACGAAGCTCACCTTCACACAGGCCGCATGTTAAAGGACAGAAGAGTAGGGCCAGGTCGGGATCTGGGCAGGTGCTTGCGATGTTCAGGAGGCAGGGGTACAGAGTGGAGTCCCTACACATCCCCTTCGGGACGCGTGTGGTGGCGGCTGCCGTGGTAGGCACATCTGTCACTAGAATAATCAGATAATCAAACGAATTAATTATCTCATTGTGGATAATCTTACACAATCATGACGAACTTGAGTTCTACATCACCCTTACTAAAGTTGCCATAAATAAGTAATTGTTGTTTACGTGCACGTTTACAGCATTTTATTAAATACTTTTCACTTTACAGTCTGTGGTTCATGAGACTATTTGAGTGGTGTAGTATTCTGGTGGTTCCAAAGGCCCGGGTTCGATTCCCCGCATGTACGTCATTCAATGTGCAGCCTTTTTCCGGCGTCTGCCGGCATGACATTGCTGGAATATTGCTAGAAGCGGCTTTCAACCCTATTCACACACCTACTCACTTAATTGGTTGGCACAGTTTAAGATGCACTTATGTCCAAGATATTATGTGCGTGGAATTTTGCACGTCATGGTGTTTACAGAGGGCATAAATTACCGCCCATTCCTATCGGGGGTATTACATCTCCGTTGCATGACAAAGACCATGGGCCCATTTCGCCACCAAAAGCGGAAGTGACGTCACCATCTCAATCTCTCATAAACCTGTTTCATCAAAGGATATCTCCTGGTCAGAGTGTAAATCGAATGGACGACCTTTTGTAGAGTTCTGTCACTCGAATGAGGCTCAAAACGAATCTAAGTGGTTGGGTCCGGGGCGGTCATAGCATAATGGGAATATAATACCCTGTTATATCGAGGATGGGTGTCTTGGTGGAATCTAAACACTATCCATTTACTCATAGGACACGGGGCCCGGTTGGCCGGATGGTCTAAAGCTCTGTAATTTGCAGCTGCGTGTCTTAGGCTTGCCATGATTCTATCGTAGGTTCTAACACTAGATTCACCCTGGTTATGTTTCCAGGTTTGTTAGCACCATACCCTTGCTCGTTGGCTTTACTAAAGGGATACGTCGTCGTGGACACGGGTGGCCCAGTCGTCTAAGGCGCCGCAACTCGCTGTGCAGAGTCGGGTCCCCAGGGCACGCCAGAAACCTATGAATGTGGGTTCGAATCCCGGTTCGCTCCGATTATGTATAAAAGCACCATTCCCTTGCTCGTTGGTTTTACTAAAGGGATACGTCATCGTGAACTGGGGACACGGGTGGCCCAGTCGCTGTGCAGAGTTCCGTCCCTTGGGCACCCCAGAAACCTATGGCTGTGGGTTCGAATCCCAATAATGTCTCTAGGTTTACAATCACCATGTCTTTGGTGGTGGGTTCCACCAACGTTGTAGAAATCTCGTCTCGCTTTGGGCTTTCCTCCCAAATCACATCAATTTGACACTCTGTGGTATAACTGGGCTTCTGCTCAAAGCCTTGTTAAACCAATGTCTTTTGTTGGTCTCTTACTTTTGCATTAATGTCCCCTTATTCTAAAAAATAAATCGAAGCGATTTGACGAAAAATTCCCGAAAAACAGCCTCACCTTTGCAGACACCACAGGTGAGAGGGCAAAATTCGCTGGCAAAGGCGGCATCTCCGCATGCGGTGGCACTAGCAGAAACCTGGCAAGGGAACAGGTCTTTGTCTTTACATGTAGTGACTGCTGTCGGCGTAGTCGCCACGGCCGCTGGAGTGGATGACGCAGGAGCCATTGCTGTTGACCCTGATGCGGTTGTCTGTGGAAGGGGCGTGGTCTGCAAGCTTAATGTCCGATTGACACATGCGTAGTCATGGCAACAGGTCGTACATTTCCCAGTGTTGCTGTCGCAGTCTGCCACGCCGGGGTGTCGGTTGAAGTCATGGAGACACTAAACAGAGCGATAAAATCATTAATGATGTTAACATGGTGAGTTTGGTTTTACGCCAGTTTTAGCAATATTCAAGCAATATCACCGCGGGACACCAGAAATGTCTCAAATCGGCGTGACGAGCGAACGCTTTAACCACTAGGCTACCCGACCGCCCCTGATGTAAATATAGAAATACTGATGATGAAAACATTTAGAGAATAAACTACATTTATTTACTATTTAACACCGCAGACAGCATTATTTAGGCTACATGACGGTGGCTGTAAATAATCGAGCCTGGCAAAGACAAACCAGTGATTTATCTTGTTAGCGGCGTACCTCGCCTAAGGCTATAATAACATATTCGACTCAGTCTGACCACCCGATCAAGTTAGTGCTTCTTAGACAAGTATATAGGTCTCTGTGAGGGGGCACGGCTGGCCCAGTCGTAGAAGGCGTCGCGATTCGCTGTGTAGAGTTGCGTCCCTTGGACACGCCGGAAACCTATGATTGTGGGTTCGAGTTCCGGTTCGCCACGATTATGTTTCTAGGTTTGTCGCCACCATACCCGTGCTCGTGGGTTTCACCGAAGTGGTAAACGTCTAAGACTTCGGGCTTACCTCCCACATTAAGCTGACACGCTGCGATATAACTGAATACTGTTAAAAGCGGCGTTAAACCCAACTCACTGGAGAATAAACTAGAAAATGTCATTGCACAATTACATTACATATAAAGTATGTAACAACTTGCGTGTTCATTGCTCTCGCATTTGGCAGAAAACAAGCCATGCTCCAGAGTCAGCTCGCACGTCTGAAACCGTAAAGAACAAGGAATTAATTACAACATGCCATCACATCGTTCGGGAAACACTTCGCGGCGTTTATGACCCGCAGAGTACTCTATGACTTGTTAATTTTGTTGAACCTAGAATAGGGACTGGTCATTTATTGTAAGTTGAAGTTGGGGGTGGGTGGGGGCGGTGAGATGGGTTTTGGAACTGTATGAAATTGCCTCCCCCAGCCACCCCCATTTTACGTAGCATGTATTCAGGACACAATCCCCCCTAAATAAATAATGACCCTCTGGCCATAATAAGTGAGACTTTTCTTTTGAAGCATCTTTTTGGTACCCCCCCCCCCCCCCCCCTCAGCGCTGTGTCATTTTTGCGCATGGTACCCTGGATCTCACCGGTCCCGACCCACCTCCACCCCCTATCCGTGATGTATGCCAAGTTGTACCACGGCGGTGGTATTATCAACTTACCCCATGATGACTATCGCACGGTTCAAAGGTGTCAATACATTTCTGAGGATCGCTTTCGTGCTTACAGTGCGGGCAGTGGAGGACATTCGGAATAGCGTCAAACCCTGAAACAGAAACGGACTTTAACAATCGGCTCAACACAAACGACCTTTCAGAATTGTGAGGGCAGAGAGTAGTCTAGCGGGGATCCTATGGCTCGCAGCGTCTACGACCCGGTCCAATGGTGTACATACATGGGAATTAGGTTGAATACATGACTATAATTGTCACGCATTGCTTCTGAACATATTATATTCCCACAACAGTATTATACAACACATTTGTCTCAGAAACATTCTTAATTTTGAGCAAATCAAATTATTTTATTATTATTCCAGTGTTTCTGGAACGAATTTATTTTCGCAATACCAGCAACCCCCTCCTTCTCGCCCTAAACCAGAATGTCAAATATCGTTTCCTGAACAAACAAATAGTAAAATTAAGTGATCACCTTTTTGAATTTGCATCAATGAGGTGCGACACTCGTCGCCGGTACAACACACAGTACATCTATCGGAAGGGCCGAACTGGACACCGCCCGTGCAGTTGATGCTGGAACGGATGCTCTCAGAACTGCAATCCTTAAAGGGAAAATATACTATTATATATAAACTGCCTATTTGTCCGACATGACGCTCCACGTGGCGCTACGTAACGATTTGTATGACACTGTATGACAATGCAAAACGCGTCATATGATGCTGCAAATGGTTTAAGATGACACTGTATGACAATGCAAAACGCGTCACATGATGCTGCAAATGGCTTAAGATGACACTGTATGACAACGCAAAACGCGTCACATGATACTGCAAATGGTTTAAGATGACACTGTATGACAACGCAAAACGCGTCACTTGACACTGCAAATGGTTTAAGATGACACTGTATGACAACGCAAAACGCGTCACATGATACTGCAAATGGTTTAAGATTACACTGTATGACAATGCAAAACGCGTCACGTGACACTGCAAATGGTTTAAGATGACATTGTATGACAATGCAAAACGCGTCACGTGATACTGCAAATGGCTTAAGATGACACTGTATGACAACGCAAAACGCGTCACATGATACTGCAAATGGTTTAAGATGACACTGTATGACAACGCAAAACGCGTCACTTGACACTGCAAATGGTTTAAGATGACACTGTATGACAACGCAAAACGCGTCACATGATACTGCAAATGGTTTAAGATGACACAAGGCCATGAGTTCCCACCGCTCCATGAGTTTTGTAAACGGCGACTCAAGTGGTTGGGGTTATCTGTGACTTTGTTGATTGATATCTAACTGGGATCTGTCGGTTATGAACAGTGACCGTATTGATCGTGTGCCATGCTCAATAACAAACCACTAAATAACGTTATACTGCATGCCTCTTGGCAGAATTCTCACATAACACTTAACGTTGTCCTGTGGTTGCTTACATACCACTTCCTGACACTTTGCTGGATGTTTACATGACGCTGTGGGGGCACGGGTGGTCAGGTCGTTTAAGGCGCCGTAATTCGCTGTGCAGAGTTGCGTCCCTTGGGCACGCCAGAAACCTATGATTGTGGGTTCGAATCCCGGTTTGCCCCGATTATGTTTCTAGGTTTGTCAGCAGCATACCCGTGCTCGTGGGTTTCACCGAAGTGGTAAACGTCTTAGACCTGCATCACTTGGGGCTTTCCTCCCACATTAAGCTGACACGCCGTGATCTAACTGGAGTACTGTTAAAGAGGCGTTAAACCCAACTCACTCACTCACATGACGCTGTGCGGGATGTTCACATAACACTGCGTGACGCATGATAATGATATGGTAACGGGTGGTTGAACTCCCCAAAACCTCACATCCGTATACCATTATTGGAACAACCGTATGATCAAAAGCACTCATTCAAGAAAACAACCAGGTGGTCAATGTCAATTCTTCCTTGAGAGGACAACTAATACATCGCCTTTAAACCTTGATTTCTTAATGATGTACAGGCAAAACGTTAAAACATTAAGACCCCTCATTTTCTCAAAGGGAAGAACATAACTTCGAACAATGTCGTCCGGGCAGCGTACACCATTCAAATTGCCATTACCAATGATTCTCCCATGAGTTGTGATGCCACCCCATACTATTACACTGACAACGTTGAGTATCGCACGTTCACGTTCTCCCGGACGACTGTAGAGCCGGACTAGACCATCAGAGCTGTCAAGATGAAACCTGGACTCATCTGTGAACAGTATACTGTCCTAATCTTGTCGTCGGAAATTCAGATGCTGTCTACACCAGGCTAGGCGTACCTGACAGTGACGTAGAGGTCAAATTTGGCGTATTGCTGGACTTTCGGTCGGGATGGTGTGCTCCCTCAACCGGTTACGTACGGTTCTGCCACTGATTGATTTCAACCAAGGAATTGTCTGAGTTGTTAATGTGGCAGTTTGGTATCGATTCCGTAGATCCACCAACCGAATATGGTTGTCTTGGTGACGTGACGTCACACGTGGACGACAGGTCCGTGACAAGTGATGAGTGTCGACCTACTGTGGATGACGTCTCCAAAGAGATGATGTTGTGTTTCGAGGAACATTAAAATGTCTTGCAACTTCGTTTTGCGCCATTCCTGTTTGCAGTATTCCAAACGCGCGTAAGCGTTGATTTTCAACAAGCCGTGGCTTTGCGCCAACGATGTGCACAGTTAAACAGAATTGCGTGGTGTTCACATTAAAAATAACACGTGTACGAGTGTCATGCTCCCAACAAACATCCACACTGTGCGCCGTGCATTATCATGCACGTGCAAATTGTTAATCACGACCTCACAGAGGAGGAAATTGAAATATGCATTTATTTTTTACTGATTTTTATATGAAGCACATTTACTTTTTACCATCAGTATATAACCTTGAAGTACATCAACCTTGACCTCTTAGTGAAACTAATCTACCTCACTCATCCCTCACTAACGAATGTCAATCTCACTGGTCCAAGTTACTTGGCTGCCCAATTGATTAACTATTATTTAGAAAAATATATATAAATAAATGTATAATAGTTTTCTTTGATGCACAGAATGCATGCTTCCCGAGGCAAGTCCCGTGCTGTAAATACTACTGTTCATGTTTACTCCATCTCATAGACGGACGTGGTATGGTTGAAGATGATCATGAGGGCTGAGTATCACCTGGTATCTTTCGATACGATTCGTATCACCATACAGACTAACGTTAATACTACTGGTATCACGATACACCACATCAAATAGCAAGAAATGATAAAATCACTGAATTACATCTCGAAAACCTCCTTCTCCATACATTTATTTATCTCAACAACTTTAACAGAGAAAAACACTACAACAACACAGTTTTAAGTGAAGAGATGGTTATTAAATGTAACAGTTAGCCGGCGCGTCCTCAGCTACCAGACCCGTGAAGATTCCGGGGTGGAATAGGTCTTCAGCATCCCATGCTTGCCGTAAAAGGCGACTATGCTTGTCGTAAGAGGCGACTAACAGGATCGGGTGGTCAGGCTCGCTGACTTGGTTGATACATGTCATCGATCCCAATTGCGTGGATAGATGATCATGATATCAATCACTGGATTGTCTGGTCCAGACTCGATTATTTACAGACCGCCGTCATATAGCTGGAATATTGCTGAGTGCGGCGTTAAACAGCAGGCCAAAAGCCAACCAACTCAGCTACCACATCCTTGTGTTCTGCCATGCTTGCAGGTGGCGCTATGCTACTTCGGCCATTATGGGAGGTAACTCTATTAGCTCCTCATCTATTTATAGCGTGTCGCGAACTCACAAACTGCCGATTCAAGTATCGTGTGCACCTAAGGTATCGGTGAATCGTTACAGCCCTCATGATCATCGACCGCTCATAATCCCAAACAGAGGCGTACATCACTGTGCTAGTGAAGCGCCACTGTGATTGTGTTCAGAAAGAGAATTACATTGTGACGTCAATTAGTTTTTAGGTCACGAGTTTGGTCTTTCAGCCTTGGGCATCGCCCGTGACTTCGTATTATAGTGAGTGAGTAAGTATGGTTTTACGCCGCTTTTAGCAATATTCCAGCAATATCACGGCGGGGGACACCAGAAATGGGCTTCACACATTGTACCCATGTCGGGAATCGAACCAGGGTCTTCGGCGTGACGAGCTAACGCTTTAACCACAAGGCTACCCGACCGCACCACTTCGTATTATAACGCTCGTAAGAAGGTGTAATTGCTAGTACATGTACATACGAAAGCAGCTTTACATTCCGACTTGATGTGCCATTTAGAAACTGAAATCTTGCAAATCTGAAACAAAGAAGGACATATTTAAAAAAAAAAGATGTCAAAAGGTTCGAGACAGTAGTTTAAGTCCATATCGACCTCGGCGACCCCTTAGGTTGGGGTCGAGGAGGCGTGATCAAACTAGCACAGATACTGACCTATTTACGATCCAATATGTCTGAAAAAGTTCCGAAAATTTGTCAAATAAAGAGCCATAACACATACTGCAGTGATTTCCCCCCAAATGTTTAACATTCCCGTCACATTTATCAAAATATGCATTCCATAGAGATCTTGAATACTTTAATCCTATATCCCACCGATCCTATATTCTTACAAGGAAACCAATACTTGAAGAGTCTAACTATATTTTTACCTTTACATGGACCAACGACCAAAGGTTTTGAGAAAATATATCCCAGCTGCCTAAAGAAACGTGCAATGTGTAAACAAAGGAATTTTTTAAAACATATTTACGTCGTTGCTGTGGTGACAGGTTGTTGTTTTGGTGAGGCAGTCGTGGATGTTGCCAACATGGTCACAGGAAGGACACTGAAGAGGTTGTGGGGCTGAAAGTTAAGCAGATGATCTGTCTGAATGGTCCCTGTCGAGTTGGCGGTGCTCTGTACTGTTTCGTGAATATCTAAGCTAAATATATTTGCTTATTTAAAGTTTACACGATACACAGCGTCTCCATTGCACGAGACGCTGATCAGTTGATCACGAGACCGTATTCTAGAGAGAACAAAACACTATCGGTCTACTTCCACACTCACGTAAGCCCCTGGGATTTCCCCAGTATAGAAGGATACATATTCGTTGTTTATCATCACGTGGTCACTTTAATCTGACTCTAATTTTTTACACACATTTGAAAATGTGAAAAGATTAAGACAGCATTTGGGAATTTCTCACACGGCATTGTGACGACAATTTGGGTGTGGTGTGCGTGAAAAGTTGTTGGATAACTCGCTGGAATAAGCATACCCTGACACAGAGGAATTACACGAGGTTAGTATGAAGAAAACTATCGTCACTTTAGCATCCAGCATAGTCTATTTAACTGAATATATGAAGACCGTGAATAATACTTGTACTTTTCGTGCGCAGACAGGTGAAATAAATAACGCTAAACTGAATGAACTGTTAGAAATGATAAGAGGTGGAACTCGACCTTAAAGACACAACTAACCAATCAGGCAGAATTAGTGAACTGAAACAGAAGACTGATCAAGGGGAAACCTACACAAGAAGGCATAACCTACTCTTCTTTGGTATTGATATCAGACCTCATGACGACCAAGGTGAAAGGGATCTAGTAAGGGGATTTTCATAGGAGACGCTTGATATTACAAACCCTCGTGAAATTCAGTTTGATGGGTATAGACTAAGATCCAGACATGGAAGGCCCTCAATTATTGCAAAGTTTCTCAGCAGTGAAGACAAATCCCGATTTATGTTCAACCGAAAGAGACACTGTGGCAGAAAACAGAGGTTGTAGTGTCTGAGGATCACACATCAAGGGTCAGAGAAAGAGGGATGAAGTTGGAACAATTTCTGAAACCGCTAGATACGAGGAAAAGCAAGCTTATCTGAAAGGCGAGGATGAAGTTGGAACAATTTCTGAAACCGCTAGATACGAGGAAAAGCAAGCTTATCTGAAAGGCGAGGAAGAAGTTGGAACAATTTCTGAAACAGCTAGATACGAGGAAAGCAAGCTTATCTGAAAGGCGAGGAAGAAGTTGGAACAATTTCTGAAACCGCTAGATACGAGGAAAAGCAAGCTTATCTGAAAGGCGAGGAAGAAGTTGGAACAATTTCTGAAACCGCTAGATACGAGGAAAAGCAAGCTTATCTGAAAGGCGAGGAAGAAGTTGGAACAATTTCTGAAACCGCTAGATACGAGGAAAAGCAAGCTTATCTGAAAGGCGAGGAAGAAGTTGGAACAATTTCTGAAACCGCTAGATACAAGGAAAAGCAAGCTTATCTGAAAGGCGAGGATGAAGTTGGAACAATTTCTGAAACCGCTAGATACGAGGAAAAGCAAGCTTATCTGAAAGGCGACCATCTTCCCATTGACAAAGAAATTTTCTACTACGATGAAGCTACCGAGCAACCGGGAAAAGTGAAAACAGACAGTTACAGCTGAGGTTCAATGGCACACCTGTAATTGACAACATAAACAAATGGCAGGCTAGCCATGACCCAGTTTCTGTAAGTGACATTGTGACCTGCAGTGATCAACTCGTGGCCTCAGCTTTGTGGCCTCAGGAATTTCATTGACAAATTTGAACCTCAATGGTTTTTACTCTCAGCTGGATTTGGAAAACACTATCGGTGAGATAGCACTATTCTGAAACTGTTCATGTATCCTTAATAAGATCTTGGGATGTTTCATTTCAACCTAGCTTTTACAACATACTTACATTCATTTATCATATGTTCGGTGAATAATATGTGATGTGAACCGGATATAATTTAAGAAGAACGTGTATGGTCGGATTTAGGGTTTAGATAGAAAACTTCCATTCAAAAATGAAAGGTACGTCTGTATTTTGTAAGACAAAACAAAATAAATATGTTTCCTCGCAGTCGACTGTGATGATCAAATGGTGAATGAACTCGTACATTCTCCTCTCCGTCTCGATGACGACATTCTACTTTTTCATTGAGTAGCTATATCAAGAGATCGAGGACTGATTCATTCTTTCACAATTGGGTGATATTCCGTTTAGTATACATCTAAAGGTATCTACCCTGACTACATTCCACATAGCTAGCATTCCTAAAGAATTCCAAATAGCTGGCATTCCTAAAGAATTTCTCAACTATGACATTTTAACAAAGGCAGCATTCTTCACATTCTTAACATGCATGCATAATGGCGCCGTTCTCATTGTGACGTCATGCATGTCTATTAGCATAACACTAGGCTCATAAATATTCATAGGGCGCCTTCCACGGAAGGCGTCGACCTCCACATTATATACTACTTACACCTTATTACATCTGTACACCTGATTACATTTGTACACCTGATTACATTTGTACACCTGATTACATTTGTACACCTGATTACATTTGTCCACCTTATTACACCTGTACACCTTATTACATTTGTACACCTGATTACATTTGTACACCTGATTACATTTGTACACTTGTTTACATTTGTACACCTGATTACATTTGTACACCTGATTACATTTGTACACATTATTACATCTGTACACCTTATTACATTTGTACACCTGATGACATTTGTACACCTGATTACGTTTGTACACCTGATTACATTTGTACACCTTGTTACATCTGTACACCTGATTACATTTGTACACCTGATTACATTTGTACACCTGATTACATTTGTACACCTTATTACATCTGTACACCTTATTACATTTGTACACCTGATTACATTTGTACACCTTATAACATCTGTACCCCTTATTACATTTGTACACCTTATTACATTTGTACACCTGATTACATTTGTACACCTGATTACATTTGTACACCTGATTACATTTGAACACCTTATTACATTTGTACACCTGATTACATTTGAACACCTTATTACATTTGTACACCTGATTACATTTGTACACCTGATTACATTTGTACACCTGATTACATTTGTACATCTTATTACATTTGTACACCTGATTACATTTGTACACCTTGTTACATTTGTACACCTTATTACATTTGTACACCTTATTACATTTGTACACCTTATTACATTTGTACACCTGATTACATTTGTACACCTGATTACATTTGTACATCTTATTACATTTGTACACCTGATTACATTTGTACACCTTTTTTCATTTGTACACCTTATTACATTTGTATATCCGAAACTTCGTACCCTCACATTAAAAAGTTCGAAGTTTTATCGTTTACTGAATCAGATCATCTTCAAATTTCTATGCCAGTAAAAGATATAATCAAAATGGCAGTACCATCATTGACACCTGATTATGCACAATGTAAAAGGAGAACAAGCTGTAGATGGATAAACGAACGAGAGCAGGATTACAAGGCTAAATAGAGTGATAGCTCAGTGACTGGTATGCTGAAGACATTTGAAGATTTTGTCCCACCACACACAAATATTAATCCAGCAACTTCGACCCTACAACAAGCTATGCAGATATGTGGTGAAAGGAAGCTAGTTACAAACAATAACAGACCATGACAACGATTAGACTGGTTTGACAAGGTTGGTTGGTTGGTTTGTTGTTTAACGCCGCACTCAGCAATATTCTAGCTATATGACGGCGGTCTGTAAATAATCGAGTCTGGACCAGACAATCCAGTGATTAATATCATGAGCATCGATCCACGCAATTGGGATCGATCACATGCATCAACCAAGTCAGCGAGCCTGACCACCCGATCCCGTTAGTCGCCTCTTACGACAAGCATAGTCACCTTTTACGGCAAGCATGGGTTGCTGAAGACCTATTCTACCCCGGATCTTCACGGGTCGGTTTGACAAGGAATGTGAAGGTAGCAAACCACAAATACAACATGCTGAACACCTTAAGATATCAGGCATAAGAGCCACTAACAAGGATGGACGCAAGGTCATTATGTAACACCTTATGTCAAGGCAGTCAGGTAGATAACATCAATTAGAAAGCTGTATCATACATAAATAAAGCAGCTAATAAAAGATGCTGTACAATGGTATGGAAACTGATAAAGAAGTATTTGAGTAAAGGTGCTAAAGAAACCAGCTGATTTTCATATTCTTGAATGACTAACTTCAAACAACTATTAGTGAGTGAGTGGGTTGGGTTTAACGCCGCTTTTAACAGTATTCCAGTTATATTACGGCGTGTCAGCTTAATGTGGGAGGAAAGCCCGAAGTAATGCAGGTCTAAGACGTTTACCACTTTAGTGAAACCTACGTGCATGGGTATGGTGCTGACAAACCTAGAAACATAATCGTGGCGAACCGGGATACGAACCCACAATCATAGGTTTCTGGCGTGTCCAAGGGACGCAACCCTGCACAGCGAATCGCGGCGCCTTCGACGACTGGGCCACCCTCTTAGCTAGAGGGTTTAGGGACAAGACTCCATCTATAACCCCAACTCAGGTAAATCGCCAGGTGAATATGGAGATGGAGTTTTTAAAGTCAGCTGAACCTTTATTCTCTTCCTTATCTTGTGATTCTTTTTAATTACAAATTAAACTCTAGACACTTTCCACAATCATGGAAAGAACCTTTCAACAGTGGACAGTATCTATATATTACAAAGTGTCATCCGAAAGTCATCACCAGAAAAAAAAGGAAAAGTTTGATGTGGATTTATAGATTCCATAAAGGTATTTGATATGGTTAAGCTCCTATACTCCATGCTGCAGAATGGAATTCATGACAAACATTTTAAGATTATAAAGAATATGTATAAAAATGTCCAATCAACTGTACCGGTGGAAAGAAACTAAATTTATCGAGAGTGCCTGTGGTGTAAGACAAGGAAGTGCTCTTAGCCCTATATTATTCTCCTTGTTCAACAATGAAATCACTACCCATTTTAATAGTTCATTTCAGGGCCAGGTATTTATATATAAGGGGGGGGGGGGGGGGGGAGGAAATGTTTAACATGATTTTAGTGCTTTTTGCAGATCATCTGGTTTTGGTGGCTGATACAGTTGTCAATCTACAACGAAGAATAAATAAGCCTCAAGACGCTTCTGTAATGTGGTGTATGGACATCAATTTAGAAAAAAATTAAGTAGTTGTTTTTAAAAAAGATAGATTAATGAGTAAATTTAAAAAGTGGTCATACATTGACAAACCAATTACAGTTGTCAACGTGTATAGATGTCTGGGTCATGACTCCAATGTCAGTATGGATAAAGGCCTACAAACAACCCAGTAAAGCACATTTTCCTATAAAATATCGTAAAGGAAATACGATATATCGGTTCCGATTGCTTTTCAGATGTTTGATAAGAAGATTGTACCTATTGTGACATATGTTTTGGAAATTTGGGGATTTACTGTTATGAAAATATTGAAATTGTAAATAGAAAACATTGTTAATTTATCTTGGCTGTAGGCAAAAAAAACCCAAACTGTGTTACATATTGGGAAACTGGTAGATATCCTCTATTTATTATATATTTGGAAAACAATGTAATAGTTACTGGCTTCGTCTATGGATAATGGCACATCAGAGGTACCGATAGCAATGCTACAGGGTGTTAGTAAGTATAATTGATAGAAAATCTCAAATTGTGCTTCCAAGATATCTATAATTCCAACATGGTTTAGGTATGTGCGGATACTTCTGTCTACATTAAAGCAGAGAATGAAAGACCACACAGCTCTGCTTTGCTTCACAATGCACATCACCTTTTATTCCATTCTAGACTGTGAATATTATTTATTAGATATAGAATCATTTAGTTAAAGAAGAATTTATCCAAATTTAGTAGGGGATGCAATAGCTCAGGCACCCGGAACTATACGAGTTAAATAATGATGATGCATTATGTAAAATATGTAAATGCCCGAAGATGAAAACCACATTTTAAGGGCAGCATGGGGGATGTGTTACTCCCAAAAAGAAAAGGCAACATGGATCACTGAATTATATCTATTTGTCCAATCTCATTTCAAATCACATTCTCTTATTAAACTTGCCAAATATCTCACATGTGTATCTAATATACTGGAAGAATTGTAAACTGTTTGTAACTCTCACTAGACAACATGTGTAACTACATTTGTACTATGGCTCTTTAATCCTCGACTACGAATACACTCATCTGTTTGACTTTTTTTGTCAGACGTACGTCTTGGTGTAGTTGTAGTTGTAGTTGCCGCGTCTGTGGTTGCCGCCTGTGTCATTGCCGAGATTGTTGTTGCCGCGTCTGTAGCGGTAGCCAGTTTTGTTGCCGCCTCTGAAGTTAACGCCTGTGTCGTTGCCGTAGGAGGCATCGTTACAGCAGATGTAGGTGCCGCTGAAACACAAGAAAATCGATACCACACTCTGCCATTTGAACTTAACGCAGATTTAAACAGTCAGTCAGTCAGTTTTATCACGGCGTATCAGCTTCACCTGTATGCTATATGCACGGTTTAATATGTGATGTGAAATCAACTACAATCCTAAATAAATCCACCATTGATCATTCAGTGTAAAACAAGTGAACTGATGAAGCTTAAATTCACATGCTTGTTCCAACCAATGATGACACCGGAATTTGCGAACAGGTGCGAACACCATTTTCAATATGGCCGCCCCAACAGCCATATTGAATTACCTATTATGGCCATTACTTAGCTCGACTTCAAAATGTAATGCAGTTTGGTATGTGTGTGTTAAGTTGTGGGGATGTACATGTGTGTGTTTTGCGATGTTTGCAATTTTTGACTTGACATTTGCACTTTGACAACGTTACTAAATTCTCCCGAAATGCGCTCTACGCTCTGTGAGCATTTCCAAAGAAGCCTAGACACCTCACTTTCTTGTTGAAGAGGTTCATGTCAGATTTTAAATATGGCCGCCTCAGCTACTATGTAGAAAGCCTGCTTATGGCCACTGCTAAGCCAATTCTGCTAAAAATGTAATGCAGTGCTCTTAAATTCTTTCAAATTCAAATGCAGTTTTGGCTCTATAAACATCTTCTCCTTTGAAAAATTGCCTGTGGCATTGAACTTTCGCATGTATGTGTTTCTTTATGATGATGGGCGGTCGGGTAGCCTGGTGGTTAAAGCGTTCGCTCGTCACGCCGAAGACCCGGGTTCAATTCCCGACATGGGTACAATGTGTGCAGCCCATTTCTGGTGTACCTCGCCGTGATATTGTTGGAATATTGCTAAAAGCGGCGTAAAACCATACTCACTCACTCACTCCTTATGATGATATATTTTGTTCAAATCGTTAGGATTTGATTGCTTTTTGTGAAACAGTTGTAATGTTATGACACTACCTGTTAAGATTCTACATTTGTCGATAGTATAAATATTTGACTATATATCATGTAGTTACAAATACATGTACTATTGTGTTTTTTTCAGAATATCCAGCAACTTTTTTTTGTGTGTTTAAAAAGTTGAACCTGGGAAAAACAAGGAACAAACGAATTATTTTCTCAAACACACCTGTCCCCCTTCATGCGCACGCATCTATTCTCTTGGGCCTCATATTATATACCTCATCGTATACAACGATAAGCAGGTAGATCGAAAAAATATTTATTGTAATATTTCGATTACCCAACCAATACAACCTAATTTCTCAAATAATACCAAATGAAAACAGTGTTACACAGATATTCCTCGTTTACAAATTAACAGACGGCATTGCTTGTCGTGTGTTGGGGTAACATCAATAAGTGCAACTGCGGAAATGATCACGTACCTTGGCAGGCTCCACAGGAACGGGGGCAGAACTTAACGGAGATGTCGGGGTCGGTACAGGCGGCACCTACTGCAGTATGACACGGGAACAGAGTGTCGTCCCGACACGTCGTTAACGGTGGCTCCGTCAGTGGATTGGACGATGCTGTAGGTGTGGGTGTGGTAGAGTTGTGTCCTCCTGGCACAATCCCCGGGGTAATGAATGGCGAGGTCGGAGGCACCCCCAGGATGTACTCCAGGCAGGAGAAGTCGTTGCAGCACACGCTGCAGAGGCGGGGGTCGTGGAGACAGTCAGGGGTGCCGGGGTGCCTCTTGTGGTCGTGCATACACTGTAACAGACGATGACGTGACAACAATGGTCCTAATTAGAGTGAGAGAGTGAGTATGGTTTTACGCCGCTTTAAGCAATATTGTTTAATGCTCATACCGTGCTGTTTACCGCTGTGGACGTGCTGTTTACTACTCATACCGTGCTGTTTACTGCACATACCATGCTGTTAAATGCTGTGGACGTGGTGTTTACTACTCATACAATGCTGTTTACTGCACATACCATCCTGTTTACTGCTCATACCGTGCTGTTTACTGCTCATGCCGTGCTGTTTACTACTCACACTGTTCTGTTTACTGCACAAACCGTGCTGTTTACTGCTGTGGACGTACTGTTTACTGCTCATACCGTGCTGTTTACTGCACATACCGTGCTGTTTACTGCTCGTACCATGCTGTTTACTGCTCATACCGTGCTGTTTACTGCTCATACCACGCTGTTTACTGCTCATACCATGAAGTTTATGGCTCATACCGTGCTGTTTACTGCTCATACCGTGCTGTGGACGTGCTGTTTACTGCTGTGGACGTGCTGTTTACTGCTGTGGACGTGTTGTTTACTGCTCTAACCGTGCTGTTTACTGCTCATACCATGCTGTTTACTGCTCATACCATACTATTTACTGCTGTGGACGTGTTGTTTACTGCTCATACCATGCTGTTTACTGCTGTGGACGTGTTGTTTACTGCTCTAACCGTGCTGTTTACTGCTCATACCATGCTGTTTACTGCTCATACCGTGCTGTTTACTGCTGTGGACGTGTTGTTTACTGCTCTAACCGTGCTGTTTACTGCTCATACCATGCTGTTAACTGCTCATACCATGCTGTTTACAGCTGTGGACGTGTTGTTTACTGCTCTTACCTTGCTGTTTACTGCTCATACCATGCTGTTTACTGCTGTGGACGTGCTGTTTACTGCTCATACCGTGCTGTTTACTGCTCATACCATACTGTTTGCTGCTGTGGACGTGTTGTTTACTGCTCATACCATGCTGTTTACTGCTGTGGACGTGCTGTTTACTGCTCATACCGTGCTGTTTACTGCTCATACCATGCTGTTTACTGCTCATACCATGCTGTTTGCTGCTGTGGACGTGTTATTTACTGCTCTTACCGTGCTGTTTACTGCTGTGGACGTGTTGTTTACTGCTCTTACCGTGCTGTTTACTGCTCATACCATGCTGTTTACTGCTCTTACCGTGCTGTTTACTGCTATGGACGTGTTGTTTACTGCTCATACCGTGCTGTTTACGGCTGTGGACGTGCTGTTTACTGCTGTGGACGTGTTGTTTACTGCTTATACCGTGCTGTTTACGGCTGTGGACGTGCTGTTTACTGCTCATACCGTGCTGTTTACTGCTCATTACGTCCTGTTTACTGCTTATACCGTGCTGTTTACTGCTCATACCATGCTGTTTACTGCTACGGACGTGCTGTTTACAGCTGTGGGCGTGCTGTTTACTGCTGTGGACGTGCTGCTTACTGCTGTGGACGTGCTGTTTACTGCTTAATACCATGCTGTTTACTGCTCAAACCATGCTGTTTACTGCTGATACCGTGCCGTTTAACGCTCTAAAGGTGCTGTTTACTGCTCTTACCTTGCTGTTTACTGCTCTTACCGTGCTGTTTACTGCTCTTACCGTGCTGTTGACTGCACATTTCGAAGAGTACCGCCCCCTTTGCTTGACTACTTCACATGTCTGTAAGAAGAAACATGTTGCCAGTTATGCTCCAGTGGCTATTTGTCTTAAATGTTTCCAAAATGACGACTTTACCTCAAGCCAATACTTCACGACATTACATACGACCACCTGATGAAGTCGCAACTTATAACCAAACAAACGAGCGATGGCCTGGTTTCCGAGAGAGACAAATGAGCGGTCAGTACACACCGTACAAACGGCAATGGTGCGTTATTGATATCGTGCTCTGCACACTGCTTCAGACAGTACCAGGGAATTAGCATGGCAGGGTTGTATATTGTCTGGACGGTACCAGGGAATTAGCATGGCACGGTTGTATATTATCTGGACAGTACAAAGGAATTAACATAGCAGGGTTGTATATTATCTGGACAGTACCAGGGAATTAGCATGGCAGGGTTGTCTATCATCTCGACAGTACCAGGGAATTAGCATGGCAGGGTTGTATAATTTTATCTAGACAGTACCAGAGAATTAGCATGGCATGGTTGTATATTATCTAGACAGTACCAGGGAATTAACATGGCAGGGTTGTATATCATCTGGACAGTACAAGGGAATTAGCATGGCAGGGTTGTATATTATCTAGACAGTACCAGGGAATTAACATGGCAGGGTTGTATATTATCCAGACAGTACCAGGGCATTAGCATGGCAGGGTTCTAAATTATCCAGACAGTACCAGGGAATTAGCATGGCAGGGTTGTATATTATCCAGACAGTACCAGGGCATTAGCATGGTAGGGTTCTAAATTATCCAGACAGAACCAGGGAATTAGCATGGCAGGGTTGTATATTGTCTGGACAGTGCCAGGGAATTAGCATGGCAGGGTTGTATAATTTTAGCTAGACAGTACCAGGGAATTAGCATGGCAGGGTTGTATATTGTCTGGACAGTACCAGGATATTAACATGGCAGGGTTGTATATTATCTAGACAGTACCAGGGAATTAGCATGGCAGGGTTGTATAATTTTAGCTAGACAGTACCAGGGAAGTAGCATGGCAGGGTTGTATATTATCTAGACAGTACCAGGGAATTAACATGGCAGGGTTGTATAATTTTATCTTGACAGTACCAGGGAATTAGCATCGCAGGGTTGTATAATTTTATCTAGACAGTACCAGGGAATTAACATGGCAGGGTTGTATATTATCCAGACAGTACCAGGGAATTAACATGGCAGGGTTGTATATTATCTAGACAGTACCAGGCAATTAGCATGGAAGGGTTGTATATTATCTGGACAGTACCAGGTAATTAGCATGGCAGGGTTGTATATTATCTGGACAGTACCAGGGAAGTAGCATGGCAGGGTTGAATATTATCCAGACAGTACCAGGGCATTAGCATGGCAGGG
The DNA here is from genome assembly GCF_023055435.1 of Haliotis rufescens. NCBI lineage: Eukaryota > Metazoa > Mollusca > Gastropoda > Lepetellida > Haliotidae > Haliotis > Haliotis rufescens. Next base: position 50,657,776 of record NW_025964372.1, read on the forward strand.
TTGTATATTATCTAGACAGTACCAGGGAATTAGCACGGTAGGGTTGTATAATTTTATCTAGACAGTACCAGGGCATTAGCATGGCAGGGTTGTATATTATCTAGACAGTACCAGGGAATTAACATAGGAGGGTTGTATATCATCTGGACAGTACCGGGGAATTAGCATGGCAGGGTTGTCTATCATCTCGACAGTACCAGGGAATTAGCACGGTAGGGTTGTATAATTTTATCTAGACAGTACCAGGGCATTAGCATGGCAGGGTTGTATATTATCTAGACAGTACCAGGGAATTAACATAGGAGGGTTGTATATCATCTGGACAGTACCAGGGAATTAGCATGGCAGGGTTGTATATTATCCAGACAGTACCAGGCAATTAGCATGGCAGGGTTGTATATTATCCAGACAGTACCAGGGCATTAGCATGGCAGGGTTGTATCTTATCCAGACAGTACCAGGGCATTAGCATGGCAGGGTTGTAAATTATCCAGACAGTACCAGGGAATTAACATGGCAGGCTTCTATAATTTTAGCAAGACAGTACCAGGGAATTAACATGGCAGGGTTGTATAATTTTAGCTAGACAGTACCAGGGAATTAGCATGGCAGGGTTGTATATTGTCTAGACAGTACCAGGGAAGTAGCATGGCAGTGTTGTATATTATCTAGACAGTACCAGGGAATTAGCATGGCAGGGTTGTACAATTTTATCTAGACAGTACCAGGGAATTAACATGGGAGGGTTGTATATTATCCAGACAGTACCATGTATTTAGCATGGCAGGGTTGTATATTATCTGGGCAGTACCAGGGAATTAACATGGCAGGGTTGTATATTATCCAGACAGTACCATGTATTTAGCATGGCAGGGTTGTACATTGTCTGGACAGTGCCAGGGAATTAGCATGGCAGGGTTGTATAATTTTAGCTAGACAGTACCAGGGAATTAGCATGACAGGGTTGTATATTGTCTGGACAGTACCAGGGAAGTAGCATGGCAGGGTTGTATATTATCTAGACAGTACCATGTATTTAGCATGGCAGGGTTGTATATTATCCAGACAGTACCAGGGCATTAGCATGGCAGGGTTGTATATTATCCAGACAGTACCAGGGCATTAGCATGGCACGGTTGTAAATTATCCAGACAGTACCAGGGAATTAGCATGGCAGGGTTGTATAATTTTAGCAAGACAGTACCAGGGAATTAACATGGCAGGGTTGTATATTGTCTGGACAGTGCCAGGGAATTGGCATGGCAGGGTTGTATATTATCCAGACAGTACCATGTATTTAGCATGGCAGGGTTGTATATTATCTAGGCAGTACCAGGGAATTAACATGGCAGGGTTGTATATTATCCAGACAGTACCATGTATTTAGCATGGCAGGGTTGTATATTGTCTGGACAGTGCCAGGGAATTAGCATGGCAGGGTTGTATAATTTTAGCTAGACAGTACCAGGGAATTAGCATGGCAGGGTTGTATATTGTCTGGACAGTACCAGGGAAGTAGCATGGCAGGGTTGTATATTATCTAGACAGTACCAGGCAATTAGCATGGCAGGGTTGTATAATTTTAGCTAGACAGTACAAGGGAATTAACATGGCAGGGTTGTATATTGGCTGGACAGTACCATGTATTTAGCATGGCAGGGTTGTATTTTATCTAGACAGTACCAGGGAATTAGCATGGCAGGGTTGTACAATTTTATCTAGACAGTACCAGGGAATTAACATAGCAGGGTTGTATATCATCTGGACAGTACCAGGGAATTAGCATGGCAGGGTTGTATATTATCCAGACAGTACCAGGGAATTAGCATGGCAGGGTTGTATATTATCCAGACAGTACCAGGGCATTAGCATGGCAGGGTTGTATATTATCCAGACAGTACCAGGGCATTAGCATGGCAGGGTTGTAAATTATCCAGACAGTACCAGGGAATTAGCATGGCAGGGTTGTATAATTTTAGCAAGACAGTACCAGGGAATTAACATGGCAGGGTTGTATATTGTCTGGACAGTGCCAGGGAATTAGCATGGCAGGGTTGTACAATTTTATCTAGACAGTACCAGGGAATTAACATGGCAGGGTTGTATATTATCCAGACAGTACCATGTATTTAGCATGGCAGGGTTGTATATTATCTGGGCAGTACCAGGGAATTAACATGGCAGGGTTGTATATTATCCAGACAGTACCATGTATTTAGCATGGCAGGGTTGTCTATTATCTAGACAGTACCAGGGAATTAGCATGGCAGGGTTGTATAATTTTAGCAAGACAGTACCAGGGAATTAACATGGCAGGGTTGTATATTGTCTGGACAGTGCCAGGGATTTAGCATGGCAGGGTTGTATAATTTTAGGAAGACAGTACCAGGGAATTAGCATGGCAGGGTTGTATTTTGTCTGGACAGTACCAGGGAAGTAGCATGGCAGGGTTGTATATTATCTAGACAGTACCAGGGAATTAGCATGGCAGGGTTGTACAATTTTATCTAGAGAGTACCAGGGAATTAACATGGCAGGGTTGTATATTATCTGGACAGTACCATGTATTTAGCATGGCAGGGTTGTATATTATCTAGACAGTACCAGGGAATTAACATGGCAGGGTTGTATATTATCTGGACAGTACCATGTATTTAGCATGGCAGGGTTGTATATTATCTAGACAGTACCAGGGAATTAGCATGGCAGGGTTGTATAATTTTATCTAGACAGTACCAGGGAATTAACATGGCAGGGTTGTATATTATCTAGACAGTACCATGTATTTAGCATGGCAGGGTTGAATATTATCTAGACAGCAACAGGTAATTAGCATGGCAGGGTTGTATATTATCTGGACAGTACCAGGGAATTAGCATGGCAGGGTTGTATATTATCTGGACAGTGCCAGGTAATTAGCATGGCAGGGTTGTTTATTATCTGGACAGTACCAGGGAAGTAGCATGGCAGGGTTGTATATTATCTAGACAGTACCAGGCAATTAGCATGGCAGGGTTGTATATTATCTGGGCAGTACCAGGCAATTAGCACGGTTGGGTTGCATATCATCTGGACAGTACCAGGGAATTAACATGGCAGGGTTGTATATTATCTATACAGCGCCAGGGAATTAGCACGGCAGGGTTGTATATTATCTAGACAGTACCAGGGAAGTAGCATGGCAGGGTTGTATATTATCTTGACAGTACCAGGGAATTAACGTGGCAGGGTTGTATATTATCTGGACAGTACCAGGGAATTAGCATGGAAGGGTTGTATATTATCTGGGCAGTACCAGGTAATTAGCATGGCAGGGTTGTATATTATCCAGACAGTACCAGGGAATTAGCATGGCAGGGTTATTTATTATCTAGACAGTACCAGGGAAGTAGCGTGGCAGGGTTGTATATTATCAAGACAGTTCTGGGGATCCGCCTCGTCATTGCAAATTGGACAGTGAAGGACCTTGGGCACCAGGTCGAGTGCTGAAACAAGAGTAAGTGACTGGGTGAGTGGTGAGTGACTGGGTGAGTGGTGAGTGGTGAGTGAGTGGTGCATTGTTTGGAGGATCCATCAAATGTACATTTCCATTACTTTTTGATGTATAGATTCATAATTTTTTTAAGGCCATCCATATTATATTTTGTGTTTCTCATCTCCATGCCTTAGACGTAGCAGTCGGTCGGGAAAAAAAGGAAACTAAATGACATTGTTATATGTGTTGAGCTAATCGTTTTTGATATATTTGTGGTGCCACAATTTCTGTATCAGTGTTGAGAGTTTAAAACACAAGATGTTAAACAAAATTGCAGGCATGGTTACTTCCCGTCTTTGTTTATACTTTATCAACACGCAGAAGATTTTTTTTTTTAAACGGGAAATGGTTTCAGAGAGCTGGATGCCACACATTTGGCCTGGAGGATGGAAGGATATAGTCCTTTATTAATTGTTTTCACGGACGGACTCATGAATATAATAGTTCGTACGCTGGTTTGGTCTTTAAAAATATGATTCGTCCCACATGGAATTTATGTTTATTTGCTTTTTGGTCTTTAAAACAAAGTATGTCGTCCTTCACCTTTCTGTACGTGGTCGAGCCGCTGGAAGCACGTGTCCCCCGTGCAGCACACGACGCATTTGTCACTTGCCCCTAGAGCCTTGGTGCCCCGACAGTCCACATTGGCCTGGAGAGCTTCATAAGCGCACCTCTGAAACAATGACCATGTTTTAAATATGAGTGGGTGGTTGAGTGGATCAATGAGTGGGTGAGTGGATTTAGAGTGGGTAAGTGGATGTGTTAGCGGGTGGGTGGATTGGTGAGTAGATGTATGAGTGGGTGAGTGGATGTGTTAGCAGGGGAGTGGATGGGTGAGTAGATGTATGAGGGGGTGAGTGGATGTGTTAGCGGGTGAGTGGATGGGTGAGTGGATGGATGAGTGGGTGAGTGGATGTGTTAGCAGGTGAGTGGATGGGTGAGTAGATGTATGAGTGGGTGAGTGGATGTGTTAGCGGGTGAGTGGATGGATGAGTGGGTGAGTGGATGTGTTAGCGGGTGACTGGATGGGTGAGTGGATGGATGAGTGGGTGAGTGGATGTGTTAACAGGTGAGTGGATGGGTGAGTAGATGTATGAGTGGGTGAGTGGATGTGTTAGCGGGTGAGTGGATGGATGAGTGGGTGAGTGGATGTGTTAGCGGGTGAGTGGATGGGTGAGTGGATGGATGAGTGGGTGAGTGGATGTATTAGCGGGTGAGTGGATGGGTGAGTGGATGGATGAGTGGGTGAGTGGATGTGTTAGCGGGTGAGTGGATGGATGACAGGATGGATGAGTGGGTGAGTGGATGTATTAGCGGGTGAGTGGATGGGTGAGTGGATGGATGAGTGGGTGAGTGGATGTGTTAGCGGGTGAGTGGATGGATGAGTGGGTGAGTGGATGTGTGAGCGGATGGGTGAGAGGATGGATGAATGGGTGAGTGGATGTGTTAGCGGGTGAGTGGATGGGTGAGTGGATGTGTTAGCGGGTGAGTGCATGGGTGAGAGGATGGATGAGTGGGTGAGTGGATGTGTTAGCGGGTGAGTGGATGGGTGAGTGGATGTGTTAGCGGGTGAGTGCATGGGTGAGAGGATGGATGAGTGGATGGATGAGTAGGTGAGTGGATGTATTAGCGGGTGAGTGGATAGGTGAGAGGATGGATGAGTGGGTGAGGGGATGTATTAGTGGGTGAGTGGATGTATGAGTGGGTAAGTGCATGGGTGAGTGGGTGGATGAGTGAGTGAGTGGTTGGATGAGTGGGTGAGTGGCTTTGCTCATGATATTAATCACTGGTGGGGTCTGGCCATGGATTCGACTGCTTTCAGACAAACACGATGTGGATTGCTTTCGTTTGTATGTTCATAGATAGTTTGTCTAAGGACAATATATATAGAGAGAGAATTTTGAATTTTGTGCATAGCATTTTTCAAGTTTTGTATGTTTGGTGCTGGCACGTGGTCTTATGCACAGTGCATAGGTCACAAATCAGGCGAATTAAAGCAACGTCGGTCGCGGAGAGGCTTCCGGGGCTTCGTTCCTCTCCCAACTAAAGCACATGTAACACACGTGGTGACTTGGGCAAGTGACTTTGTTCGAAATGTGCCTCTGTTCACCCAGCAGTGAATGGGTACCCGGTAGGATGAGATGACAATGTGGTTGTTAACTTTCTAGCGCCGCAGCTAGGCAGCTAGGGTTGTATACTCTCCAGGAAGCTGAGAATTATTGTTGAATACACATTGATCCAGTGACCGGGGTAATAGTAGCGCTTTGAGCATGCCGCTGTGTGGTGTGGCAATATGCGCAATATTAATGACCTATGTTTATTTTCAGATTAACTGATCAACCTACCTTTGCTGTTCCGCATCCCATAGTGATCTTCCACTCGTCCACTCTGCCGATACACTCCTGCAATGGGAGAACAACACAACCGGCCGGCCCGTCAATCAATACTTGTAAGAACGGACTTCAATATTTCTCAGAGTGTATATCTCGTCGCTATATGGCTGAAATAATGCCGATGCGACGTTAAACTTTAACTCACTCACTCAGGGTTTATGGCGTTATGAACGCAAAACTCGGGGTGCACACTTTGCGTACATCTGAACCACAATATTGTATTCTGACTTTATTCGTTAATGATTATTTTATAAGAGAATTTATGGATGTTAACTTCTTTATTATGAGCACAACAACGTTTCGGAGTACATGCTTACTCCTTTATCAGGTAAATGAATGTTACTTACTTACTTACTTACTTACTTACTTACTTACTTACTTACTTACTTACTTACTTACTTACTTACTTACTTACTTACTTACTTTGGAGATTTAACGTGCGCTTTCCGACTGATGCGTATTTCGCACACGGGCCCGGCCAGGCCATTTAATGTGTTTCCGAAAGGGGCGAAAGTGGTCTGTGCAACCCAAGAGGGGGGTTTATGGGTTGCTTATATAGAATTTGGGAATTTTGAGATTTGGAATAGATGCCGATGGGGTTGGGGAGGAGAACTAAGGGAGCTGGGTATGGTGGATGTTTGTTTGTTTATGTGATTTTGATTTGGTAGGTTATTGTGTTTTTAGATGCGTTTTATTAGTTCCGTTTTTATTAAGAATACGCCTAAGGCCTTGAAGTTTTCTAGTTTATTTTGTGGGTTTAGTATTGCTTCTAGAGTGAGAGCCTTGTTTAGATTGAGGGTGGTTTGTAATGCGGTTCGATGTGTTAGGTAGTGTGTGCAGTGGATGAGTGCGTGTTCTGGGGTTTCTGGTTGTTTGCAGTGTGGGCAGTTACCTGTAGTGTGTTTTTAAAAAAAAAAAATTAGGTGGTTATTTAGGTTGGTGTGTCCTGTTTGGAGTTTAGTGATCACTCTGTTTTTTGGTTTTTGGTTTTGGTTTGGTTAGTGGTTTGCTGAGCACTTTTTTGATTTGGCTATTTGAGTTTAGATATAGGTTATGCCATTTTTTTGTGATTTTTTGCTTGTTTACACTTTTAATTTCTGATTTTGAGATGGGTAAGTTTAAGCTTATTTCTGGGATTTTGAGGGATAGTTTAGCTGCTTTATCGGCGTTTTCATTACCGTATATTCCTACGTGGGCGGGTATCCACAAGAAGGTTATTTTTTTGCCTGCCTTAGTTAGGTCGTTGGAGCTTTTAAGTATTTGATTTATTAATTTAGGTCGGTTTTGGGTATTTTTGTTTTGGAGGGCTTGCAGTCCACTTAGGGAGTCGGTAAGTATTAGGATTTTTTTGTGGTTTTTGGATTCTTGATTATGGAGGGCTGAGGCCATGCCCATTAGTTCTGCCGTGAATATTGATTGGTTGTTTGGGAGTCGGAAGGATTGTGTGGTTTTAGTTGGTTGTGTGGTATGGACTCCGAAACCTGTGTGTTTGGAGGTCGGATCTGAGGATCCGTCCATGTAAATGTGACACCAATTTGGCCAATTTTCGTGTATGTATGCTAGTGTGGTAGTTTTAGCTATGTTTGGGTCGGTTTGTTTATTTATTTGGCTAGCTAGTGTTGTGTCTATTTTGGGTATTTTAAGTTTAGGGGTGAAGATATTTGATTGTTTGCAGTTTTGTTTAAGATTTTTAATTTGGTGTTCATTTAGGTAGTTCGTTATTCTTTGGGATATTGGGGTAAGTAAGGGGTGTTTACGAGCTAGAGCTTGGTTTTTGGGGCTGATGTTTTGGTTTATTAAGTTTTGGATGAGAGGGTTTGATTGGGACGCGGCCCAGAAATTTAAGCTTAGCTGTTCCCTGCGTAGACTTAGTGGCATTTCTCCTGTTAAGGCCTGAAGTGAGGTGTAGGACGTGCCATGTTGGGTGCGTGTAATTAGTTTGAGAGCCTGATATTGTATTGAGTCAAGTTTTTTAGATAGAGAGTTGTTTAGGGTGTTGTATATGGCGCAGTCGTAGTCTAGTTTTGATCTAATTAGTGATATGTAGAGAGAGAGGAGGGTATCTTTGGAGGCTCCCCAGTTAGAGCCAGTTAGGCATCTTAGGGTGTTTAGGTCTTTACTGCATTTAGTTGTTAGGTTTTGGATGTGAGCATCCCAGGTGAGATGTTCATCGAAAATAAGTCCTAAGAATTTGGTTTGTTTTTGAAATTTGATTGTTTGATTGTTTAGCTGGAGGATTGGGGAGGCGGGTTTCATGTTTTTATGTTTGAATACTATTCCTGTTGTTTTTTCTGAGTTAAGGGAGAAGCCCCATTTGTCAGCCCATTGTTGTATTTTATTAAGAGATTTTTGGAGTACATTTTGGACCATTTTCATGCAATTTTCAATGAATGTTATGAGACAGAGAGTCTATATATGTACATGTTAGAACAACAAAAGTAATAAGATAACAAAAGGTGGAAACCTAACAAGAGAAGCCAACAGATGATTTGCGCTGATAGGTGATGAACAATAGACAATGGAAGCCAACACTTAACAGTCATTAGCGCTGATGGTATGGACAACTGGAAGCCAGGACTAAATTATCACTGATTGGTAATTGAAATTGGACAATGGGCAAACGGGAAGCCGTGGATAATTAGCACTGATAGGTAAAAACAATAGAAATAGCAAAGGGCAAATGGAAGCCAGCGACAGAATTGACACCGACAAGAATCAAAGCAATAAGCCGCCATTAAGACGTAAGCATAATTATACTCCGAAACGTTGTGTTCCTCACAATAAAGTTGATATCCATAAAATATCTTCCTTATGTGTATAACTTCTAAATGCCTGTGACAGACTTTAAGGATGATAGTGTAAGCCGAGGCGTGATATATGGTTGTACAGATATATAAGCGGCCCTCTTGGGTTGCACAGACCACCTTCGCCCCTTTCGGAAACACATTAAATGGCCTGGCCGGGCCCGTGTGCGAAATACGCATCAGTCGGAAAGCGCACGTTAAATCTCCAAAGTAAGTAAGTAAGTAAGTAAGTAAGTATAAGCGGCTACTTACGTCTTCAAAGTTACTGCAGGTCTCATTATGGAGCACACATTCATTGGTGTTGCGTGCAAAATGACATTTCGGACACTCCAAACAATAGCCTGTGCAATGAAACAACGTGAAGCGTGATGACACTGTAATTGTGCTGGGGGTTTCCCTTGACTAAGTATGTACGAGTAAGTGAGTGTGGTTTTACGACGCTTTCGGCAGCTCGGGTTTTCAGCGTGACTAGCCAACGCTGTAACCAGCAGTCTCCCCGCCAACATCTGTATTTAGTAAGAAGGACGATTTAGTTTGGAGTCGGATGTTTCATTGTATGCCTAAACTGTGAAACCTCCTGACTGACAGTGTCCAGAATAACGGGGTCCCGACTAACAAGGTTTCATTGTATGGTCTGAACTGTGAAACCTCCTGACTGGCAGTGTCCAGTATAACGAGGTCAAGACTAACAAGGTTTCATTGTATGACCTGAACTGTGAAACCTCCTGACTGATAGTGTCCAGTATAACGTGGTCCAGACTAACAAGGTTTCATTGTATGGCCTGAACTGTGAAACCTCCTGACTGACAGTGTCAAGTATAACTAGGTCCAGACTAACAAGGTTTCATGGTATGACCTGAACTGTGAAACCTCCTGACTGACAGTGTCCAGTATAACGTGGTCCAGACTAACAAGGTTTCATTGTATGGTCTGAACTGTGAAACCTCCTGACTGACAGTGTCCAGTATAACGAGGTCCAGACTGACAAGGTTTCATTGTATGACCTGAACTGTGAAACCTCCTGACTGATAGTGTCCAGTATAACGAGAACCAGACTAACAAGGTTTCATTGTATGACCTGAACTGTGAAACCTCCTGACTGACAGTGTCCAGTATAACGGGGTCCAGACTAACAAGGTTTCAATGTATGACCTGAACTGTGAAACTTCCTGACTGGCAGTGTCCAGTATAACGAGGTCCAGACTAACAAGGTTTCATTGTATGGCCTGAACAGTGAAACCTCCTGACTGACAGTGTCCAGAATAACGAGGTCCAGACTAACAAGGTTTCATTGTATGGCTTGAACTGTGAAACCTCCGACTGGTACTTGTTCAACCAAGATTCCGGGGTAGAATAGGTCTTCAGCAACCCACGCTTGCCGTAAAAGGCGACTATGCTTGTCGTAAGAGGCGACTAACGGGATCGGGTGGTCAGGCTCGCTGACTTGGTTCAGTGGACCGTTCAATGACAATTTAGAACTCATTAACTTGGATGGGGTAATCTATGAGTATCTTCTTCACATGCCATCACCCATATGACATCACCCATATGACATCACCCGTGTAGCATGACATCATCCGTATGGCATGACATCACCAATAAGCCAGGATATCATCAGTTACGCAGGACGCCGTCAGTAAGGTGATATCACAATAACAAGTGATGATATCAGTATGCCATGACAGTGAGCCTTGTCATGATCACTAAGGCATGACACAACCAGTCGGCCATGACATCAGACAGCCATGACATCAGACAGCCATGACATCAGACAGCCATGACATCGTTAGTCGGTGTCTGTAAGTACCATCAGCATACCTTCTGAGAGCGGCCGGGTAGCCTAGTGGTTAAAGCGTTCGCTCGTCACGCCGAAGACCCGGGTTCGATTCCCCACATGGATACAATGTGTGAAGCCCATTTCTGATGTCCCCCGCCGTGATATTGCTAAAAGGGGCGTAAAACATACTCACTCACTCACTACATACCTTCTGAAAATAAAAGAAGCAATGTCCAAAAAGTAAATTTTTCGGACATTGCCATTAGTTTCATATAAACGTTAAATCGTTTCATTTCAGCAAAAGGATTGCTACGCACACTATAACAGTCAGACTTACCAGCCGTACCTAACTACAAAAATGACATTGTGTTGGAAGCGTAACCATGCCAACACATTATTGTTTGTCACACACGTCAACATAAACAGACCTGAAGTGTCAAAATACTAACACCAAAGACAACCATCCACTGTTCAGCAAAGGTCACGTTTAAGACAGATGCACCCGCATTTCCAATGGGTTGGTTCGTCATCATGACATGGTATCTGACCTGGCTTAGAAAAGTTCAAACCGACGGTACGTCAGAATCGCGGCGTTTAGGCTCAGTTCGCTATAGCTCCAGAATATCCCTGCTCTTCTAAATTGTACACATTAGCATAAGTAGGACATACGTCTCTTGGTATGCTTGCTGTGCTGAAATATTTCTTCCCGGATTCAAAATTCTTATTCTCCTAATTCAATCGCAAGGCCGAAAACCCGGCTTGTCTCAAAACGTAAGAAATTAAATTTTTGTACACAATCCGATCCTATATTAGTAAACATGGTTTAATAGTCAGTATAAGATAGCCACGCGATACACAACTTGTGGTCGTTGTTTATCGTACAATAGAACACTCCAGGGATTAAACACCACTCCCGCTGCCCTCCTCGTGGTTTATTAACTCTGTTATCACGAATGAAGCAAAATGTCGGCCTGTTTTCTGAAAAAAGTCGAACTATGCCCCATATGATAACACACTCCCAGATCTTTTCATACCAAGCTGTGCCCGCATCGATTTGTTCTTAAACATATTTGACATATTGTGTCACGGCACTTACATTGGTAGATTGAAACACTTATGTCGTGTATAGTCCATAGTGGTCAGCCCTTGTCACAGTGGTACGATAACAACGTACAGTTGTTTACTTAATGAATGGGATTTTGCATGGGGACTGGTTAGTTTATAAGATGTATATATTTCATTAATTAAAACTACGAGCCAAAATATTTGATAAAAACCATATTGCAACAATGTCTATGGCAGACAATTTTTTTTATCAACAATCTGAAGCATCACGAGTCATCAATCAGGAATGACACCGGGTCAGTACCCATGTTAAGGACAGATCAGTCTGTGGGCCAGCCACATTTCACACAATATCGATAATATAACCGCTCCGACTCGGCAGGACGCCCGATTGTATGTTGTTTAACGCCGTACTCAGCAGTATTGCAGCTATATGACGGCGGTCTGTAAATATTCGAGTCTGGACCAGACAATCCATTGATTGACATCATGAGCATCGATCTACGCAATTGGGATACGATGACATCCATCAACCAAGTCGGCGTGCCTGACCACCCGATCCCGTTAGTCGCCTCTTACGTCAAGCATAGTCGCCTTTTACAGCCAGCCTGGTTTGCTGGAGACCTATTCTAACCCGGACCTTCACCGGTCGCCTTTTACTGCCAGGTTGGGTTGCTGAAGACCTATTCTAACCCGGACCTTCACGAGTCGCCTTTTACAGCCAGCCTGGGTTGCTGAAGACCTATTCTAACCCGGACCTTCACCGGTCGCCTTTTACAGCCAGCCTGGGTTGCTGAAGACCTATTCTAACCCGGACCTTCACGGGTCGCCTTTTACAGCCAGCCTGGTTTGCTGAAGACCTATTCTAACCCGGACCTTCACGGATCGCCTTTTACAGCAGCCTGGTTTGCTGGAGACCTATTCTAACCCGGACCTTCACGGATCGCCTTTTACAGCCAGCCTGGTTTGCTGAAGACCTATTCTAACCCGGACCTTCACGGATCGCCTTTTACAGCCAGCCTGGTTTGCTGAAGACCTATTCTAACCCGGACCTTCACGGGTCGCCTTTTACAGCCAGCCTGGTTTGCTGAAGACCTATTCTAACCCGGACCTTCACGGGTCGCCTTTTACAGCCAGCCTGGTTTGCTGAAGACCTATTCTAACCCGGACCTTCACGGGTCGCCTTTTACAGCCAGCCTGGTTCACTTGAGACCTATTCTAACCCGGACCTTCACGGGTCGCCTTTTACAGCCAGCCTGGTTTGCTGAAGACCTATTCTAACCCGGACCTTCACGGGTCGCCTTTTACAGCCAGCCTGGTTTGCTGAAGACCTATTCTAACCCGGACCTTCACGGATCGCCTTTTACAGCCAGCCTGGTTTGCTGGAGACCTATTCTAACCCGGACCTTCACGGATCGCCTTTTACAGCCAGCCTGGTTTGCTGAAGACCTATTCTAACCCGGACCTTCACGGATCGCCTTTTACAGCCAGCCTGGTTTGCTGAAGACCTATTCTAACCCGGACCTTCACGGGTCGCCTTTTACAGCCAACCTGGTTTGCTGAAGACCTATTCTAACCCGGACCTTCACGGATCGCCTTTTACAGCCAGCCTGGTTTGCTGAAGACCTATTCTAACCCGGACCTTCACGGGTCGCCTTTTACAGCCAGCCTGGTTTCACTTGAGACCTATTCTAACCCGGACCTTCACGGGTCGCCTTTTACAGCCAGCCTGGTTTGCTGGAGACCTATTCTAACCCGGACCTTCACGGATCGCCTTTTACAGCCAGCCTGGGTTGCTGAAGACCTATTCTAACCCGGACCTGTGATACGAAGGACGCGCCCATTGATGACTCGAAAAATGCTGCGTCTACATCAAATTTCAGCCAGAGGAGGATGTACGCTGTTAAAACACACCCTTGACTTCATACTAGTGTTTGAGCACTCCAGGGATGGACAGTTGGTTGTGTTCTCTGCGGGTGGTGCACGTGCTCCACAGCGAGCTGATCTTTAAATGCACGTTATACGTCGCTTTAGCATGTTCTGTCAACTTTGGAGTAGGAACGTGTTTTAAGAGGGACATATCCACATAACTCCCCATTCCTTGAAACTCCTCAATTATATTCAAGGAATGGGGAGAAACGAGGAATTCGGCGCTACATATTCACTCTCGGTGACAATTTATATTTCACAACTGCAGTCATTGGGTCCATCTAAAGGGTCCGTGCCAGTAAGTGCGCTGAGACTGATTGATACCTTTGAGTCACTGTCGGGGGTTACCATGCAGGTCGACAGAGGAGAACACAGCACACAAAACCTCTCATATTTGGACTGTCAATATTGTATAGGTGAGCTCCAACATTATTCCATTCCCGTTTCAGTCAGAGTTAATAATTCACAGGCGTGTATACACTACATGTCCCCATAAACCATCAGGCCAACGTGCGGTGTAATAGCGAGAGAATCGGTCACACATTGCTTGTTTGACGCCGCGCTCATCAGTATTCCAGCGATATGACGGCGGGGGACACCAGAAATGGGCTTCACACATAGTACCCATGTGGAGAGTCGAACCCGGGTCTTCATCGTTGACGAACGAACGTTTTAACCACTCGACCAGCCTACCGCCCCTCGCGAGTAAGACGTAGGAGGTACAACCGCTTGTGGCTTGCTGTGTTCACGTGTGTCCAATAATCAAACAACATGCCTGTTATAACTCAATGAACGTTAATTATTAAACACCATGCAATCAGAATTAACCAAGCCAAATCGATACTTACCCACAGCGATGAATACAAGTGTAAAAAAAATACCGAATCCCATAGTGAACGGAAGCAGAAAGACGAATAAGGCACGTGGACGATTGTCAAGTAGAGGTTAAATGGCCGTGGGAACGACCATGTTTGAAAAGATAGCATTGGAATTTTAGAACTGATATACACTAATGTACATTATAGTACGTCAGGCGAGATTATATCACTGTGTTATACGTCAGACGAGGGTATATCACTGTTTTGTACGCCAGGCGAGGGTATATCACTGTGTTGTACGACAGACGAGGGTATATCACTGTGTTATACGTCAGGCGAGGGTATATCACTGTTTTGTACGCCAGGCGAGGGTATATCACTCTGTTGTACGACAGACGAGGGTATATCACTGTGTTATACGTCAGGCGAGGGTATATCACTGTTTTGTACGCCAGGCGAGGGTATATCACTCTGTTGTACGACAGACGAGGGTATATCACTGTGTTATACGTCAGGCGAGGGTATATCACTAGTGTTATACGTCAGGCGAGGGTATATCACTAGTGTTATACATCAGACGAGGGTATATCACTGTTTTGTACGCCAGGCGAGGGTATATCACTCTGTTGTACGACAGACGAGGGTATATCACTGTGTTATACGTCAGGCGAGGGTATATCACTGTTTTGTACGCCAGGCGAGGGTATATCACTCTGTTGTACGACAGACGAGGGTATATCACTGTGTTATACGTCAGGCGAGGGTATATCACTAGTGTTATACGTCAGGCGAGGGTATATCACTGTGTTATACGTCAGGCGAGGTTATTTGACTGTGTTATACGTCGGGCGAGGGTATATCACTGTGTTATACGTCAGGCGAGGGTATATCACTAGCGTTATACGTCAGGCGAGGGTATATCACTGTGTTATACGTCAGGCGAGGTTATTTGACTGTGTTATACGTCGGGCGAGGGTATATCTCTGTGTTTTATTACCCACGTGGTGAAGATACAGATGGTAATATACTAAATCCGTACGTCACACGTGTGTTGTTCAAGGTTGACCTTGTTTTATCCGTTTTGATTGGATAACCGTGACCTCTGTCACACCGGGACTACTTTTTTCATTCATAAAAAAATCGCGAGACGTCATTCATTTTGAAACTACAAGGCAGAACTGAAGAAATAAATGAGAACGAGAGATATTTACAAACACTTTATTAAACCAAACAAAATAGTCACACGCATCAAATTCGGTTTGCATTATATATAAGTTATGCATGGAGCTTCTACAGACATTATATAATCGAGCTATATCCATTTACACTGTACGACTACCGATCAATAGAGCGAGGGTCCCCATGAGCGTGACGCACCCGACAACTTTCGCAACTTTCAATTTGATTTAACGTAAAAGGATAAGCGTGGTGAAATGAAGTCTGTTTAAACTATCTGGACAGATATTTAGACTTACTTGGGATGGTCCGGTTGTGCCACCAGTGTCCCCTTCGAAGGGTATTTTGTGGCGCTGTTACGGGAGGTGTTGTTCATGAATGAACGTACACGACTGCACGACCAAGATCATTAAAAGTGAACAGTTCTGATACAAATAATTCGAAAACTACGTGGAAGTGTGCCTGACTTCTGATTTTGTGGCCCCAAACATCCCAAATGTGAACAATAACATTCCCTATTTCTAACTAAAACGCTGTGAGTAGGCCTAGATCACGGTTGTCTTTTCTTATTCCGGTGGTGACCTTGCCCTTCGATCGGTCGAAGCTGTCACTGACATGCAAGCAGACTTGAGTTTGTTGATTTTCACGTCTTCAGTACAGTTAACATGAATGTCTTAGGCGAACACTCGGATATCCCTCTTCCAAAATGGTACGAACATGATATAAATTCAGCTAATAGATCAAGGAAACCGAACCATTTTGATTGCACAGACGGGACACCGGCAGTGCGAGTGACCGACTGTTAATCCGATATTCATATCGCGGCGCTAATGTGACTTTTCAAATTTTCATATAGGTGTCCTTCGTACTAGCAACATGGCCCTTGAATTACCGTAGTTGAAGAATGTCTTCCAAAAGGATCTTGAGCGTCGGTGTTGTTTTGTTTGCAAACACAACTGCAGGCGCATGTTGTTAATGCGTATGCATAGAAATGTCAACAATGCCCATATTTGGGCATATATCAATATTCATGCGCAACCAGATTTTGCAACCGGTTTCAGTTTGGTCTGTCAACGAACGAAAGTTGTTATTTATTTACACTTGAATATATATTTAACGTAGGTAATAAATAAAATACCACACTCATTCTCGTTAGATACCATTTTTACATAACTCGTGAACTTTCTATGTTATCTGACCTCGCTTTCGCTCGGTCAGATACCATAGAAAGTCCACTCGTTTCGTAAAAATGGTATCTAACGAGAATGAGTGTAGTATTCTCTATATACGTCAGGCGAGGGTATATGACTGTGTTATACGTCAGGCGAGGTTATATGACTGTGTTATACGTCAGGCGAGGGTATATCACTAGTGTTATACGTCAGGCGAGGGTATATGACTGTGTTATACGTCAGGCGAGGTTATATGACTGTCTTATACGTCAGGCGAGGGTATATCACTAGTGTTATACGTCAGGCGAGGGTATATCACTAGTGTTATACGTCAGGCGAGGGTATATCACTGTGTTATACGTCAGGCGAGGTTATATGACTGTGTTATACGTCAGGCGAGGGTATATCACTAGTGTTATACGTCAGGCGAGGGTATATCACTAGTGTTATACGTCAGGCGAGGGTATATCACTGTGTTATACGTCAGGCGAGGGTATATCACTCTGTTGTACGACAGGCGAGGGTATATCACTGTGTTATACGTCAGGCGAGGTTATATGACTGTGTTATACGTCAGGCGAGGGTATATCACTCTGTTGTACGTCAGGCGAGGGTATATCACTAGTGTTATACGTCAGGCGAGGGTATATCACTAGTGTTATACGTCAGGCGAGGGTATATCACTGTGTTATACGTCAGGCGAGGTTATATGACTGTGTTATACGTCAGGCGAGGGTATATCACTAGTGTTATACGTCAGGCGAGGGTATATCACTAGTGTTATACGTCAGGCGAGGGTATATCACTGTGTTATACGCCAGGCGAGGGTATATCACTCTGTTGTACGACAGGCGAGGGTATATCACTGTGTTATACGTCAGGCGAGGTTATATGACTGTGTTATACGTCAGGCGAGGGTATATCACTAGTGTTATACGTCAGGCGAGGGTATATCACTAGTGTTATACGTCAGGCGAGGGTATATCACTGTGTTATACGTCAGGCGAGGTTATATGACTGTTTTATACGTCAGGCGAGGGTATATCACTAGTGTTATACGTCAGGCGAGGGTATATCACTAGTGTTATACGTCAGGCGAGGGTATATCACTGTGTTATACGTCAGGCGAGGTTATATGACTGTTTTATACGTCAGGCGAGGGTATATCACTGTGTTGTACGACAGACGAGGGTATATCACTGTGTTATACGTCCGACGAGGGTATATCACTGTTATATACGACAGACGAGGGTATATCACTGTTATATACGTCAGGCGAGGGTATATCACTGTGTTGTTCGACAGACGAGGGTATATTACTGTTTTGTACGACAGACGAGGGTATATCACTGTGTTAAACAGCAGACGAGGGTATATCACTGTTTTGTACGGCAGACGAGGGTATATCACTGTTTTGTACGACAGACGAGGGTATATCACTGTGTTATACGTCAGGGTAGGGTATATCACTGTGTTGTACGGCAGACGAGGGTATATCACTGTGTTGTACCTCAGACGAGGGTATATCACTCTTTTGTACGTCAGACGAGGGTATATCACTATGTTATACATGTACGACAGACAAGGGTATATCACTGTTTTGTACGCCAGGCGAGGGTATATCACTGTGTTATACGTAAGGCGAGGGTATATCACTGTGTTATACGTCAGGCGAGGGTATATCACTGTGTTATACGTCAGGCGAGGGTATATCACTAGTGTTATACGTCAGGCGAGAGTATATGACTGTGTTATACGTCAGGGTAGGGTATATCACTGTGTTATACGTCAGGGTAGGGTATATCACTGTGTTGTACGGCAGACAAGGGTATATCACTGTGTTGTACGGCAGACGAGTGTATATTACTCTTTTGTACGTCAGACGAGGGTATATCACTATGTTATACATGTACGACAGACGAGGGTATATCACTGTTTTGTACGCCAGGCGAGGGTATATCACTGTGTTATACGTCAGGCGAGGGTATATCACTGTGTTATACGTCAGGCGAGGGTATATCACTAGTGTTATACGTCAGGCGAGGGTGTATCACTGTGTTATACGTCAGGCGAGGGTATATCACTAGTGTTATACGTCAGGCGAGGGTATATCACTGTGTTATACGTCAGGCGAGGGTATATCACTAGTGTTATACGTCAGGCGAGGGTATATCACTGTGTTATACGTCAGGCGAGGGTATATCACTGTGTTGTACGTCAGGCGAGGGTGTATCAGTGTGTTATACGTCAGGCGAGGGTATATCACTGTGTTGTACGACAGGCTAGGGTATATCACTGCGTTATACGGCAGACGAGGGTGTATCAGTGTGTTGTACTACATACGAGGGTATATCACTGTTTTGTACTCCAGTCGAGGGTATATCCCTGTGTTGAACGGCAGGCGAGGGTATATCACTGTTGTACAACAGCCGAGGGTATATCACTGTATTGTACGACAGACGAGGGTATATCACTGCGTTGTACGACAGACGAGGGTATATTAGTGTGTTATACGTCAGGCGAGGGTATATCACTGTGTTATACGTCAGGCGAGGGTATATCACTGTGTTATACGTCAGGCGAGGGTATATCACTGTGTTATACGTCAGGCGAGGGTATATCACTGTGTTGTACGACAGACGAGGGTATATCACTGTGTTGCACGACAGGCGAGGGTATATTACTGTGTTATACGACAGGCGAGGGTATATCACTGTGTTGCACGACAGGCGAGGGTATATCACTGTGTTGCACGACAGGCGAGGGTATATCACTGTGTTGCACGACAGGCGAGGGTATATCACTGTATTGTACGACAGACGAGGGTATATCACTGTGTTGGACGACAGGCGAGGGTAGTCCGACAATCAATGAGTGACGATACCAGGTGTTTGGAAAAGGTAAGCATATCCTGCCCAATCTGTTGCACCCGTCAGAGACACCCGAGGACATAAGGTACAAGTCAAACTGGGTAACTGGACGCTTTTTGTCACCTGATGCATTAAATGTTCTCCACATGTCTGACATCAAACATTTTGAAAACATTACTTTGGCCTTGAATGCCGGATCCCTGGTTAAACAACTTTGGGGCAAAAGTCGTATGGCGCTTTTAGAATTCTTCGTAAAAAGAGTATTCTCGATTGAACCTCAAAATGTTGTGAATGTAGATACCAAAGGTTGAGACTGCTTGGATAGTGCTCGACATAAAGCGTAAGTTGACTGAAGTATAAGTCATCCCTCCTGTCATACAGGCCTCATCTTCCCGAGGCAAGAGAGTTAACTGACTTTAAAAGTCCAGTTTCCACCCTTGCCGAACTAGGCTGGAATTACTGGGCTCGATCGTAGCGCCACCAGTGGCTATTACCAGTTATGTCCCTTCTAAGCCTCTACTATGGACCAATCAGATTCCACCTCTCGTATCAAAATGGTGGCGCCGAGTCAGGACGATCTGATCGATAATCAAGATCTATATTGTGATAAAACCGGGTCTTACATCGCGAAATACATCAAATCACGTGAGCACCTTGATTAAAAAGATGAAAAGATTTGGAATAATATCTGTTGACAACGAGTTGGCGGTGCACATGCTTTGCAAATACTGCAGTCGAGCGAAATCTGCACGACAGTTTACGAACCGGATTTCGATTTCGGTTGATTGGACTATGCATAGACTCGTTAGTCCAGCCAAACTCCATAATACCAGCCTAGTTCGACAAGGGTGGAAACTGGACTTTTATAGTCAGATAACTCCTTTGCCTCGGGAAGATGATTTATCTATAGGGGCTGCTAACAAGACGTCCAAGTCAATATCAAGATGTTTTGTTTGTTTGTTATTTAACGCTGCAATGTTCCAGCTACGGTTATAACGAACACGCTTATAACGAACTGACGGATATAACGAACTAACTTTTTAGTCCCGACTATTTGCTGTAGTTATGCAGTATATATGCTTATAACGAACTACGGTTATAACGAACTAAAAATAGTAGTCCCTTTGAGTTCGTTATAACCGTAGTTTACTGTAAATAACCAGGTCGGAACCAGTGGTTGACAAAATGAGCATCGATCCACGCAATTGCGATACGATGTTATGGAATTAGTCACGTCACCGAGCCTGACCACCTGACCCATGAAGCCCAGTTCTGATATGTTTGGGTCAATTACGGGCTAACAAGCCCCCCAGGTAAATTCCAAGATGACGAGTTATGTTTAATTGTGAATGCGGTTGAATTTGCACAGTTTTCGCACCATCCATCTGGAGAAGAACCGACAACGGCCTTTTTGTGTCAATCTCTGTGAAGGAAATAAATGTCTTCGCTTCATCCACATCAATGGCTGTTATCTGTTTCCCAATAAAATCTACCAGAAATCCTATATAGAAAGTCCATTGTGTATTTCTTTTCTTCGCAGGAGCCGGATCACTAATGAATTGGTAATCTTTTCCTTCTGCGAACGTTCTTCTGTGTTGCATTGCCTTCGCAGACATCGCTATTTTCCCGAATTTATCCAATGTTAGGGAGATGGAGCAACTATGTTTGTCATATTGAATTAATTTTCTAATGTTATTATTGATACTGATGTGAGGTTTGTGAGAAAAAACGACAGTGAGGAGCTTGCCGGGGGTCCGTGTGGGTATTGTCGTGGCGAGAACCCAGTACAGCGGTTGTGGCCCAGTCAGTTCCTTGTTTGCCATGACACATTTGCGGTAGGGAAGAGGGTGCTTTGCTAGCCGTGTACGCCTGTACGATTGTTTTACCACCCCATTGTCATCCACAACGATTCCATAGCTGACAGCGTTGAAGTCAAAAGAGAAATCAGCCCCTGAAAAAAATTCACATATCTGTAATTAATGAAACTGAAATTATGTAGATACTATTGTACCTGCTTTCATTTACTTAATGCAGGCTCAGTCTCGACGTCATATACACTTTATCAAGAAATCTCGATGCTGTGTTTTCAATATTGAAATGACCGAATGTTAATAAAGTGAGTGAGTGAGTACGGTTTTACGCCGCTTTTAGCAATATTCCAGCAATATCACGGCGGGGAACACCAGAAATGGGCTTCACACATTGTACCCTTGTCGGGAATCGAACCCGGGTCTTCGGCGTGACTAATTTTAATAAAGAATAAGGACCTATTGGTATTCTTTGTGTTGATGAGCACAGCCAAGTAATGAACCACGCACAGATGATACTTGTTTGACATCAAACATGAGATATCTGCCGGGTATTCGGTGAGATGCATTTTATTTAAACACTGCAGTAAGCAACGCTGCTGTTTTGTTGAACCACTTGTTTCTCATCAAGAGGTTGATATTATGAGTAACAACCCACGCCGTCGGGAAACTTTGGCACTCAGACGACCACGTCTCCGAGCCCGACCACCCAATCATCTCTTAAGACAAGCATGACTTGCTGGGACACACTTCTTTCCTGGTATATCATGTCCACAAATGTGCTAAACCAATCTTTAAATCAATCAGTGCTACGTTCCACCTACGTCTGTAGTGAGGTCTCAGTTCCTGTTCCTCTGTTCCACGTTGCTCTTTTGTTTCATTGTGTTTCTGTTTCGGAACTGACGCTTCACAATATGAAAAGGAAACAATAATGTTGGTTTCGAGAGGCCTCTTCACATTCAAATGTTCATAAAAAGATATCACCCCCTCTTTGATAATTGCAAAAAGGGAATAGAAATGGAATGTTTATTTATACTTGCATCATGAGGTGAAACCCCGGAGATCAGTATATCATGGAGGATCATCTTTGTCTGGGATGCCACATTTGTCGATACTGCTTTGGTAATTCGGGATAAGAAGTGGTCCTCAGCAACCTATGCCTCAATACTGAATCAATATATCATTGATCCAATTCCGACGCCACATAAATATAATATAAATATTTTGGTTGGACAAGAATTGTACAGGGACACAGCATCAGGGTTGCATCCCTCATTTACTGGGGATACTTCATCGTGGGCACTACTTTACTGGGATACTCCATCGTGGACACTACTTTACTGGGATACTTCATCACGGACACTACTTTACTGGGATACTCCATCGTGGGCACTACTTTACTGGGATACTCCATCGTGGACACTACTTTACTGGGATACTTCATCGTGGACACTACTTTACTGGGATACTTCATCGTGGACACTACTTTACTGGGGATACTCCATCGTGGACACTACTTTACTGGGATACCCCATCGTGGGCACTACTTTACTGGGATACTCCATCGTGGACTCTACTTTACAGGGATACTTCATCACGGACACTACTTTACTGGGATACTCCATCGTGGACACTACTTTACTGGGATATTTCATCGTGGACTACTTTACTGGGATACTCCATCGTGGACACTACTTTACAGGGATACTTCATCGTGGACACTACTTTACAGGGATACTTCATCGTGGGCACTACTTTACTGGGATACTTCATCACGGACACTACTTTACAGGGATACTTCATCACGGACACTACTTTACTGGGATACTTCATCGTGGACATTACTTTACTGAGATACTCCATCGTGGGCACTACTTTACTGGGATACTCCATCGTGGACTCTACTTTACTGGGATACTTCATCACGGACACTACTTTACTGGGATACTTCATCGTGGACACTACTTTACTGGGATACTCCATCGTGGGCACTACTTTACTGGGATACTCCATCGTGGACTCTACTTTACTGGGATACTTCATCGTGGAAACTACTTTACTGGGATACTTCATCACGGACACTACTTTACTGGGATACTCCATCGTGGACACTACTTAACTGGGATAGTTAATCGTGGACACTACTTTACGGGATTACTCCATCGTGGACACTACTTTACTGGGATATTTCATCGTGGACTACTTTACTGGGATACTCCATCGTGGACACTACTTTACAGGGATACTTCATCGTGGACACTACTTTACAGGGATACTTCATCACGGACACTACTTTACTGGGATACTTCATCAGGGACACTACTTTACTGGGATACTTCATCGTGGACACTACTTTACTGGGATACTTCATCGTGGACACTACTTTACTGGGATAGTCCATCGTGGACTCTACTTTACTGGGATACTTCATCACGGACACTACTTTACTGGGATACTTCATCGTGGACACTACTTTACTGGGATACTCCATCGTGGGCACTACTTTACTGGGATACTCCATCGTGGACTCTACTTTACTGGGATACTTCATCGTGGACACTACTTTACTGGGATACTTCATCACGGACACTACTTTACAGGGATACTCCATCGTGGACACTACTTTACTGGGATAGTTAATCGTGGACACTACTTTACTGGAATACTCCATCGTGGACACTACTTTACTGGGATATTTCATCGTGGACTACTTTACTGGCATACTCCATTGTGGACACTACTTTACTGGGATACTCCATCGTGGACACTACTTTACTGGGATACTCCATCGTGGGCACTACTTTACTGGGATACTCCATCGTGGACTCTACTTTACTGGGATACTTCATCACGGACACTACTTTACTGGGATACTTCATCGTGGACACTACTTTACTGGGATACTCCATCGTGGACACTACTTTACTGGAATACTTCATCACGGACACTACTTTACTGGGATACTTCATCGTGGACACTACTTTACTGGGATACTTCATCGTGGACACTACTTTACTGGGATAGTCCATCGTGGACTCTACTTTACTGGGATACTTCATCACGGACACTACTTTACTGGGATACTTCATCGTGGACACTACTTTACTGGGATACTCCATCGTGGGCACTACTTTACTGGGATACTCCATCGTGGACTCTACTTTACTGGGATACTTCATCGTGGACACTACTTTACTGGGATACTTCATCACGGACACTACTTTACAGGGATACTCCATCGTGGACACTACTTTACTGGGATAGTTAATCGTGGACACTACTTTACTGGAATACTCCATCGTCGACACTACTTTACTGGGATATTTCATCGTGGACTACTTTACTGGCATACTCCATTGTGGACACTACTTTACTGGGATACTCCATCGTGGACACTACTTTACTGGGATACTCCATCGTGGGCACTACTTTACTGGGATACTCCATCGTGGACTCTACTTTACTGGGATACTTCATCACGGACACTACTTTACTGGGATACTTCATCGTGGACACTACTTTACTGGGATACTCCATCGTGGACACTACTTTACTGGAATACTTCATCACGGACACTACTTTACTGGGATACTTCATCGTGGAGACTACTTTACTGGGATACTCTATCGTGGGCACTACTTTACTGGGATACTCCATCGTGGACACTACTTTACTGGAATACCTCATCATGGACACTACTTTACTGGAATACTTCATCACGGACACTACTTTACGGGAATACTCCATCGTGGACACTACTTTACTGGGATAGTTCATCGTGGACACTACTTTACGGGAATACTCCATCGTAGACACTACTTTACTGGGATATTTCATCGTGGACTACTTTCCTGGGATACTCCATCGTGGACACTACTTTACAGGGATACTTCATCGTGGACACTACTTTACAGGGATACTTCATCGAGGACACTACTTTACTGGGATACTCCATCGTGTACACTACTTTACTGGAATACTCCATCGTGGACACTACTTTACTGGGATACTTCATCGTGGACACTACTTTACTGGGGATACTCCATCGTGGACACTACTTTACTGGGATACTTCATCATGGACACTACTTTACTGGGGATACTCCATCGTGGACACTACATTACTCGGATACTCCATCGTTGACACAACTTTACTGGGATACTCCATCGTGGACACTACTTTACTGGGATACTTCATCGTGGACACTACTTTACTGGAATACCTCATCACGGACACTACTTTACTCAGATACTCCATTGTTGACACAACTTTACTTGGATACTCCATCGTGGACACTACTTTACTGGGATACTCCATCGTGGACACTACTTTAGTGTGATACATCATCGTGGACACTACTTTACTGGGACACTTCATCACAGACACTACTTTACTGGGATACTCCATCGTGGACACTACTTTACTGGGATACTTAATCGTGGACACTACTTTACTGAGATACTTCATCACGGACACTACTTTAGTGAGTACTCCAACGTGGACACTACTTTACTGGGATACTCCATCGTGGACACTACTTTACTGGGATACTCCATCGTGGACACAACTTTACTGGGATACTCCATCGTGGACACAACTTTACTGGGATACTTCATCGTGGACACTACTTTACTAGGATACTTCATCGTGGACACTACTTTACTGAGATACTTCATCACGGACACTACTTTACTGGGATACTTAATCGTGGACACTACTTTAGTGGGATACTTCATCGTGGACACTACTTTACTGGGATACTTCATCGTGGACACAACTTTACTGGGATACTTCATCGTGGACACTACTTTACTAGGATACTTCATCGTGGACACTACTTTACCGAGATACTTCATCACGGACACTACTTTACTGGGATACTTAATCGTGGACACTACTTTACTAGGATACTTCATCGTGGACACTACTTTAGTGGGATACTTCATCGTGGACACTACTTTACAGCGACACTTCATCACGGACACTACTTTACTGGGATACTCCATCGTGGACACTACTTTACTGGGATACTTCATCAAGGACACTAATTTACTGAGATACTTCATCATGGACACTACTTTACTGGGACACTTCATCACGGACACTACTTTACTGAGATACTTCATCGTGGACACTACTTTACTGGGACACTTCATCACGGACACTACTTTACTGAGATACTTCATCGTGGACACTACTTTACAGGGATACTTCATCAAGGACACTAATTTACTTGGATACTCCATCGTGGACACTACTTTACTGGGATACTTCATCGTGGACACTACTTTAGTGGGATACTTCATCGTGGACACTACTTTACTGGGATACTCCATCGTGGACACTACTTTACTGGGATACTCCATCGTGGACACTATTTTACTGGGATACTTCATCGTGGGTACTTCTTTACTGGGATACTTCATCGTGGGCACTACTTTACGGAGATACTTCATCGTGGACACTACTTTACTGGGATACTTCATCACGGACACTACTTTACTCTGATACTCCATCGTAGACAATACTTTACGGAGATACTCCATCGTAGACACTAATTTACTGCGATACTTCATCGTGGACACTACTTTACTGGGATACTTCATCGTGGACACTTCTTTACTGCGATACTTCATCGTGGACACTACTTTACTGGGATACTCCATCGTGGACACTACTTTACTGGAATACTTCATCGTGGACACTACTTTACTGGAATACTCCATCGTGGACACTACTTTACTGGGATAATCCGTGGACACCACATTACTGGGATACCCCATCGTGGACACTACTTTACTGGGATACCCCATCGTGGACACCACATTACTGGGATACTTCATCGTGGCCACTCCTTTACTGGGATACCCCATCGCGGACACTACTTTACTGGGATAATCCGTGGACACCACATTACTGGGATACCCCATCGTGGACACTAGTTTGCTTTGAATCTCCATTGTGTAGATATGCTTATAAAAGAAATGCATTGAAGAAAAACATTCTCGAAATTGAATGTATCATGCTGCGTGTGGAGAGTATGTAAGAAGGTATTCCAGTTATTATGTTGGCGCTTGATTGGTAAGTATCAATTGTTTCCATTTACAATATTGCGCTTATCAATGTCCAGTTTTGTCGTTTTAGGGTCCGAAGTCTAACGCCGTATTTCAGCTGGTCCGGCAGCATGCAAATAATCCAGTCTGAGCCAGACAAAACAGGGATTGATATTGATATAAACAGCGTATGAAACACCCAATCAACGCTTTCCATGATTAGCCAAGAAATAAAATGTATTAAATGAAATCAAACTAACAAATGACCGAATTTGAAAATAGATAAGTTAGGCAGCACTGCATACAACTCGTGATAAACAACGACTTCACTCCTAACAAATACAAACAGCGGTACCCTAGCTCACCTTATGTAGGTTACATATTTTAGATTTTGTAGGGAATCAATGTTGGACTATTTGTACGGCCACGGCTTCAAAATATACAACTGTGTTCGGATCCACAGCGTATGTTCCACACATTCAAAGGACAACCCCTGGAGCATGTTGTTCTTGGGCAATATCTTATTTGGGTATTTTCCTGGAAGAAAAGATTTTTGAATTTGTTTTTCAATTTCATCCAATTCCTTGCACTAATATTCATATCAAGGAAGTATTCTGTGTGATTATCATCACGGGTCATGGTAAGATATGATCAGTAGCCATCTATAACACGCCTTTGTTGAGCAGTGGTGAGTGAGTGAGTGTGTGAGTTGGGTTTAACGCCGCTTTGAACAGTATTCCAGTTATATCGCGGCGTCTCAGCTTAATGTGGAAGGAAAGCCTGAAGTGATGCAGGTCTCAGACGTTTACCACTTCGGTGAAACCCACGAGCACGGGTATGGTGCTGACAAACCTAGAAACATAATCGGGGCGAACCGGGATTCGAACCCACAATCATAGGTTTCTGGCGTGCCCAAGGGACGCAACTCTGCACAGCGAATCGCGGCGCCTTAGACGACTGGGCCACCCGTGCCCCCTGAGCAATGGTGAATGTACTTCAAATTGTGTTCGAACGTCCTGATGAGGAATACCATTCAACTATATACAAGCATTTGTCTTTGTTTGTATTACCGATGAAGTATGTTGCCATGGTATGCATGGTCTCCAGATCCCGGTATGATACACACCGTCTATGTTTACTCGTATTTGATATATAATTCATCATTTAGAAAACGATCTGGCTGAAGTGAGAAAAGAAGTCGACAGAAGCCAGTTCAAACATGTTTCTGGTTTTCATTACTTTTTTCAAAGGTGAATATGTCGCGAGGGTAGGTTACAATTCAATAGAAGTAAATTTGACTCTCTATATATTTGGACATTTTTTAAGAAAATATTTTCAAAGAATATTGAAGTCAGCTCATATGAATTAGAAAACCAACAATAATAACTTCACACGCAGCTTTTTTTAATCATTAACAAAGAAAATGTAGACAGCGGAACAGTAAGACAATAAAATCGACAAAACCTTTTCCATGTCCATAAGAAATCTCTAAAAGCAGATTGGATTGTACGATTCCGCCTATATGCTGATTATGTGTTTATGAATCACTATCAAATAGTTATGATACAAGGCTTCTCGATTATAGGCCATTAGTGGGCGTGGCCTAATTTTGTTGCTTAACCATCCAATCAAAGGCTAGACTGGAAACTTAATATATTCAGCCAGTATCCCTGCGACTTGAAGAATGATAATATCCATGGTAACCAAGGCTAGGGTCACCTGTGAATCTGACACACTATCATATTTAACTATACGTAAAATCGCGTGTACAAAATAGTAGAGTCATATCCCTGGAATCCGTGACCACTTTGTTCCTACCTTTTTTTAACGATAGACCTGTTTAACTGGCATGTTTAACTAAAAAATTAGCCCCCTATGACCCTCTGGAAAATGACGGCTAACTCTGCCAGAACGCAAAATTCAAAATGGCCGTCGGCGCCATTTTAAATAGCATGAAATAGTCTATCTCTGGAAGAATATCAGCCACAGACACATATAAGGTGTCTAATTCCACTAATTTGAACATGATAAATCCATTGGAATCGTTATTATTTACATTAGAAGCAATTCTGATCTTGAATTCCAAGATGGCCGCCAGCTGCCATCATGAAAAACAGAACATATCATATCTCGAATACTAGATGGGCTACAAGAACAGATGAGGTGTCTTATCTAACTAATTTTAACATGATACAACTATTGGAATGGTTAATTTTATCCTCGGGATCATATTTATCTCAATATTCAAAATGGTCACCAACAATGCAGGATATAAGGTATACTCAACTACAAAAGAAACGCACATGCCGGATAAGTTTGAAGGGTTATATCTTGGAAACTATATGAGCTTAAAAGATATTTTTGTAGGTGATAAAAGCTTAAATGTTGAATTTAACAAATCTATTAGTAACGACCAAAGTGGATCATGCTAAAGTATTAAACATTAATTGTGCGGGTTTTTTTAGTAATGCGTGTCTTTAGCAGTTGGGTATAGTATTGTCATACCTTAAGTAATGATTAACCGATTGTAATGATCTTAATATGAATTTTAATGCACATAATTGTATATGCCCTATCTATCTGTCATCTTCATCCAATACCCGCGTTATGTGATATTGGTCAATATCTAAGGATTGGGGGAAATTATCTGTTTGA
The DNA here is from genome assembly GCF_023055435.1 of Haliotis rufescens. Lineage (NCBI taxonomy): Eukaryota > Metazoa > Mollusca > Gastropoda > Lepetellida > Haliotidae > Haliotis > Haliotis rufescens. Next base: position 50,687,831 of record NW_025964372.1, read on the forward strand.
CCTCAACAATTTGTTTGAAGCGCAACATCAATGACCTAAAACTGATTTTGAATGTTAGAGCAAATAACTTAATGCTAATAAATTCTGCAAAGGATATATTATTTTCAGATGCCAAGGAACATTTTGCTATATTTGATTCGGTATCAGGTGCCTATTAGTCACTGCATTGTAGTAATAGATCTAAATAAAGCTTCAGTAGTGCTAATAGTGACCATAAGGATACCACTGATGAAAGCGCTCAGCATCTTCAGCAGGTGAACCTCTGAGAAGCACAGAGTATTTTCTTCAATCATGTCCATCAAGTAATGTTCAAAGATCATGAATTCCTTACCGTACAAAGTCTCCTGAATGATTACAAAGGCATCATCTCAAATTTTGGGCATAGTTCAAGAGTTAAATCAAGCTACTTCAAGAACTTCTGATCAAAGAATTTGGTGAAAGCATCGGGTTTCGTCAACGCAATCAGAAGAACTGGTCTATGATCACACCACAGCAGGAGGAACATATGTTGAGGCTGCAATATATTCACTTGGTGTCAGCAATGATCAGCTAGCTATGAATGTTGCAGCACGACTCAAGGAGCAAGTCATGAGCATTAACACTGACCCCTGGCCTGCATACATCCATGAATTGGAGAGAGAAGAAGCATCCAAAGATGGCTGTCATTGATGATTGTCCAACTGTCCGTTCAATTGCTTCTGTCATCACAAGTTACATCACCAGAAAACACACTGCATTTGAGACGAATATGTCAGTCAAGCTACATGGACTGACAAAAAGTAGGGAGATCGTTGATGTAATGCACAAAGGTTTGTACATCAGCTACAATGATGTTCTTATGCTGCGGGATTTCTGGGTAGCGACTGACCTAAAGCATTCATTGAATTGTCCTTTCGAGCTTTCTTAAGGCAAACCTGCTGTGGCTATCGTAGACAATGATGACTTCAAGAGTGACACACTCACTGGTGCTGATCAACCTCACTGCACTAACGTGTTGTTTGTTCAACCAGAATCTTTTGATTCGGAACCGTTTGAGAGTCATGAAACCCGTCCAGTTCCCAGTGCAAAACTGGCCTCATCTCTCTCTGCCTCTCTCAAGGAACTTGGAAGATTGATCCATACAAGACAGTTAAGCGTGACGAGCCACCCATAAGGACCGAGACAGAAAACAACAGTATTCTTTTGGACACATCTACTCAGAGGACACGTGGTGTTATTCATGCACTGTCCAGGGCCCAAGATGACCTCTCAAGACCAAAGCCAGAAGAACAGCAAGTGCCTGGTTAAAAAGGGTTTCATGCTAACATGTCACAACCATGTCAAGAGCCGCGCAATATACCACATGACATATTCTGACCCTCCTAGTATGACCATCCTCTATGATGTGATGTGCAAACGTCAATTAATGAAAAAAGATGCCTTTCGCAATAATTGTAGGTGATTATCCGGTCTACTTGCTCTTGCTGGAGTTGAAAATTGAGCAGGCGGTTCAGTTCAGCAAAATTTTGCCATTCATGTCACCCTTTCACATCCAAATGTCATTCATCTATGCAATTTACAAGAGGTTTAAGGGTTCAGGTATTTCTGATGTGTTAGTGGCAGCAGGTGTATTTGCAGAAGGGTCTGTAGATCAAGCACTCCGAGGAAAACACTTTACCTTAATTCCTTTATTTTCGAAAGATTGGTTTAATAAACTGGAGAAGCCTGTGAGTAAGTGATGGTCATTCAATGTGTTCATAGTTTATTTAATTCAATTGGATTAACATACAATAGTGGTATAAAGGGGGGTATAAAAGTTGGTATTTTATACTGACTGACATTCTCATCGCGAGTTTGAAACGAAAACGCCATGCTTACGATGCTGAATTCAAACTGCGAGTCTTCGCTCTGGCTGATATATTTTCTCACGGGATCATAATTCTAGATACACCGATTCACAAAATGGCGCTTCGTTGTTGATGGCAACATATAACGATCATTATGAGATTAAAAAAAGACAAGAGAAACAGCTTCCCACATTATGAAAGTGGATGACTGGTTTGTTAAATCTTTATTAGAAATAATAATGACTTTTTCAATATAATTACAACGTTTTTCATCTGATATATTTGAATATCTGCGAGTACCGGCACATGTCTTGCAGTCCGACTTCGCAGTGTTTTTTGCCTTTCATTTCCTGGTTCATTATCTGTGGGTCATATCATTTTCTTTCGTATTTCAATGGTCAAGTTAACACCTCGGCTTATCTACGGGATCGGCTTATCCGCGGTCATATACGGTAAGCGTGGTGTACAATGTCTGTACCTCTTCTATGAAACAATGGTCCATATGTTGCTAAAAAAAACAACTGATGTGTATCAAAAAGAAACACCAACTGATCTCTGCTTGATGCTTGTGTGACGAGGAAAAGGCAGAATGCATTATACCAATTCATGTGCTTACTGGACGTGACCATAACTCTGGTTTCTATGGGATTGGCAAGAAGAGTATTGTACATCGCACCCAGCATCCTGAAGAAGCACAGAGCCTGCTAACAAGTTGTGGTAGAGAACTTCCTGTCACACAAGATAAGAACTTGGAACGATTTGTAATTCGTTATGTCTATTGTGATTCCAAAAGTGCAAGTTTGGGAGACGTCAGGGCATCCAAGTGGAGAGAACAAAAGAAAAAAACACCACCAGACTTGCACGTGATTCGGACAGTCTCCGCCATCACTTGGAACGGGCAAACTACTTGGCATATTTGCACCCCTCTCCAATAGGTCATGGTTGGCATTGTGATCCTGGGCTTTACCTGCCTGATCGTCACACACCCCGCTTTACCTTCAACAATTACCTTTCCTGCAATCTCACCAGCAGACGATAATGACAGTGATCTATCTAGTGATTCTGATGACGGCAGTGATGAGAGCTCATGCAATGACTCATGTAGTGAATAAGTGTAAGGAGTTTCCAAAGCATCTTTTTACTTGTGTTCTGTAGTTCTTAGTACAGTATTACCTACTCATATAATTATAAGTATTTCAAACACCCAAATAATTTCATGTATGGTGACCATTTTGAATATTGAGATAAATATGATCCCGAGGATAAAATTAACCATTCCAATAGTTGTATCATGTTAAAATTAGTTAGATAAGACACCTCATCTGTTCTTGTAGCCCATCTAGTATTCGAGATATGATATGTTCTGTTTTTCATGATGGCAGCCGGCGGCCATCTTGGAATTCAAGGTCAGAATTGCTTCTAATATAAATAATAACGATTCCAATGGATTTATCATGTTCAAATTAGTGGAATTAGACACCTTATATGTGTCTGTGGCTGATATTCTTCCAGAGATAGACTATTTCATGCTATTAAAAATGGCGCCGACGGCCATTTTGAATTTTGCGTTCTGGCAGAGTTAGCCGTCTTTTTCCAGAGGGTCATAGGGGGCTAATTTTTTAGTTAAACATGCCAGTTAAACAGGTCCATCGTAAAAAAAGGTAGGAACAAGGTGGTCACGGATTCCAGGGATATGACTCTACTAAAAGGAGGAAATCGACGAAAAAACAAAACATGCTCAAAAAAGGTCGTTTCATAACAGTTCTTAAACTTGTCGGGGCAATGTGTGAGACGTGTTGGTCATGACAGACAGGGACTGTATTTCAACAAGTCTAACCTTGCGTCCACGAATGCGTTGCGGTCGAGCCTTCCTCCACCTTGTTTGAGCTGTATGCCGTTCTTCTAGCGATACACACACTTCGTTTGAGATGAAATGCAAGTTGAGATAATGTCTTCTCTCCCGAGTTTAGCGCAAGGGGCAACAGGGTTGACAAAGAAGTCAAGTTTGACGCTGTCATATTCCCACAGATGATGTTTGTAACTATGACAACATGGTTCAGAATCATCCTGAATATAAAACAAATCTGTGCTAAGGAAATATTTTTAGGTGAGTTAGATGAGTAACAATTGTTTTACACTCTTTAAAAAGTGAAACGCACTGGTAGATTTTTAGTAAATTTATTGTACCTAAGAAAGTCGATATGTTTATTTAATATCATAGATACAAATATGAAATTTGAAGCTCGATAGTCTCATGTTGTCGTTGTACAATGGCATTGAAAACTGTTCATTGTCATGTTGGGTTCGATCCCCGGCCGCGTCATACCAAAAGACGTTAAAAGAGGGTACATTGTCATGTCAGATAAGGCCACAAGGTTGCGCTGAACTCAGTATCTCGTGTGACCGCCCCGGGCAGCAATCACGGCTCTGCATCTCCTCGGCACTGACTGGATAAGTGTACGAATACTGTCCTGCGGAATTCTGCGCCATTCTGCTTGTAACGCGTTGGACATTTAAGGGAGTGTTCTGACGTTGAGGGGTTCGATTGGGTTGAGATCTGGGGATCTCGACGGCCAGGGCAAGCCGTTGATAGTGGAATTATGAAGGTAGTCTACCGTGACACGAGCTGTGTGTGGTTGAGCGTTGTCCTGTTGAAACAGCTCCCTCTGGTGGTCAATGATTGGAAGAAGGTGAGGTTGAAGAATTTGGTTCATATAGGATATGGCCCCCACACCATGACACTAACGCCACCGAAATTGTCGAATTCACGTACACAATGTGGGACAAAAGGCTCATTTCGACGACGATAAACACGTTTTCTTCCATCCCCCCGCTGAAGAAAAAATGGTGATTCATCGCTAAACCACAATCGTCTCCAGTTTCTCAAATTCCAAGGATGTAAGGTATGGCACCAACGCAAGCGTCGCTGTCGATGGATCTGTTGCATAACAAGGAAAATAACTAGTCTTCTGGGTCAGATTCCAGCCCCGTGGAGATGTTTCTGACATTGTGGTCCGACATCCTCCTCAAACCAGGGAAGCGTCCTGCAGTCTGCGTAGCTGTGGCACTGCAGTGACGTAGGTGGAACAGTGGAGAGTAACGATCCTGTGCAGGGGGGGTAACTCTTGGTCGGTCGGTTTTTGGACGGTCTGCAGTGGAACTGAGCTCTGTGTATCCGTCCCAAAGGCGGCAAATGGTGCTGTAGTGCTTATGTTTTCCTCCATGACATTTTTTAAGAAGTCTGAAAACAATGCCGTTCAGACATTGCAAATCGACAACAGCTGCGTTTTGACGCACCGTTTGTCAAATATCAGGCCACCAACATTTTCTAATAACATATATCCAATTTTGTGCAGTCAGGTTCAGTGAACTAAATACTACCTGTGCGTTTCTCTTTTTGAAGAGCATAAAACGTGTGATAGTCGCAGATTAAATACACGCTTAAACAGTCATGATACTTAGTTATGCGAGCTAACCAAGTTATTAAATGAATCAATAAAGGAAGAGGTGGACATTATTTTGTGGGTTCCTACCTTTCCCAGTGAGTGAGTGAGTGAGTGAGTGAGTGAGTGAGTCAGGCTTTACGGCGCCTTTACCAATATTTCAGCAATATCACAGCGTGGACATCCGAAATGTACATTGTACCCTTCTTGGGAATCGAACCCGGGGCATCGGCGTGGCGAGCGAACATTTTAACCGCTAGGCTACCCCACATGTTTACAGTATGTGTGTGGCTATAACATCTCCGACAAATGTCTATAACTCACTTGCTATATTCTGCAATTAGCGTCGTCCACTGTGGTGACTTTTCTTCTGAAGTGCAACACAATCCCACTCAACGGAAGCGCAGGCCAACAGATAAAGATGTCGATGAGATCTAGACTTGCTGTATCCTCAAATGGTTAGCCGGGCAAGGGAGCAGGTACTGTTGGTATTGAGTGATCATATGATGAGGGGATTGGGTGGTAAATGCATGGGGAATGATATTGAGTAGTTCAATATTTATTGCCTACGTTATTAATGATTCACCGTCACATACACAAATACATACAATGGTGAAACTCAATATTGCTAAGAATAATGTTTATCCGTGTATATCACAGTAACCCGTGTATACAAAACATGGAAGTACACGAATGTCTTGACATTAATCTACGTACCTTGGTGTCTTTTACATTACACGGATATGTTCAGCTCTCTGGTAACCTGTCTGTCGTTCGTTGTCAAACTGACCCGTGAAGATCAGCAACCCATGTTTGCCGTAAAAACGCGACCATGCTTGTCCAAAGAGGTGTTCACGTTCACGTTCAGTGAGTTCATATGTAACGTAACAATATTTCAGCTATATCGTGACGACATTTACGTTAAGACCTACCTGTGCATATATTAATCATACAACCTGCGTTATAGATTTTGTATTGGTAAAGTGTATAGACGTTAATCAATTATATGAAGACCAAAGTGAACAATAGCATTATAGTAATACGCACCTGTTCACGCCGGACCAGGCAGCTGAGTGATGCATATTGTGATCAACGATCCCACGACGTTGTGGTCAGACGCCACGCCAAGAACCAAGCCTGATATCCGATCCAGAAAGTCGCCTCGTAGGACCAGGTCCAACCCGGAATAACTACGAAGTCACAATAGTATTGTTGTATTTAGCTCTGCTTCGGAAATGAATTACATTTAAAATGTCATTATCATGGAAACGACCAGAAAATTTAAAATATCCAAATATAGAAAACACTTCATTGTTTCTGTACGTTCAGCAAAACGTGACATTCTAGTTTGAAGTCCGATGCAATCCCTTATTTTTGACTTCTACCCTATGGTTCCCGTGTTTCTTCAGGTGAACAATTGACTTGCCGTTGCATGTGTTCACTTGGTATCATCACTATTTGATAGTGATTCATAAACACTTGCCATGGTATAGTCGGAATTGAACATTCAACTCTGCTTTTAGCAGAGATTTCTTATGAATATGGAACGGGTTTTGTTGCTTTGTGTCTACTTGTCGCAATTTTTCATGTACAATCGAGCATGCTCTTTTAAAGAAGATTAAAAAGAGCGCCATACAACTGTTCTTCAAAAGTTGTTTGATCAGGGTTACAAATTTATAGCCTTAGAAAAGCTTTCAAAGTGTTGTATGGTAGTCACATTTCTACATTTAAAGACTGAGTGGCAAAAAATATGTTTGATGCAATTCTCTATATTGATTTGTGAACCATTTGTTCCCATTTCCTGTTCAGGTGAAGCACCGGGGGATTTCATGCTTTTGTGACGGGTTCCACCGGTGGGGACACTCTCACAGTATTCGCGAACACCTGGTGTCATCACTATTTCAAAGCGATTCATATAGTCGGAATCGGAATCGTACTATGGACTCAGATTTTAGCAGATAGTTCTTTGGATTTTAGGATCAATAATGGAATACCTTTTGTCGCTTTTATTCTTTATATTATAGTGCACAGTCTCCATCAGTAATATGCCAGCGGTTTGACGGCGGCATGTAACTAATCGAGAGTGGACGCCATGAACAACGTTACGAAGCCTGACCCCCGATCTATTAAGTTGCACGTTACGACCAGAATGGATGGTTTGGCAGATATTCTACCCCGGAATCCCCCGAAGGGCCAATGTTAACGGATGGCAACTTACCGTACATGCCATATTCAATATTGCCCACATGCTGGAACGCATATTCTGCGTATCTTAACTGCGTTTAGAAAGTTTCGGAGCCGCGTTATGATCAGCTTGTATATTATGGTGAGGTGAGGTGGAATTGGGTTTAACGTCGTTTCCAAGATTATTGCATTTATATAGCGACGTGCATGCACGTGAATGTGTGTGTGTGTGGCTGCTTGTACTAGTCAGGACTGATGCCGATTTATAGTGCTAGCACACTGAGATACCATGCCGCAGTTTAACATGAATACCCCACTCAGACACAGTATACTGACTCCGAGCCGACCAGTCCTTGTTTTAGCCCCTTACCCTTAATGCCGAGCGCCAGACAGGGTAACAACAAGTACAATCTTTTAACGTCTTTTGGTATGACGCGGCTGGGGATCGAACCCGGACCTTCCGCTCTCCGGGCGGACGCTCTACCATTTGACCGGTCAGCTTGTATATTTAGAACTGAGAATATAATTTGTATGCACATTGTATCAATGTCATGCCAGAGAACATACAATTAGGGGCAAAATAAAGTATACTGAGTTTGTTTTTTATGTGATTGAATTTGAAAGAACTGTTATTAAATTTGATTATGTCCATTTAACCATCACTGATTTCTGCAACAGTTTGTATAACGTCATCTGTGTCTGGGTGATATTGTGTAAATATACATTGGTTCCATGAAGACGGGGTAAGACATAGATTTCTAACTACGTGACCCCTACCATGATTGAAATGTAAAATATTGCCGAAAAAGTTATTGATTTTCATAGACGTCTAAAAATTACGTTTTAAAGGTTTTATTCATCGTATCCCAATTGCGTAAAAAATCGAGATACGATGACATGCATCGACTAAGTCAGCGAGCCTGACCACCCGATCCCGTTAGTCCGTTCTTACCACAAGCATCGTTACCTGTTACGGCAAGCATAGGTTGCTGAAGACCTATGTTACCATGGATCTTCAGGGGCGAAATATTCTTGAATCTCTAGATGCTTGATTTACAGGTATCTTGCCAACTTTCAGACGAACCTCTTGAATCTCTAGACGCTTGATTTACAGGTATCTTGCCAACTTTCAGACGAACCCCTTGAATCTCTAGACGCCTGATTTACAGGTACATGTATCTTGCCAACTTTCAGACGAGTCCATTGACTCTCTGGACGCATATAATTTACAGGTATCTTGCCAACTTTCAGACGAACCCCTTGAATCTCTGGACACCTGATTTACAGGTATCTTGCCAACTTTCAGACGAACCCATTGACTGTCTTGGCGCCTAAGTCTTTAGTTGGTGTTGATATATTTTGGACTATGGGACTTATTGGTAATTGAATGAGAAATACTAGCATTGTGAGTTCAAAATGTCTTATCATTCAGTTTAACGTGAAATGTGTTGCCTAAATGTGTGAGAAATATCAAGTACATTGTTAAAGACATCTTGAATTTCGGCATTTCTGTGTGACATATCGCCATAGTAATACGAGTGAGACATATATTCCAACAGTTACGTCTGGCGTTAAGGTTACGTACGCTTCAGCGACTATTGTAAACGGGGGTTAACATTCATCAAATGTTGTATAACCACCAGTCAAATTTCGTTAATTTCCAATTAGTGGTTCAGAAGAAGAAGTCGGTTGAAAAAAACGTTGCCGTACGGACGACGGACGACGGACGCCACGGTATGGCATAAGCTCACCTTGGTCCTTTGGACCAGGTGAGCTTAAAAGTGAGATATCACACGTGAAAGTGGCGCATACAAAATATATAATCTTTAATCAACTGCCGCCCGGGGCGGTCGGGTAGCCTTTGGTTAAAGCATTCGGTCGTCACGCCGAAGATCCCGGTTCAATTCCCGCCATGGGTACAATGTGTGAAGCCCATTTCTGGTGTGATACTGCTGGAATATTGCTAAAAGTGGCGTAAAACCATACTCACTCACTCAACTGTCGCCTTGATATTCAGAAGCTATTGGCAAATAATTAAATTTTCGTTATGTTCATTGTAATTCCTGCATTCTGATCAGCTGAACTGGTCACGTGCTTTTGCATTCATTTCAGAATGTATGTAAAAAATCAAGCCACGCCCACACAAGCGGACTCCTTTTACTTTAATTGATTGTCGGGGAATTCCCATTCTGCTCACGTGTATCGTCATGCACAGGACATTAAGCGAAATTCATGCATATTCATTGTCTAAACTACCCTTTGCGACCGAAGGCCGAGAAGGAATGAAACAGCAAACGTGCAGGCTCGCCCGCCTGGGATTCACAACTTTCATGTCTTCAGGTTTCATTTCTAACCCGCATATTTCCAACTGTGTCTTCCCCTTCTCAGGGAACTAATGTTTGAATCTGGCGGTAACTGACCATATCATTTGAAACAGCCGTCTTCTCCCTGAAATATTTATTCCGGTTCGTTGCAGTCTGACTGTTGCAGTTCTTCTGTTGCCGTGATTGACGGGTCATATGAACTTTGTTTTGATCCTACTCTCCGTTGATTGGCTACTGACTTTGTGGGCGTGTCAAGTTATGTGCATAAATTAAACAATCACCTGATTCATGTCACGCCACAGTATCACTCTCCTACCCAGAGTTCCATGCGGCCGGCAGCCAGCTAGCATAGTACCTCTGCCACAGGCCAGCGCCATGTGACGATTCGTCACGTCTTTCACAGTCCATTCAAGATATTGCATATGCTTTTCATCCGTTTCATGTTTGACAAGTCTACACATTTTCATAAGCAAATGTCAAAGTATGGTTAACTTTCATTGAGAAAGTATGCAAATACGTAAAAATCTACTTGTTTTTGCGTAGTTATCCTATGTTTACATTGGTTGTACGGCTCCAGGTGCTGTCATCGAAGCGCAACGGAGAGCTAGCGACACGGTCACTTTGATGCATAAATATATATTGTCATGCAACTCACTGTAGCAGTTGTAGTAGCATATCTATATAGTTATGCAAAACAATATGTAAAGCGCCCCCAAATACTTGCATTAGTCCGTTCTATACTGATTTCTGAAAAAGCGCGTTTGTTTACAAACAAGAGAAAAGTCCGGTCACGTGATATGCAAATTAGCCTGTGGCAGTGGTGTTATGCTGAGTCATCACTGCGACGGAGTATGGCCACAGTATGTATTCCTACACCTGAAATGTTTATCAATGTCGTCATTGATGTCTTCTTTGATATAAGGAACTGTTTTTGATTAAACCTTTGTAGACAATGCATGTTTTTGTTGTCGAATTTAATAATATGGATTGAATGTGGATTTTAATCGGTTCATTGGGGTATGAATCGAAAAACCTACATGCAAACGCGGATTCATACAGTTTGCTGTTTGTTCAGACTGCTGGGGTAACCTTGGTTACCATTGTACTCAAACGCCTCAGCTTACTTAAAACATTACTGATATGTGGATCTAATCAGATCCATGGATTGCGGACACCCTGGTCTTCGTTGTGGATACATGAAAAAACAATATCTGCCTTGCATTAACGTTTGTTTATTTCAAGTCTGCTGGGAATTTCGTTTATCCGATTATCGTGAGTGGTTCTCTGAAACAGGAATAAATGACCAATGCACTTGTGTTTGTGTGTTGTTTAACGCCCACTCAGCAATATTCGAGCTATATGACGTCTGTCTTTATGTTATCAAGTCTGGACCAGACAATCTAGTGATGGACATTATGAGTATCGATCTACGCAATTGCGGGGGACCTATGTTCTTTCCCGCAACCCCCAATGATGAGCCCATATGAGTCGGTGGTATTGTTTACAGTTGTTGTGAAACATTCGGGTGGGTTTGTTGTTTGACACCCCACTCAACAGTATTCCAGTTAAATGATGGCATCCTCTAGATAATCGAGTCTTGACCAGACAATCCAGTGAATGTACGCCGTCGGGTATGGTGATACACGTCAGTGAGCCTGACCACCCGACCTACTGAGTCGCTTCTCACAAGCATGGAGTGGGTGGGAACCTACGCCCTAACCAGGACTCTAAGGGGGCTGTACCTACGTTTTCTTGCAGATGAAATACTGACGCATGGACCAGCTCAAAACAGTTCTCGGCGTGTTTTGCATTATCGGGTTGTCCTGGTGCCCAGTTGGTGAAGTCCAAGTTCAGTTTACTGTGTGACCACATCCAGTTGGCCTCGCTCAGGAGATCATTTCCTCCGAGCCATACAGCCCGCACGGACACTGTTATACAAATAAATTTACATAACATTAGCATGCGTATTACATTGCTATGCGTATAACATTGGTATGTGTTTTACGTTGGTATGTGTATTACATTGGTATGTGTATTACATTGGTATGTGTATTACGTTGGTATGTGTATAACATTGGTATGCGCATTACATTGGTATGTGTATTACATTGGTATGTGTATTACATTGGTATGCGCATTACATTGGTATGTATATTACATTGGTATGTGTATTACATTGGTATGCGTATTACATTGGTATGTGTATTACGTTGGTATGTGTATTACATTGGTATGTGTATTACATTGGTATGTGTATTACGTTGGTATGTGTATAACATTGGTATGTGCATTACATTGGTATGTGTATTACATTGGTATGTGTATTACATTGGTATGCGCATTACATTGGTATGTGTATTACATTGGTATGTGTATTACATTGGTATGTGTATTACGTTGGTATGTGTATAACATTGGTATGCGCATTACATTGGTATGTGTATTACATTGGTATGTGTATTACATTGGTATGCGTATTAGACTGTTATGCGTACTAAATTGATATGTGTATTACATTGGTTTGCGTATTACGTTGGTATGTGTATTACGTTGGTATGTGTATAACATTGGTATGCGCATTACATTGGTATGTGTATTACATTGGTATGCGCATTACATTGGTATGCGCATTACATTGGTATGTGTATTACATTGGTATAGGTATTACATTGGTATGCGTATTAGACTGCTATGCGTACTAAATTGATATGTGTATTACATTGGTATGTGTATTACGTTGGTATGTGTATTACGTTGGTATGTGTATTGCATTGGTATGTGTATTACATTGGTATGTGTATTACAATGGTATACGTATGACATTGGTATGCGTATTTGGTATGTGTATTACATTGGTATGTGTATTACATTGGTATGCGTATTACATTGGTATACGTATTACATTGGTATGTGTATTACGTTGGTATGTGTATTACATTGGTATGTGTATTACATTGGTATGCGTACTACATTGGTATGTGTATTACATTGGTATCTGTATTACACTGGTATGCGTATTACATTGGTATGCGTATTACATTGGCATCTGTATTACATTGGTATGTGTATTACACTTGTATACGTATTACATTGGTATGTGTATTACACTGGTATGCGTATTACATTGGTATACGTATTACATTGGTATGTGTATTACATTGGTATGCGTATTACATTGGTATGTGTATTACATTGGTATGTGTATTACATTGGTATGTGTATTACATTGGTATACGTATTACGTTGGTATGTGTATTACGTTGGTATGTGTATTACATTGGTATGCGTATTACATTGGTATACGTATTACATTGGTATGCGTATTACATTGGTATGTGTATTACATTGGTATGTGTATTACACTTGTATACGTATTACATTGGTATGTGTATTACATTGGTATGCGTATTACATTGGTATACATATTACATTGGTATGTGTATTACATTGGTATGCGTATTACATTGGTATGTGTATTACATTGGTATGTGTATTACATTGGTATACGTATTACATTGGTATGCGTATTACATTGGTATGTGTATTACATTGGTATGTGTATTACATTGGTATGTGTATTACATTGGTATACGTATTACATTGGTATGTGTATTACGTTGGTATGTGTATTACATTGGTATACGTATTACATTGGTATGCGTATTACATTGGTATGTGTATTACATTGGTATGTGTATTACATTGCTATACGTATTACATTGGTATGTGTATTACATTGGTATACGTATTACATTGGAATGTGTATTACATTGGTATGCGTATTACATTGGTATGTGTATTACATTGGTATGTGTATTACATTGGTATACGTATTACATTGGTATGCGTATTACATTGGTATGTGTATGACATTGGTATGTGTATTACATTGGTATGTGTATTACATTGGTATACGTATTACATTGGTATGTGTATTACATTGGTATACGTATTACATTGGTATGTGTATTACATTGGTATGTGTATTACACTTGTATACGTATTACATTGATATGTGTATTACATTGGTATGCGTATTACATTGGTATACGTATTACATTGGTATGTGTATTACATTGGTATGCGTATTACATTGGTATGTGTATTACATTGGTATGCGCATTACATTGGTATGTGTATTAAATTGGTATGCGTATTACGTTGGTATGTGTATTACATTGCTATGCGTAGTACGTTGGTATGTGTATTACACTTGTATACGTATTACATTGGTATGTGTATTACATTGGTATGCGTATTACATTGGTATACGTATTACATTGGTATGCGTATTACATTGGTATGTGTATTACATTGGTATGTGTATTACATTGGTATGTGTATTACATTGGTATACGTATTACATTGGTATACGTATTACATTGGTATGCGTATTACATTGGTATGTGTATTACATTGGTATGTGTATTAAATTGGTATGTGTATTACATTGGTATACGTATTACATTGGTATGTGTATTACATTGGTATACGTATTACATTGGTATGTGTATTACATTGGTATGTGTATTACACTTGTATACGTATTACATTGGTATGTGTATTACATTGGTATGCGTATTACATTGGTATACGTATTACATTGGTATGTGTATTACATTGGTATGCGTATTACATTGGTATGTGTATTACATTGGTATGCGCATTACATTGGTATGTGTATTAAATTGGTATGCGTATTACGTTGGTATGCGTATTACATTGCTATGCGTAGTACGTTGGTATGTGTATTACACTTGTATACGTATTACATTGGTATGTGTATTACATTGGTATGCGTATTACATTGGTATACGTATTACATTGGTATGTGTATTACATTGGTATGCGTATTACATTGGTATGTGTATTACATTGGTATGCGTATTACATTGGTATACGTATTACATTGGTATGTGTATTACATTGGTATGCGTATAACATTGGTATGTGTATTACATTGGTATGTGTATTACATTGGTATGCGCATTCCATTGGTATGTGTATTACATTGGTATGTGTATTACGTTGGTATGCGTATTACATTGCTATGCGTAGTACGTTGGTATGTGTTTTACATTGGTATGCGTATTACATTGCTATGCGTATTACATTGCTATGCGTATTGATGAGCTCAAAGGTTGGTTCAGCTGGCCTACAAAACTATTTGTGTGCTGTTCAACCGCACTCAATATTCTAACTATACGAAGATCGCCTTGACCAGACAAGCCAGTGATTGCTATTGTGATCAAAGCCCCACACTGTTAGGGTACAGTGACACGCAAAGAATAGCTTCATGGAGCCCGACCACCGTTATAAATATTTTTAGTCGCCTCTTACGACGAGTTAAGGTTACCCGAGACCTATAATTTCTTATCCTGATAGCTGGCTGTTGAGTGTAATGGCCGCATGTCCCGAGACCACAAATATTCCAGTGATATTTATTTATGAGTTGTTTGATAGGCATTACTTAAAAGTTGACGGAAGACGAAGTAGAGACGATTTATGGATAACAACTTCTTTATTTACTGCAAAGGCGATGTTTGATATACTTGTAGATCCTTATACCGTTGTCAGGCTAGGCACCTTGCTTGACAACGGTACAAAGGATCTGTACCGAAACGTCGCCTTTACACTAAACAAAGAAGTTGTTATCCATAAGTCGTCTCTAAGAAATCCTAAGAAGGAACAGTCATGACACAAATACAATTTGGCACAGCAACCGAGTTTTTACAAAGGTAATTTAATAAACATAAAATCTCTTCCTCCTATCCTATACCTCTCTGCCTTAAGATCCTAAGACACGGCAAATCAGAACTTTTACTCCAATACGATACCTCTCTGCCTTCAGATCCTAAGACACGGCAAATCAGAACTTTAACACCAATACGATACCTCTCTGCCTTAAGATCCTAAGACACGGCAAATCAGAACTTTTACACCAATACGATACCTCTCTGCCTTAAGATCCTAAGACACGGCAAATCAGAACTTTTACTCCAATACGATACCTCTCTGCCTTAAGATCCTAAGACACGGCAAATCAGAACTTTTACACCAATACGATACCTCTCTGCCTTAAGATCCTAAGACACGGCAAATCGGAACTTTTACTCCAATACGATACCCCTCTGCCTTAAGATCCTAAGACACGGCAAATCAGAACTTTTACACCAATACGATACCTCTCTGCCTTAAGATCCTAAGACACGGCACATCAGAGCTTTTACTCCAATACGATACCTCTCTGCCTGAAGATCCTAAGACACGGCAAATCAGAACTTTTACTCCAATACGATACCTCTCTGCCTTCAGATCCTAAGACACGGCAAATCAGAACTTTAACACCAATACGATACCTCTCTGCCTTAAGATCCTAAGACACGGCAAATCAGAACTTTTACACCAATACGATACCTCTCTGCCTTAAGATCCTAAGACACGGCAAATCAGAACTTTTACTCCAATACGATACCTCTCTGCCTTAAGATCCTAAGACACGGCAAATCAGAACTTTTACACCAATACGATACCTCTCTGCCTTAAGATCCTAAGACACGGCAAATCGGAACTTTTACTCCAATACGATACCCCTCTGCCTTAAGATCCTAAGACACGGCAAATCAGAACTTTTACACCAATACGATACCTCTCTGCCTTAAGATCCTAAGACACGGCACATCAGAGCTTTTACTCCAATACGATACCTCTCTGCCTGAAGATCCTAAGACACGGCAAATCAGAACTTTTACTCCAATACGATACCTCTCTGCCTTCAGATCCTAAGACACGGCAAATCAGAACTTTTACTCAAATAAGATACCTCTCTGCCTTCAGATCCTAAGACACGGCAAATCAGAACTTTTACACCAATACGATACCTCTCTGCCTTAAGATCCTCAGACACCGCAAATCAGAACTTTTATTCCAATGCGATACCTCTCTGCCTTAAGATCCTAAGACACGGCAAATCAGAACTTTTACACCAATACGATACCTCTCTGCCTTCAGATCCTAAGACACGGCAAATCAGAACTTTTACTCCAATACGATACCTCTCTGCCTTAAGATCCTAAGACACGGCAAATCAGAACTTTTACTCCAATACGATACCTCTCTGCCTGAAGATCCTAAGACACGGCAAATCAGAACTTTTACTCCAATACGATACCTCTCTGCCTTCAGATCCTAAGACACGGCAAATCAGAACTTTTACTCCAATACGATACCTCTCTGCCTTCAGATCCTAAGACACGGCAAATCAGAACTTTTACTCCGATACGATACCTCTCTGCCTTCAGATCCTAAGACACGGCAAATCAGAACTTTTACTCTAATACGATACATCTCTGCCTTAAGATCCTAAGACACGGCAAATCAGAACTTTTACTCCAATACGATACCTCTCTGCCTTAAGATCCTAAGACACGGCAAATCAGAACTTTTACTCAAATAAGATACCTCTCTGCCTTCAGATCCTAAGACACGGCAAATCAGAACTTTTACACCAATACGATACCTCTCTGCTTTAAGATCCTCAGACACCGCAAATCAGAACTTTTATTCCAATGCGATACCTCTCTGCCTTAAGATCCTAAGACACGGCAAATCAGAACTTTTACTCCAATACGATACCTCTCTGCCTTAAGATCCTAAGACACGGCAAATCAGAACTTTTATTCCAATGCGATACCTCTCTGCCTTCAGATCCTAAGACACGGCACATCAGAACTTTTACACCAATACGATACCTCTCTGCCTTCAGATCCTAAGACACGGCAAATCAGAACTTTTACTCCGATACGATACCTCTCTGCCTTAAGATCCTAAGACACGGCAAATCAGAACTGTTATTCCAATGCGATACCTCTCTGCCTTCAGATCCTAAGACACGGCAAATCAGAACTTTTACTCCAATACGATACCTCTCTGCCTTCAGATCCTAAGACACGGCAAATCAGAACTTTTACTCCGATACGATACCTCTCTGCCTTCAGATCCTAAGACACGGCAAATCAGAACTTTTACTCTAATACGATACATCTCTGCCTTAAGATCCTAAGACACGGCAAATCAGAACTTTTACTCCAATACGATACCTCTCTGCCTTAAGATCCTAAGACACGGCAAATCAGAACTTTTACTCAAATAAGATACCTCTCTGCCTTCAGATCCTAAGACACGGCAAATCAGAACTTTTACACCAATACGATACCTCTCTGCTTTAAGATCCTCAGACACCGCAAATCAGAACTTTTATTCCAATGCGATACCTCTCTGCCTTAAGATCCTAAGACACGGCAAATCAGAACTTTTACTCCAATACGATACCTCTCTGCCTTAAGATCCTAAGACACGGCAAATCAGAACTTTTATTCCAATGCGATACCTCTCTGCCTTCAGATCCTAAGACACGGCACATCAGAACTTTTACACCAATACGATACCTCTCTGCCTTAAGATCCTAAGACACGGCAAATCAGAACTTTTACACCAATACGATACATCTCTGCCTTAAGATCCTAAGACACCGCAAATCAGAACTTTTACTCCAATACGATACCTCTCTGCCTGAAGATCCTAAGACACGGCAAATCAGAACTTTTACTCCAATACGATACCTCTCTGCCTTCAGATCCTAAGACACGGCAAATCAGAACTTTTACTCCAATACGATACCTCTCTGCCTGAAGATCCTAAGACACGGCAAATCAGAACTTTTACTCCGATACGATACCTCTCTGCCTTCAGATCCTAAGACACGGCAAATCAGAACTTTTACTCCGATACGATACCTCTCTGCCTTCAGATCCTAAGACACGGCAAATCAGAACTTTTATTCCAATGCGATACCTCTCTGCCTTAAGATCCTAAGACACCGCAAATCAGAACTTTTACTCCAATACGATACCTCTCTGCCTTAAGATCCTAAGACACCGCAAATCAGAACTTTTATTCCAATGCGATACCTCTCTGTCTTCAGATCCTAAGACACGGCAAATCAGAACTTTTACTCCAATACGATACCTCTCTGCCTTAAGATCCTAAGACACGGCAAATCAGAACTTTTACACCAATACGATACCTCTCTGCCTTAAGATCCTAAGACACGGCAAATCAGAACTTTTACTCCAATACGATACCTCTCTGCCTGAAGATCCTAAGACACGGCAAATCAGAACTTTTACACCAATACGATACCTCTCTGCCTTAAGATCCTAAGACACCGCAAATCAGAACTTTTACTCCAATACGATACCTCTCTGCCTTCAGATCCTAAGACACGGCAAATCAGAACTTTTATTCCAATGCGATACCTCTCTGCCTTCAGATCCTAAGACACGGCAAATCAGAACTTTTACTCCAATACGATACCTCTCTGCCTTAAGATCCTAAGACACGGCAAATCAGAACTTTTACACCAATACGATACCTCTCTGCCTTGAGATCCTAAGACACGGCAAATCAGAACTTTTACACCAATACGATTTGAAGACACCTCCACAGAAGATCGCGTCAGGTAACCTTCAACGAACTTTTTTGCTATAATTATCCTTTACCCTTCTTCGAATTTCGATCTTGTCAAAAGAAAACTGCCGCAGAACACAAATATACTCTTGATAGTACATTATTGTGGGTGTGGGTGTAGGTGGCGCTCAGAAACGAGAGAGTGTATACAATATCATCAACAAAATAATAGCGCGGTGTTTTTTTTAATTTGCATGATCATTGTCGAAACCGAACAGAAGTTGTTGATTAATGGACATTATCAATTAGGTTTGGTTTGATTTGGTTTGTTGTTTTACGCCGCACTCAGCAATATCCCATATGACGGCGGTCTGTAAATAATCGAGTCTGGACCAGACAATCCAGTGATTTACATCACGAACATCGATCCACGCCATTGGGATCGATGACATGAATCAACCAAGTCAGCGATCCTGACCACCCGATCCCGTTAGTCGCCTTTTACGACAAGCATAGTCGCCTTTTACGGCAATTGGTTGCTGAAGACCTATTTTACCCCGGATCTTCATGGGTCTATCAATTAGGCGTTTCATTTTAACATGATAGCTGATATAAATCATTGTATTTAAACTAACTGTGCAAATGTTTACAACGAGGTTGCATGTCAAAGTATTCTCAGGCAAACTACTCACAGCCTTTGTTCTTAACAAAACTTTTGATGAAATTATTTTCTCCCGAGCTGCTGATCTCCACCAGAAAGCCATCGAAGTCTTTGCATATTTCCTGTAATAGATGAGAGTGTGAGAGTGAGTTAAAACGCCGCTGCTAACAGTATTCCAGTTATTTGACGACCTTGGATTCGTTACCGCGGAATAAACTTAACAGATATAGATGATTTTAAATTAGATTAAAATAGGTAATAGATCAATAGTGAGGTGGCTTTGCACAAAATTTTGCCATTATTGTTACACGGTGGATAAAAAGCACCAAACTTTGCATGTAGCAGATTCACCCCTGGAGGGGCCACATCTGACCATGACCAGACACTACCACGAAGTTACGCTCTTGGCTCTTTTCAGCCTGCAGAATGAAGCTTTCCTTCTTTCGGGAAGATCAGGTGAAGAAGGTTTTGTTTGTTTGTTGTTTAACGCCGCACTCAGCAATATTCCAGCTATATGGCGGCTGTCTGTAAATAATCGAGTCTGGACCAGACAATCCAGTGATTGATTTCATGAGCATCGATCCATGCATTTGGGATCGATGGCATGCATCAACCAAGTCAGCGAGCCTGACCACCCGATCCCGTTAGTCGCCTTTTACGACAAGCATAGTCACCCTTTACGGCAAGCATGGGTTGCTGAAGACCTATTCTACCACAGAATCTTCACGGGTGAAGATGGTACTCTGTAATCTTGGAAAGACGGGATGTGGCAAAGGTGTCCTACATTTAAGTATCGTAACCTCACCGTGCAACTTTAACTCACTCACTCACTGGAACTCAAGTTCTTCTTGTTCATCCTGGCTCACAGAGAAAGAAATTCAGCTGACACCTATGTTCTGAGCCCTCGACCACACTCATTGTGCGCCCATATAAGAGACATGATAGCCTAAGAAGAAGTCGGAGTTTGAGAAGAATTACCAGTGGTAATTCAAAATGATATACACATTTTCTCATGAGCAGAGAACAAGCAAGTCAAGGCTTCAGGTGGTGCAACTTGATAAACAGAAAACTCCATTTGCTTTCAAATGCCGGATGCCTTCAGGGACTGACAGGTAGATTAGTCAAACAGTTTGAAAATGTGTATATTCTAGATGATAATCCAGATCTTCCAGTAACTTCGAACACCATGAGCGAGGGCTTCCGAACAAGAAACATTATGAAAGCCGGCCAAGAGCCTTTCAGCTCTCCCAAATTTACAAAGTAGCCAAAGGTCTTTCCCATTCCATAGGCAACCCATATATCTGCTTAGGATTGTAATGCAATCAGCTGGTCATGACATTTTTCAGTAAGGATGAACAAAACATCTGTATCCACTGCACGCATCTGCAGTGAAGTCACACCATGCACAGAATGAATGACAATCCTTGTGTCTGCTTCCTCGTGATTGTAATTTGTCAAGAAGGTGAGAGAATCCTTGCCCTTCAATGTCACAGCTGCTCCAGATGTCCTATAGACAGTTTGGGCTTCTGGCCATGGCTTTTCTCCAACATGTGGAGCTAAGAGCTGACATAATTCTTCCCAAGTGATTTGGCCATATTGGATTTTTGTGGAAGCTACAAATATATTTCAAGTTGGCTCCTATACTCAGTATTCAGTATGGGTGGATGTATCATTGTGCCAAATTGGATGCTGTTATCCTCCTTTTTACAATAATTTGGTTAAGCCCTTTGACTTTCACTGAAAATAAACCATGACACCAGGTGTCCGCAGATTGGGTAAGCATGTCCTTCTCTACCGGCAGCACCCGCCACACAATTTGTTTTAAAAAAAGTGTTTGTTTGTTTGTTGCCAAATGCCGCACCCATCAAAACTCCAGTCATACGATAGTGGCCCGTAATATGCCATATGAATTGGTCATTGTTGATGACATTATACTTCAAACTTAATGACCAACATGGCCAGGGACTGGTTCTGAATGACAACATATACTTGTAGCTATAAACTAAGTTCAACTTCAGGTAATCAATAAGCAGACACGACGCGTTCTATTCGCTGTGCAGAGTCCCGCCCAATAGCGGTATCAGAAACCTCTGGTCCTGGGTTCGAATCCCACATTTGACATTATTATGGTTTGTCAGCACCATACCCATGTTCGTTGGTTTAAGCCAAAATGTAAACTTCCGACTTTCCACGCACGTCAAGCCGAAATATTACTGAAATACTTTTCAAAGCGGCGTTAAAACAAACTCTCTCACTCACTCACAGTGGCGCACACACGAAAGCATTTCTGGTGCGAATGGAGCACTCGAACAAACATTCCTCTGTTTTAAAAAAAATCAATAGAAGACAGGTTCGAGGTTATTCACAGTCACTGGAACTATGTTGTGAAGATCTCACCTCTGCTTCGGCCCACGTTGACGGGTTTTGTATGAGAGTGTAGCAAGATCCTTCAAAGGAAGTCCAGTAGTTGGGACACGAGCAGTGTGCTTTAAATACAGGAGGAAACAGTGAGTCAGTGTGTTTGATTCCACAGTCAGCACAATTACAGAAAACTCAAAAGCAGTTAATGAACACACGATTACTTTATAGTGAGTGAGTGAGTATGGTTTTACGCCGCTTTTAGCTGTATTCCACATGGGCTTCCCACATTGTACCCATGTCGAGAATCGAACCCGGGTCTTCAGCGTGGCGAGCTAACGCTTTAACCACTAGGCTACCCGACCGCCCTGATTACTTTATATGTCTACCGTTAATCTGTCAGATTCACTAAAGTCAAATAACAACATGGCATGACAGATTAACCTAAGTCGTATGAAAAAATCGTGTGTTCTGTAACGTCTTTGGACATTCTGTCGGGTAACAATAGCAGACATGTCAAGTGTTATGTGACAGTGTATTTTATTGTTGAACAGTGATTGTAACTGTGTTACATTGTTTCTGCTGAGATTCGGTAGACGCTTATTGCATTGTGTTTGGAAAGTGAGCAGTCGTCAGGAAGTTACTATATTTAGATGCTTAGTGTGGTATGTAAATTGACAGTGACAGTATGTTATAGAAAGTTCTGTAATGAACAAGTGCTGCTAGACTGGTGAGGGCCCTGTATAGAACTTTCCAGTAGCTGGTTAGTGTGTGAGTATGGTGTTACCGCGCTTTTAGCTGTATTCAAGCAATATCACGGCGGGGGACACCAGTAATGGGCATCACATATTGTTCCCATGTGGGGAATCGAACCTGGGACGATCGGACGCTTTAACCACAAGGCTACCCAACCGCCCCCTGCAGCTGGTTAGACTATATAAATTGACAATAGCGTGTTTACGTATATCTCACGTATTACCATCACATCGGAACCACCTTTCATGTGAGGATCGCTCAGCATCCCTGATTTCCTGCCTAGCCCATCTCGGAGGTTTGACCACTGTCGCCGCTGGGTGAATATATATTATTATCATTGACTTTGCTATCACCACTATATTTGTGTATTTTATACTGACCACTGATATCATATTATATCTTGCCACTGAATATTGTACTACCACTGCCATTGTATTGTTTACTGCCATTGTAATTGCTGTGCAGTAATTTGTATTGGTTTATAAAACTGGTGAATGTTTGTAATACATTTGTTGATTGTATACCATTTGTTGGTTGTTTGTGGGTTTCACACTAGGTTCTTTTACGTAAAGATTTATGGGTTAACATATCGTTTCAATTTGGGAATCGAGACGATACGCAAGTCATTCACAATCCTTTGAATAAAATGACACGGGTGGTCCAGTCGTCCAAACCAACGAGGGTCGGTGTGCAGAGCGTATGTTCAAATCGTATTATGATCCTGGTTTGCTTGCACCATTCTCGTGGGTAAACCGGTTCACACCGATCATGTTTCTAGGTTTGTCAGTACCACACCCGTGCTCAAAGGTTTCACCAAAATGGTCAACGTCTGAGACCTGCATCACCGGGCTTTTCTCCCACGTTAAGCAGACACGCCTTTATATATCTGGAATACTGTTAAAAGCGGCGTTAAACCAAACTCAGTCCCTAGTTGGTCACTTGTGGATTTGTATTCAAATCGCATTATTTTCAAATTTAACAAACTAACTCTAAGGTCCAAGAATATGTTTGTTGAAATCTCAATATCATCTACAAAGTTTGTGTTATTAAAATCACGCTTCTATATAGATAGGAGACGAGATCGTGTTTTTTGGTTTGATTCTTAACATCAAATCCGACGGCGGTCTGTAAAAAGTCGACAAACTAGTGACTGATAGTATGAGCAACGTGTCACGTCACCGAGCCTGACCACCCGATTCACTCTGTCGCCTCCTACAACAATCAGAGTTTGCCTGGGACCATAGCGAACCGGGTACTGGATGTCTGATCTGAACTGCTGGCAAAAGAAAGTATACATCCATGGTTGATGGTCGCTAAAAATGAAGCAATCAAGAAATGGTTATTCGATGGTGATGTATTTCATACGGGTATCATAGTTGTGCTTTGAACCTTACGTTGCAGTGTTTCGGAGAACGTGTTCAGCCTAGTAACGTTTTGATAACATCGAATCCAAGTTTCAAGTGTATACTTTCTTCTTCCCGTCACTAAAGTATAACAAGACGGGGACTCCGGTTGGAGTAGGTCGCCATGATCCTCTGAGTGTCGTACTTAAGAGGCGGTAAATGGATATAGTGATCTGCGTCGATCGATGTTCAGTATGTCAATCACTGGATCTACTGATCCAGAAGCAATTATTTACAGATCGCCGTCATGTAGCTGGGATTCTGCTGAGCGCTGTGTTAGCAACAAACAGGGAAAAACAACAAAGAAGATTGTTTTTGTACATTCATGTCTGATGAAAAAGCATGTCCTCAATATGGACATAAGATTATGCCCTTGTAGCACGGTGGTGGGTCTCGCTATCGGAAACACCTGGCAGAGTCACTCATAATTATAGGTCTGTGTTCGCGAGGAGAAATTAAAAAACAACTTTCGCGATAAGCATGTTGTTCACATGTGTTGTTCTAACGTAACATGCCTAGTCTATTTGTTTTTTTAGCGTAAATTTCAAGGATTTAAATACTTTTTATACATTTTTCGATGCTTCAGAATTGTATGACCTGCCACTACTGCTGACCTATGTTCAGGGCAGCATGACTACATGTTTCTGAGATATAACTGACACGCTGTGATATAACTGGAATACTGATCAAAGCGACGTTTAACCAAACTCACTCACTCACTCTTCTACACTTCTCATACTACAGTCTAGAGGTACGTGACATAATTTCGTAATTTCGTAACGGTATCTCAGCTTATGTAATCATCGATAACTCTGGCCCCAAACAGATTTAGTCTTATTCCCACTTACCAAGTAGTTAAAAGGGATTAACTACAGCTTATAAAAAGTGTGAGCAATAAAAATCTGGTACAACGTGAATATAAATAGCATAGGCATTGTCAGCATATAGTAACGAGATCAAAGAATAAAGCAGCATGTCACACACCATACACAGCAACTTATAGAGATAAGCAATTTATCAAACATATTTGAGCAGAGCAATAACATTTAACATTTGTTAACACCGCCATGGCTTGGCCACGTTAAGTTAAAATTGCAGCAGTACGCAAGATTATCATAACTTAACTCTCTGGATCTGTTCAGATCCGGGGTAGAATAGGTCTTCAGCAACCCATGCTTGCTGCAAAAGGCGACTGGTTGTCGTAAGTGGCGACTAACAAGATCTAACAGTCAGACTCGCAGCCTTGATTGATGCATGTCATCATTATCCCAATTGTGTAGATCGATGTTCATGATCTCAGTCACCGGAATGTCTGGACCAGTTCGATTTACAGACCGTCGTAATGTAGCTGGAATAGTGTTGAGTGCGGCGTTAAGCAACAAACAAACAAACATTCTGAAGTCTAAGCCCGACATCTATCAGGACGGTTCAATATTTAAGGAAGAAAAACAAGCAACAAAGAACTGCATTGTATTGAAAGATACATACGAGTAGAAGGATGTACTCACCACATGCAAGAAGCATGCATGTTGTCAGAATACGACATATCTGCAAAATTTTTGCTTCGGAAATGAAAACAAGTGGGTCAGGACAATGCTGATAGCGGCTTGTATCCAACATGCATGTACTCGTCCGGCAACACAACCAGGTGATTCATGTCCTGCCCTTGTGCCAGGCATTTAGCAACGTCACCGACGGAAGTTATACGATGTTGTTTGTTTGTTTGTTGTTTAACGTCGCACTCAGCAGTATTCCAGCTATATGACGGTGGTCTGTAAATAATCGAGTCTGGACCAGACAATCCAGTGATTGACATCATGCGCATCGGTCTACATAATTGGGATACGATTACATCAAGTCAGCGAGTCTGCCCATCCGATCCCGTGTTTGGGTATTAAATGTTATAAACCTTTTCACACAAAAATAGTGCGCAGGATTACATTGATAGCCTACATATTGATTCATAAAAAGTGGCTGCCTATCGATCACCCATGTGAACTGTAAAACATATCTATGTTTCCTCTGTTACTCACTGGGTCTCTAATACAAGCCAGGTCTCTAATACAAGCCAGGTCTCTAATACACACGGATCTATGGCTCTGGCGAAATTAATAGACGACCTAGTGTCTAATAGAGGAAATACGGTAGTTTGATATCGGATGTTTTGGACGACGATATGACGTTCTAGGCCGTAACCCTGACTGCCTCGATGATGAGATTACAAGACTTTACGAAGGCATATCTCTTCCATACAAATGAAATGTTTATGAAACTGCTAGGGACATGTTTGGTGGCGAACAGACTCGGAACAGGCAATTTCGTCATTGAAACAACCGACAATGAAAGTAAAATATAACATTATAAAAATGTGTGTGAAGAAGCTTTATTTAGACAACATATTCATTGTCATCCTCGACAACCACGGACTTGGTAGGTGGGGATTTTAAAGTCCATCAAAAAACAATCCTCCCTTGGAAACTCCATGAAAACAATTCTCAATGGCTCATAGAGTAAATATACATGTTAATGTTGAACCACATCATAGATCGGGCTTGTCATCTTGCTTTGTGTATCTTGTCTGAGGTTTAGGTAAACAACAACATTGTCAGCCATTGACAGTTATGAGGTGTGAGTAACCGTGAGTTAGGTCAAGTTCGGGGTCGAGACACATTTATTTTGATTATTTTTTAATTATTTACTGGTGGTAATTACTGGCTAACTAATAAGACTTACACATGTAAAATAAATAGTAGAATGTTAATTCAGAAAGTTTGTTAGAGAAATATGTTCGTTTGCATTTCTACAACCTGTCACCCCTACACTGGACATGGCATATTCGATTTCCAAGAAATGACGTCTCGCGCAGATTTCCAAGAAATGACTTGGTGAGTCCAAACTACACGGCAGGTTGTTATGATATTAAAACATCTATCTCTGGACTATGTTTGGAGGTTTATTTGTCAACTTCCTTTTGAAATACTATGTGTTTTGAACACTTAGTTTGAACTACTCAAGATTATGGGTATTTTAATGTTGAACTTTAGTTATATTTGTTACATATATTACTACCTGTGACCACTTTTCAGAATGTTCTAAGATTGCAGACCTTTGTACCCTGTGTTGTTACGCGTTGCAAGAAAGCACCTTTTTCACAGCGTTGTTGCATTCATGGTAGAATGGAGATAAACCTACTGTGTCTTGAAATTTAATGTAGTCCCCAGTAGAGTAGATACCGCAGTCTTATTTTAATGTGGAACCGAGGGCTCTAGCGCTAGGTTTGAAACGTATAAATAAGAGGTATCTACTCTACACTGGGACTACATCAAATTTCAAAACACAGTAGGTTTATCTCCTAATTAATCAACACGTTACATGACGCTTGTGTTACGATCCGTCACATTTGGATGTTCTGACACCTTTGATAATATTTACACAAATCACAGAGATATGAATGCACTCAAAGCAGAGCAAAGCTTAGAGTTCAATAAAACGTAAACATCCGTGCCATCATGTCTTTGGAACAAAAGAGCAACTCAAATCTTGTTCTTCTTTGCAGGGGTCTGTGATCAGCTCATTTCCACGTCTCGCCACCTCCATCCATCCAGATGTATCACTATCCTTGCCACACAGTGTATGTTCACAGATCGACAATGGACATATTCCATTGCCTTTCAATGGTCGACTAACTATTGCTCTAGGGGTTCTGAAGTTGTGACAGCACGGAATCCGCTTCTCCAAGTCTCGTACTGTATACTGCCACTAAGACAATGTTGACCACTACCGACACGGCACTCATGACTAAGTCAATAGCTGGTAAGGACGTGCAGCTGCAAGTCTTGCCCTTCTCCTCTGTGGCCTCCTTGTATTTGTGGACACACAGCAGAACGACGCTCAGCACAATGACACTAAGTCCATGGGTAACGACTGACACCATATAATTCCCTGAAAGGACAACGTGAATAAGGGAGAGAGTGAGTAGGGTTTTACGCCGCTTTTAGCAATGTTCCAGCAATATCACGCTCGGACACCAGTAATGGGCATCACACAATGTACCCATGTGGGGAATCGAACCCGGGTCTTCGAGCGAACCCTTTAACCACTAGGCCCCCGTGAAAGTAAAGAATAACAGCTGTATTCTCCATTAACATACAACAGTAATATAGTTTCTGATTGACATCCACAAACGGTACTTTGGCAGGGCTTCAAACCTATCTTTAATGTATTAATACAGGTACACCTTCACATCACTGAGAGGAGCGATGGGGGTAGCCTTGTGGTTAAAGCGTTCGATCGTCATGTAGAAGGCGAGGGCTCGATTCCCCACATGGGTATCATGTGTGAAGCCCATTTCTGGTGTCCCCAGCAGTGATATTGCTGGAATATTGCTAAAAGCGGCGTAAAATCAAACTCACTCACTCACAGTGGTAAAATGAGAAAACAACATAAAGAGTGTTCACGAAAGCTTAATTTCGTAGACAATGTTTTTCATGAAATAGATAGTTTACTCATTCAGTCATCTGTCATGCCTCAGACTGGAGGCGTGTTATGCATGCTATTTGTCAGTGACATACATTTCGTCCTGCATCTAAGCTCAGATTCGACATCGGTACAATGTCACTAACATAGTTCTCAACAGAAGTGAAGGATTGATGCCGATTTATAGTGCTAGCTCACTGAGATACCATGTCACAATTTAACATGAATACCCCACTCAGACACAGTATACTGACTCCGAGCCGACCAGTCCTTGTGTTAGCCCCTTAATGCCGAGCGCCAGACAGGGTAACACCAAATACAATCTTTTGCTATGACGCGGCCGGGGATCGAAACCCGGACCTTCCGCTGTCCGGGCGGACGCTCTACCACAAGACCACGGAGGCGTTAGTTGGGTTTAATGCCGATGTGAACAGTTTTCAGTTTACTGCGTGTTGTTATAAGCCACACTCAACAATATTCAAGCTATATTACAGATGCCTGTAAATAATCGAGTCTGGACCAGAAGATCCAGTGATTAATATTGTGAGAAACAATCCACGCCGTCCGGATACAATGACAAGTTATCAACAAAGTCAGCGAGCCTGATCATCAGACGCCATGAGTCATCCGGACAAACCAAGGGTCGTAATGAAACCTAAGCCACGGACATGAGATCCTGGGACACAACTCCTCACAGGAAATTGCGCCCTGGACGACCGGCCTATCCGTGTTCCCACAGTTTGCATAGTCTCCAAAAGATAAAGTTAAACTTTCAATCTGAAATATTTTGACAAGGGGCTTACCCAAATGGAAGTTATCGGAACTTGTAACCGGAGGCAGGATGCTAAAAAGAAGGACCATAAATATGCTGAGAGATACCAGCATTGCCAGCGAATACAACAGTTTGTCCGCTCTTGTGAATGGTATTAGAAACACTCCACTCAAGAGGAAGGAGAGGAAACAGAATGGCACCAGCATCAGTAAGGTATAGAAGGGCGTCTGGCGCTGAAACACAAAAGTGTAAGTCAGACTTGAGTAGTTGAATCCAAAGCCACCGGCCACACTATGCGTCTTCACTGACAAATATTTCTCCATGATGCCCCACTGCCTCTCTCCTGCGTACAGAGCCAGCGATATAGTCTTGCCCTGGGACTTCACACTTCTCAAAGTGACATCTGTCGTTGGGTGGACCCAACTTCCGATTTCCACATAACAGATCTGAATATCGTATGGGAAATACCGAATGTCGAACCCACATGCTGTTCTTGGGGCGACCCGTGGGATCCATATCACTGTACCGTCCTTTAACACCTTGAGCGGAGCACTGTCATCTTGAAGAACATTTGCGGATCCACCATTCCTATATGTGAGGGAGAAGAATACTTTCTTACAATTGTGTTTGTGCGTTTGTTTGTTGTTTAACGCCACACTCAGCAATATTCCAGCTATATGAGGGCGATCTGTATATAATCGAGTCTATGGACCAGATAATCCAGTGATTGACATCATGAGCATCGATCCCGCAATTGGATACGATAACACGCACCAATCAAGTCAGCGAGCCTGACCACCCGATCCCGTTAGTCGCCTCTTACGACAAGCATAGTTGCGTTTTACAGCAAGTCTTACAATTATTATGCTACTTTAACATATTCTATTGATATTGCAAAAGGGGAAGGTACAGTTCAGCGCACTTTTATGAGTGAGTGAGTGAGTGAGTTGGGTTTAACGCCACTTTTAACAGTATTCCAGTTATATCACGGCGTGTCAGCTTAATGTGGGAGGAAAGCCCAAAGTGAGCACTTTTATGAAAATCCCCCAACGAGTTCATAACAGGCCAACAAACAGGTGCACCTAAGACATGGACGTGAAAGTTGAAGTGTTTTTTTAATTTTTTTAATTTTTTAAAGTTGAAGTATTATAGATCGTCTGAGCACAAAAGGTTAAGAAGGAGAGATTGACATGCTATCTGGAGGGACAGGTGCGCTTGTTTAAGACATGTTTTTAGAATATGCTTTTTATAATGAAAAAACAGGATACATGGAGGTTATCATGCGAGTGAGTTTGGGGATGGTAAATATCCTGTATAAGGAATATACATTGTATTTAGCGAGCCTTGGTGAACTAAATACATAGCGTTTATTCCAAATACAGGATTTCTACCATCTCTAAACACAAGCGTCATAACCTCTTTATCATAATGTTGGAAGCTACTCTAACCCTAGTCTATCAAACGTCAAGGCCATAGTCAGACGTTGACAGTCGGCCTGTCCTGTCATAACGTTACGAAGTGCAGTCAGATGTGCAGACAGCGACAAAACGAAACAAGGTAATAATTCGAACATATTTCGGCCAAATCCAACTGTTTTAATTTGTGGAAAAGGTTCCAAGCCACGGAGGTCTACAAGCACAGATATGGAAACTGTTCCCGCTTGACTAGTGCCCTCGCAAAATTGTTTCGCAATTCATATCTCCAAAGTTGCCAATGCCTTAGCTACGTCACAGTTAGACACTGACTTTCGATATATTAGACTATTGTTTTAAAAATGACAGCAATTGACCCAGTTGTTTCTCCAGATTCCCGATTGTAAATTCTGACACGATCATCGAATGACAAGGGCGTCGCCATGTTTGTTTGTAAACAGTGAAAGATGCCCCACTTGACCTTTGATATTTGCATCTCTGTCCGCATATGACCCAGAAGGATATCCGTTTTTTCCTTTGGCTTTATCCTGCCGAGAAACCCACCCATTATATGATGAACAAGTGTTGGATGGATTGTTTGTTGTTTAACGCCGCAATATTCCAGCTATATGACGGCGGTATGTAAAATAATAGACTCTGGACCAGACAATCCATTGATTGACATCATGAGCATCGATCCACGCAATTGGGATCGATGACATGTATCAACCAAGTGCGAGCCTGACCACCCGATCCCGTTAGTCGCCTTTTACGACAAGCATAGTAACCTTTTACGGCAAGCATGGGTTGCTGAAGACCTATTCTACCCCGGAATCGTCACGGGTCCAAGTGTTTGTGTATCTGGTGTGTTTATCGGCATTGTCACCAGTATTCTTCAGAAAGCTGGTTTAACAAATTGACAGGTTCGAGTATATACAATTTGCAGTGGAATTTCATGCAATGACCCGGCAACTTAGCTGATTACGTGTCAACGTACGGTTCTTACCCCGACGGCGTGAATCGTTCAGTCAATCACAGGGTTATCTGGTCAAAGAATAGATCATTTATAGGTCGCTGTCAAACGGCGTAAAACACAGAAACAACACTATTTCTAGGGCACATATCTGTAGTGCACAAATACATAAACATACAGCATTGCACAAGGAGGACATCTTTAACCCTCTTCCTTCTTAGTTAAATACCACATAAGTATCATAGGAGGACTTACGCATTGTTGACGACCAGAGGCGGAGTCCAGACTTGATTGGCGTAAAACACCCTGTGATCGTCCGTACCATTCACACTCAAACGCGTGTCAGCCCAACTCTGAAATACATAAATATCCAATTTAGACCTCACAGAGTATTGTCCACGAGCTGTGTAGTGTATCCGGGAAATAATTTAACCCCCCAGCAACCCATATGCTGACAACTGTTTGTTTGTTGTTTAAAGACGCACCCAGCAATATTTTAGCTATATGACGGCGGTCTGTGAATAATCGAGTCTGGACAACACAATCCAGTGATTGACATCATGAACATCGATCCACGCAATTGGGATCGATGACATGCATCAACCAAGCCATCGAGCCTGACCACCCGATCCCGTCAGTCGCCTTTTACGGCAAGCATGAGTTGCTGAAGAACTTTTTGATGGGTCGGAATATTATTGCTGTTACATAACGAGGTGCATGCACGTGTCACTGTGTGTGTTCTTGTCAGGACTTATGCCGGTTTTATTGTGCTAGCTCATTGATAAACATGGCGTGAGATACAAAGTCATTAGGCGACAGGTGTCAGTATGATTTGGTTGGTTGGTTTGCTGTTTTACGCCGCACTCATCAATATCCCAGCTATATGACGGCGGTCTGTAAATAATCGAGGCTGGACCAGACAATCCAGTGATTAGTGTCATTAGCATCGATCCACGCCATTGAGATCGATGACTTGCATCAACCAAGCCATCGAGCCTGACCACCCGATCCCGTTAGTCACCTTTTGCGACAAGCGTAGTCACCTTTTACGGCAAGCATGGGTTGCTGAAGACCTATTCTACCCCGGAATCTTCACGGGTCGGTGTCAGTATGAATAAGTCAATGATTGAGCACTACCCATGGAGACATGTTTATCACGTCAATCAAATCACCCACAGCCACCACAGTTTGACGACATGGCGCATTCTGAACAGTCACCGTGAAAGTTCGTTTATATGATGTTTAACGCCGCACTCAAGCATATTCCAGCTATATAACGGCGGCCAGTAAATAATCGAATCTGTGACGCAATTGGGATAAAATGACATGCAGCAACCAAGTCAGTGAGCCTGACCACCCGGTCCCGTTAGTCACCTGTTTCGACAAACATGGGGTGGGGGTGGGAGATGGGGGATGGTTGCTGAACCCCCTTTCTATCCGAATGCAGAATGCTGTTTTTTTCAGTGGGCTTCCTTTTAAAGTGTTTGTTTTGTACAAACGGCTACGCAGTACGCACACACTATCACCCTCGGTGGCCCAGGTGGAGAAGATCTCAGCAGATCCCGCAAGTCCTGAACGGAGAACGTCGGGTTAGAAGTACTCCCAAGGAACCTATGCTAGGATCGGGTAACCTATAAATGGATTTGGTGGTCAGGCTCGAGGACGTTGTTGATGGAGTGTCATCTCGTACCCTGACGCCGTGGGACGTTGAAGCCGTGGGACGTTGTTCACTTAATCAATCACTGGATTATTACGGGACTCGATTATTTTACAGGCCGCCGACAAACAACAAACAAAAATAACGATGCAGTTCAATTGAGAGTCCTTGCAAGCTTGGTTCAAGTCATTTCACCGCAATATTTACGTTATAGAACAATCTGGTATTTAATGATTATCCTAATTAATCAGGTTCAATATTTATTACATCCTAACTAAACTGGAAATGGGCACAGAAGTTATCTCCCTTCGATAGAGTGCCGAGTGAGTGAGTGAGCTGGGTTTGATGCTGCCTTTAAGTAAACAGTATATCCGTTATATCATGGCGTGTCAGGTAACGTTGGAAAACAGCCCGAAGTGACCCATGAACCCATGTGCACGGGTATGGTGCACAAACCTAGAAACAATCAGGGTGAACCGGATTCGAACCCACAATCATGTCTGATCAAAGCATCTGTAGGCGTAGTACTAAAACATGGAAAATATGTATTTGAAATTAAAATATAATTTTGGCTATAATAATTTACACCATCCATAAGGACAATGACATATGTTTCTTAAACGTGCACGTGGAAAGATAGCCATGCTAAACGGGATTTCTTTTGTACATTTTAAACTCTACCACCGACAAATGAAATAGCATTTAAAACTCAATATTTCATTTAGCCAGTACAATCCACAACATTCACTCACTCACTCACCATGTGAAGATGAAAGGTTGTAGATAACGCCGCTTTGGAAACATCCTGAAAATAATGAAAAACATTCATGAATATACAAATATGATATGGTCATTGAATAAAATTGAAACACATCTCAAGTTTCGTTCATATCTATATTATTATGAAATATAAGATAGCTACGCGATAAATCGCAAAGAACAATGAAGAACGAAGCGTGGTTTATTTCACGACAAAACATTGTTCTATCATGACGTCATGTCTGGAGATTCGAACATGCGCTCGCAACTTGATGATTTGGTGAAGTGTCCAGTGAGTTGTCCCCCTTAGATGTAGCCGGGCAACGCAGATAAACGAAGTGGCCGAACGATCGCATCCAAAGTGGGAGAGATATGACAATCGACACTGGGAGAAAAGGTTCAGATAATCGACGTGAAATTAGAGAATATGCGGGCAAGACCACATTTAAAATCCCTGTTCATAAAATGGACTTGTCCGACATTGCCAAGGTCGGAATCTATTCAGGGAGTCATCATCATTTAAATACGGGTCAATATTTTTAAAGCTTGTACATTTTATCAACATCCTTAGAGAGCCTGTAATGTGAATATGTCATATAAGAAATATAGGACTCGTGGTCGTTGTTTAGGGAGAATAAACCACGTGGTTACGCAGCCCAGACAGCGAATGGGACTTCTCCCAGGAAGCGCTGCCTAGTCAAGCCCACTCAGAACATTTCGGAGAATGTGAAGACTCCCCAACATTGCAGCCTTCTGCATTACCCAGATTGTCAGAAGGGCTGTATTCCTGGTAGAAAACCCAGGTACTCTGTCAATGTCAGTCAGAATTGGAGGTACAAAACCTAAGGCACCGAGAACAATGGGGAGTCGGACAACTTGGTACTTGGAATGCAAGCGTGACATTTCGAAAGCGAGGTCCGCATATTTGCCACGTTTTTCCTCAATCTTGTTAATCACATTACTGTCAAAAGGGACAGAAACTTTAATGATATAAATGATTTCATTGGATTTTTGAAAAAGGACAAGATCAGGTTTTTTGGCCTGGATACGTCTGAGGCTGTATACGGGCCTATTCCAAAGAATTTTGTATTTATCATTTTCCATGACGCCCTCTACATATTCCGGGTTGTTACATGGATGGACCTCTGTGTCAAACCACCAGCAAGGCGAAGACGGTAATAAAAGGATCGAGCCATTCCATCATGTCGCTTAAGATACTGTGTTTGAGCCAAAGCGGGGCATCAACTGACAATGTGTTGGGCAGTCTCATTAAATTCATTGCATAATCTACATTTCATATTTACATTTTGATGCAAAATCACACAATGGCGGTTTCGAGGGAAGTGACTGGTCCTGAGCAGCAAACAGAAAGCCTCCTGTTTCACTCTTCAGGCCAGAGGACTTCATCCAAAGTAAGGACTCTGCAGGGTTGCTGATCCTCTCAACACACTGCACATAAACTCGATGCAGTGGTCGTTCAGATAGCCTCTTCTTGAAACACTGAGTCTAGGCCGACTTAATATGGCACTTCGCTTGGTTGACACTCATTTCTCTACCGTCAAGCAGCACAGAACCATCAACAAAATCAACACCGACTTTGAGATTATGTCCCACATCCTTGGCTCGTGTTAGAAAACTGTGGAATGCCTTGCTTTCATCATGAATCTTGACATGCCTCACAAGGGGATCATCAGACAAATAAATGTGTGCAAAAGTGCACAAAACAATTCTATCATGAAGAACCTCCACGTTAATCAAACCACGCCCTCACATTGTGATTGGTAAATATAAGCGATTGAGGGAAGAGTACGGGTGGTTGAATCTATTGTCTGACATGATTCTTCGTGTGAGGATGTCAATACCCTGAATTTCTCGTTTCGTCCAGTCAACAACACCAAAAGAATACGAAAGGACGGGCACAAGTATTTGTGGCTTTGACTTTACTGCGAGCGTTCAGCTCTGAACTCAGATTTTCTTTAGTCTAAATTTGGACTCTGCCCGAAGTTTGCCCTTGATATGGGCATTCTGGAGTTTGTCCCTGATCTGCATCCCTAAGTACGTATAGTCAATAACTCCTCCTCCAAGTAAACTGAGTGATCTTCCCTCCTCTACCTTGCCACGTTACAAATGAAGAATGTTGCATTTGTCGAGTCCAAAGGACATGCCCATATCATTAAAAAAGGACTAAACAAGCACAATCTATTTTTTAGTGTAGATCCTCCATTGGCATTAAGTTCAAGGTCATCCATGTAAAGGAGGTGAGTAAGTGGTGTTGGGGATCTGTGCTTGGGAGGCCCGGGTGATAACCTTCCTCTTTGCTGAGCAAAAAGCTTAAAGGATTTAGTGACAAACAGAAAAGCAAAGGGCTAAAAGAATCACCCTGAAATATTCCTCTTCTGATAGAAATGGGTTCCGAAGTCACCACCTGCCCCTGTGAATACATCTCAAGTTGAGTTGACCAGCAGTTCATTAAAGACTTGAGTAAAACAAGTAGTCGCTCGGGGTCAATACATTCCAGTGACCTCAAACTCCATTCGTGAGGTACGGAATCATAAGCTTTTCTGTCGTCTATCCAACACATTGAGAGGTTACGGTGGTAAGTTTTAGCCTCTCATTTTCTGAACTAGTAGTTGATCCTTACAACCCCAACATCCCTTTCTGGCTCCTTTCTGCTCCATGTAAATACTGCCATTGGATGCACAGTTAATGACACAATATCTGTAAGACATCCTGTAAATATTTTGTATTGTGTATTCAGACAAGTAATAGGGCGAAAGTTTTGAGATCAGTCAAATCACCTTTCTTTGGGAGAAGTATTGTTCGACCCTTGCACAACCAAATGGAACATCCCTTGTATCCACAAGAGAATTAAAACAGTGACGTAATGGTGTTTGGACACAAGGAAATAGGTTCCAAAACCGGTTTCGAATACCATCTGGTCCTGGCGCCATATTAGATTTGGACTTTTAGCTACATTTTTCAGGCAATCAGGTGTAATGAAACACAACAATGGTGATTATATTTTTTCGCGTACACAATCATTATATTCCTCCACCAATGGTTCTTCGAGGTTACAGATGCCGGGTATAGACCACAACTGTTTCAAAAACGTTTCACTGGAATTCATGGTGGGTCTTTTCTCATCACTGCCATTGGATGTATTTAGTTGCCTGTAAAATTGTTTTTCATTAGATTTAAATAATTTGGAACGTTATTATCCGTTATCCAGGATAAGTCTTTCCTTGTTTTATTAAGTTTAATTTGGAACCGGTTTTTCTTTGGAAGATTTTTTTTATTACCCTTTTGTGGTTCATTCTTTGGAAACTGTATGAAGTTCCTCCAATGTTCGAGCAGCAGCATACACGTGACAGTTAATGTCATGCAAAGAACAGTCCGCATTGAGAGTGACAGTAATAATTTCATTTGATTTTATTAAATTCTATATATTATTATTATTATTAATTATTACTATTATTACTATACGTACGAAGTAATTCAGTGACGTGAACACCATGGAGACGTTGATGGGGGTCGGGCCTTCATCTTTGGGCCTCTCTTCTCTCTCATAGCTCGCTGGCAGCCGCCCCGAGTATACTGCAATTATAACAGGATAGTATATATAGTGAACTTAATTCCCCCGCGCCCATGACATCCCGGAGGGCGGGGGTTGGGGGTTCGATCCCCGGCAGTGTCACTCAAAAGACGTGGAAGGACAGTACATAATACTCACTAACCTTGACCTTGAGGTTCAAGTTAGATGAGGGGCGGTCGGGTAGCCTAGTGGTTAAAGCGTTCGCTCGTCACGCCGAAGACCCGGGTTCGATTCCCGACATGGGTACAATGTGTGAAGCCCATTTGTGGTGTCCCCGCCGTGATATTGCTGGAATATTGCTAAAAGCGGCGTAAAACCATACTCACTCCCTCAAGTTAGATGAACTCTCGAGTAAACACTGGACCTCAAGGTCGAGGTTAGGGACTGTTTTACCCACTGGCTCTAGGAGAAGAAACTTTAACGTTTCATCTGTTGAACACTGATGCACGTGCAAAATAAATACCTGGGCACGTGCAGCTTCTATTGTAAGACAGGTGATTGGCAGGTATGAAAACCTGTGACAAACACGCTCGGCATTAAGGGGATAAAACAAGGACTGGTCGGCTCGGAGTCAGTATACTGTGTCTGAGTGGGGAATTCATGTTAAACTGTGGCATGGTATCTCAGTGGGCTGGTACCATAGAACCTGTATTAGACCGGACTAATACAGACACAGAGAGAGACAGGCACACGCACACACACATACATGCACGTCGCTATATAAACTTGCAATAATCTTGAACCCCATTTTACCACACACCCCCCCCCCCCCCCCCCCCCCCCCACCAGAGTGTCCTGTATTTGTATCATGAAGAGAGCCTCTCAGTTCAAAGCGTTAAAATACATCCAATCAAACATCGTTATAAATTAACTGCAGCAAAGAGCAGTCAAAGTGACAAGACAGACAAGTCCACTTACCTGATGTTATAACCATGAACGCAGAGTAACACGATATTCCCTCTCTATACATTGCAGCGGCCGTCCCTCTACCCCCACGTGCAACGGAGACTTGTGGAGGTATAACATCGAAGTCATGACGTAAGATATCTACTCACCTTTATCAATAAAATCATATCAAACCACATTCTATTGATTTGAAACGTATGAATGATACCACAGCGCACATTGCAAATACCATACCTCTCATCGATCGATACTTTTTAACGTCCAGGTTTATTAGTCAGCAGTTGTACCGTTATGAAGTGTTCCGCTCCGTCGCCAGATGGCGTTCGCTATACTCATAAGACATCAAATCGTCTTTGTTATGTATTGGTGATAAGTCACGATCCTGGAAATATGGATTATTAATGAACTGGTTCAATAAGTATTATGATAAGGGCGGATGTGCTAAAGATTGTATGAAAGCTACTGTAGACTTTGCACCTTCTGCTGATATTGCTGCAATCTCTTACGTAGTCTTGTCAATAATGACAAACACAATATGAAACGTTTATTAATTTTCATTATAGCATCGAGTGTAATTACCTTATATCGACTTTCGATTGTTTATGTTGAATCAATATGTCCTTAAGTCGCAGTTTCTATAAGTATATGGTCAAATGTTTCATGGACGAATCATCACTGTGTCATTCATGACTTGCGAGAAAATTCGATCACTGGTCAATAAGAGGTATCAAACCTAAATTAACATACCTCAAATCCAAAGAACCGTGGAAATATTTGTATGGAGAAGCTCTTCGTTCATTAAATTACTTCAAATACCAGTAATTCATATGAACGCATTTCGATGGCTAGAAATTTTGGATAAAGAATGCAGAAGTGTAACAGAAACATACATCGGCATGGAGCGATTACTGAAGTTAGTTGAGAGTCCACCTATCTCGGCGCATCCTGTAAATAATCGAGTCTTGACCATTACTTGACACTGATATACAAGCGACGAATTGATCGCAGCCCTTCACAGCTTTCAGAATAAGTCACTTGTGTCAATTCGTTCAGTGCAGTAGACAGAAATATATCATAAACTGACGATCAAAGGAAACCTCCTGGAATTCTTTTGTAAAAAATCGTTCGCCTTAGCCCGTGCGGTGACATTCCTCTTATACAGATTTATAGAGGAATGTGTCAAGATATACAGACTGCTCGGTCTTTGAGCAATGCATGTGCGTCTTTGTGTCCGTTTTCGCTTCTCTAGGTCTGTGTCTCAAATTATTCATTGTGTGTGTTAGTGCATGTGGGCGTCTGTCTGTGTGTGTTAGTGCACGTGGGCGTCTGTCACACACACACACCCTCACTCACTCACATACGGACGTACGCACACGAACAAACAGACATTTACATACATGCACGCACGCACGCACGCACGCACGCACGCACGCACGCTCACAGACAGACACATACACACACACACACACACGTGCTTTGAGGAATTTCCCATCCATTTTCTTCAGATAACAGCGAATGTGTTTATGTTTAGTGTTGCAAATACTGTTGATGTCTTGAGGTCAAACAATGTTTCCGATATTTATAATACTCCCTATCAGTGTTTAGCTTCTCAGACATGAACGTGTATCTTTATTTATTATCCTCTGAATGTCAATTGGAGTTACTGTTGTGAGTCAAATATGTAAGTTATCATACCCGAGCAATAAATGAAAAACAACGAATATTGTGTTTCCTTTCAGCTTTTCGTGTAAAAATAACAGTACCAATAACTATCCTACTAGTGTATTATATGAAAAGACCCATATATGGTCTAGTATCCCCTAACCCGAAGCAGAATGGTTTTCAGTTTTCGTTAATCGTTTCCCAGACTGTATATGGTCAATCACATCATTTTTAAATATCTCGTGGAGATGTAGAATTTGGAACAGCAATACAATACAGAGTATTTGACTCTCTATTTGTAGTAGTTGTTTATTATAGGAGAATACCCAACTATGGACTATGGATTTGTTCTTTGTCTTTGTTAATATTTTCCAGATTGTATATGGTGACATGAATATAGAAACACTACAGCATGTCTTATGGTGATAATATGAGTAAGTAAGAGAGTGAGTATGGTTTTACGCCTTTAATAGTATTCCAGCAATATCACGGCGGGGGACACCAGACATGGGCTTCACACATCATACCCATGTGGGGATTCGAGCCCGCGCCTTCAACATGACGATCGAACGCTTTAACCACAAGGCTACCTCCATCGCCCCCCATCGAACCCAGCTGGGTCTTCGCATGACGAGCGAACTACCACACTGCCCCAATATGTGAAAAACGTTGCTCGACATTTTAACAAAGTTTTGCATAACATGCAAAAATGACAACGTGAAAATTTAGTTTATGGAATTTGCATACTGGGTCATTTTTGATATATTAAAATATATTTATATATTAAAAAAATAATTTCGTAAAGTTTATATTTCACAAACCATGGCGTCTTCCAGTGATGGAATTCGAAGCTGTCGCATCGATGCCCTTTCATGCAATGCCCGGAAACTAGTAACAAAACTGTTATAATCAATCATAATTATTACACCATCACACACCCCTCCAGTGTGGTGTTTTTATCAAGAAATTGCCAATGTAGTTATGGGTGAGCATTTTACAATTTTCTGTTTCATAAACATGATACACATTGTTTGTTTGAATCTCAGCAAACTGTTCACTGTTGCTAAACAACACCAAGTTCTCAACCTTTGTATATACTGGTGCATCTTCGATGGAAGTTGATACCAGTCTGTTGCGACTGTGAATTGGGTTATTCCATTGTACAATATGTATTGACCTCTGGTGTTGACTCAGTAACTATTGTCTTACAAATGAATATAATTTTACATGTTTGGTGTGAGTGGTATAGCGATATCATTGTTATTCCTGCGTTGTTGTGATATCAGCATCTTGGGCCTAATAACGTTAGTTTTAGTATAAAATATAATTCTGATTAAATCATGATCAAGAATCACTATCGCGAAAAGGTGAGCGTATCCTGCCCCATCGGTGGTACCCGTCACAAACACATGCAAAGGCAAATCAATTATCCACCTGCAAAATACATGGGAACACATCGTACAAGTCACAATATAGACTAACATCTAGTCTCTGAAATGAACATATTTTACAGAAAAAAACAGTTGTTAAATTAAAGTTATAAAATACAATAAAAAGGAGCTCAGAGACTTTCTCCTGATACTGCAGTAATCTCAACTTGCCAGTATAGACTTGCATAGGCTGTATTGGATATATTTGTTTCAGGGTCTGTATGACAAATTCGTCAAAATAAGGATTTGCATCGGGCATCAACCTTGTCACTGATGCGTGAAATATTCTCCACCATACTACCATTAAACGATTTGAAAGTTTTACGAAGGACTTGAATGTTGTAACCCTGATCACACAACTCTTCGTAGAAAGAACTCGATTGTACCCCATGGTCAAGACCTGCTTGAATATTGCTGGGCGCAAAGAGAAAGTTCACCACTGGGAAGGTGAAATCATTCCTCTTGTCATACTGTCTTCCAGGGATTCATTTTCAAGATTGAGAAATTGAAGTGATTAATAACAAAGCTCATAAATGGTTTTCTTTGTCAAATTGAAAAATCCAGACAGCTTGTTTCAGACAGCTGAATATCAGACATTTCAAACTGGTCGGGATCGGAGTAACTTTATTCAGATCCACCCGCAAATATCTACACATACTGCCTGGGAAATATATCCCATACAGCCCAGGCAAGTCACAATATTTGGCAAATCTGTATCTGAATATGAAGAAAGTCTCTGGCCTCCTTTTTATACTTCATAACTATAATTAACGACTGTTTTTATCGGTCAAATAAGTTCATTTCAGAGACAAGACTTGAGTCTGGGAGATCCAATCCCGAACTAAGAACTGCGGCAACTGCTGTAGTGCGCATGTTCTCCGTGTTGAGACCGGGTAAAGCTTGACAGAGGTGCGTATTGTGATATTGTGAACATTGAACCAGTTGACCTAACTGTGTGCCTCCATTGCACGCTCTGGTTCACTCTGGTGTATCCCCCAGTGCTCACTGGAACTAGGGTGACAGTATTACTCTCCTAAACATTACAATATAATGTTATGATCGGTTGCCAGAAGAAAGATAAGTTTTGAAAAGAATGCCCGAGATACAACGGTTATGGAACGAAACCCGACATGCTACAAACTGGTAGAACTCAGCGAGTGGTTACCAATATGTTCAATGTGTCTCAGTCCGTAATTTGCAGACTTTGGAACAGGTTTCTGCGGACTCAAAATGTTAAGTCCAGGATCGATTATTCAGAAACCAGGCTTTACGAAATCGCCAATCAAATCGCGATTAACTTGCGCCAAGCCCTCAGGGTCCCAGTTACTGATCAGGATGCCGTTGTTTAACGCTCAGGTGATCGTAACTCCCATATCTTAACATAGACTTACAACAGTCGTAGCGCTGAGGTTTATTTGTACAACGACACCCAGGGCAATTAGACATCGTCTGCATGCAGTTTATCTTCATGCTCGGCGACCAGCTGTAATACCCACGTTAACGCTGCTGCTACACGTGTAGTTACCGTTAGCAACAACCCCCAGCAGCCAAACATCACCAGAAAACAATAACCAGCGAGGGGGCCTACCTTTTCCCCCACAGAGCACGCCGGGGACATGATCGGGTGACGTGAACTGCGACGTCAAAGGCTACCAGCTACGTCAGCCGAACTCGGTCAGGCCCTGCAAGAGGACTGGACAAGACTCCCTCAAATTGTCATTGGGAGATGATTTGGACCATACCACGCTGTGTGAACGAATGTCTGACCAATCGTTGGGGGCATGATCCATTGTGGATCACGTCATCTCAAACGTTCATTTGTTGCCTCCACATCTCTGACGTCTTTCATGGTTGTTCTGTTCTGTTGATCGTCATACTAACATCTAACCCTTCCTTTTTTCTTACCCATCTATTACCATCACTCGATACGTCTTTATATTTAATCATCAGTTAGTTTCTATTTTGGGGAGTATTTATTCATGAAGTGTAGTAAGAGGTCACAACTAGGCATGTTAGAGCTGACAGCGCAATCCGTTTGACTAACTGACCACAATTAGAAAACAAGCCACATTAAAGAGTTCATTGCGTTTATTTTTAAAAACGTCGCAATTCTAACCGATGATAGCATTACTTGAATCACTGAAACAGAAATACAAACGGATGCAGTACATGAAAAACGTCCGGCATTTCATACTTAAACTGGAAAAAGCAATGGCCACGGAGGCCCTCTCGTGAAAGGAGTCTCAATTCTCTGTGCAGAGTTGCGTCCCTTAGGTGTGCCCTGATCCTATCATTCGCCATGCTTAATGATTATTACCAGTAACCGGTTGAAGGAACTGTAAAACGACGCACTGAGGAGCATTCCCGCTGTATCGTGGTGTGTTCGTGGGGGAGGAAGGCTGACGTCGTTAATGTTAAAGGCGTTCATCTCTACAGTGAGAGCGGACAGTGACAACAACTACAAATCTTCTTCAGGACGAATCTGTGATGTGAACCCATGATATGATTATGGTACGCCTTTGGGGCGACACTCTATACACAAAATTGTGACGCCTTCGAC
Source organism: Haliotis rufescens (assembly GCF_023055435.1). Taxonomy (NCBI): domain Eukaryota; kingdom Metazoa; phylum Mollusca; class Gastropoda; order Lepetellida; family Haliotidae; genus Haliotis; species Haliotis rufescens. Next base: position 50,732,453 of record NW_025964372.1, read on the forward strand.
GACGAGGAAATCCGTACCATCATATACCAAATTAAGGGTTTTATATGTATGTATACAGAATGTTATCAGGTCTTTAAGATCGGTGGTGAATGTATATTGAAAATACAGAATAACGAAAGCGAATTGTGTTTTTTGTTTCATAATCAAAAGGGGAGTGAGTTAGCATGTTTTTACGCCGCTTTGAGCAATATTCCAGCAATATCACGGCGGGGGACACCAGAAATGGGTTCCACGAATTATACCAATATGGTGAACCGGATCTAGATCTTCGGCGTGACGAGCGAACGCTTTCACCATCGCCCCCATAATTATATAAACTACGTTTATAACGAACACGGTTATAACGAAGTGACAGATATAACGAACTGTTGTTTTTGGTCCCGGCCATTTTGCAGTATGGTTTAGTTGGAACGCTATAACGGCTTGCTTTAGGTTATAACGAACAAAAAATATTGGTCCCTGTGAGTTCGTTATAACCGTAGTTTACTGTAACTGCTATGCGCAGAGTCCACGCATGCCATCGGCTATATCTCAAGTAGAAAAACATTTCAGTTGGGGGTTGTTTTTTTTAAATAATCCGCTTTACTCACGGTTGCTCACAGATGAAATACTGACGCGCTGAACATACGTTGTCATTCCACTTGAAGCCAAACCTACTTTCTATTGCCAATTCCAAACAATTCTCCGTGTTGGCCACATTGTCTGGCTGTGTTGGTGCCCAGTCCGTGAATATAACCGGCTCTTGGCTGTGTGACCACATCCAGTGGCTCTCGCTCAGTAGGTCGTTCCCTCCTAGCCACACTGCTCTTGTGCTCACTATGAAGACGAGAAAGAGTGAGTGAGTGAGTTTGGTTTAACGCCGCTTTTAACAGTATTCCAGTTATATCACGGCGTGTCAGCTTAATGTGGGAGGAAAGCCCGAAGTGATGCAGGTCTCAGACGTTTACCACTTCAGTGAAACCCACGAGCATGATAAACCTAGAAACATAATCGGGGCGAACCGGGATTCGAACCCACAATCATAGGTTTCTGGCGTGCCAAAGGGACGCAACTCTGCACAGCGAATCGCGGCGCCTTAGACGACTGGGCCACCCGTGCCCCCGAAGACGAGAAAGAACAAATCTCGAATTTAATCCGTGTCTCAAATAAATATGGTTCCATTAGGTTTGGTTGATATAAGAACGGGAGTGTGTGATTGTTACTTAACGGCGTAGTCAGCAATATTCCAGCTTTATCTCAGAGGCCTGTCATACATAATCTTAACCAGGCAAACCAGTGACTGAAATCATGAACACTTTCCCGTTTGGGTTCGAACATCACGTAGTCAAACCACCTGATCCACTCAGTCGTCTCTGTGGTGTCATTTAACTGAATGCCCTCGTGGGTTTCTTGGGAAGAATGTATCTCAGAAACAGTTGCTGATCGTCATAGGCGACCAAATGGAGCGGGTGGTCGGGCTCGGTGATTTGGTTGTACCCCGACAGTGTGAATCATTCTTCATCATATCAATCACTGGATTCTCCGACTGGCTATGGACCCGTGAAGATTCCGGGGTAGAAAAGGTCTTCAGCAACCCATGCTTACCGTAAAAGGTGACTATGCTTGTCGTAAAAGGCGACTAACGGGATCGGGTGGTCAGGCTCGCTGACTTTGTTGATGCATGTCATCGATCCCAATTGCGTGGCTCGATGCTCATGATATTTTAATCACTGGATTGTCTTGTTCAGACTCGATTATTTACAGACCGCCGTCATATAGCTAGAATATTGCTGAGTGCGGCGTTAAACAACAAATCAAGCTAAAAAACCCGACTGGTTATGTACATTATTTCACCGAGGATGTATGTCACTTCATGTGAATCTTATGTTTTTATAAAGTACTCACATTTTTTGTTTTTCAGAAAACTTATTAAGAATTCGTTTTCTGCATTAGTGTCGACCTCCACGAGAAAAGCATCAAAATCTTTGCAAATGTCCTGGAAGAAAAGTGAGTGAGTGAGTGTGCTGGGTTTAACGCCGCTTTGAAAGTAGTCCAACTATGTCACGGCGTGTGCGCTAACTGTGGAAGGACAGCCCGAAGTGATGAAGGTCTCAGACGTTTACCAAAAGAACCAACGAGCATGAGTTTGGTTCTGAGGAGGAAAAAGCGTTCAACATTTTTGTAAGACCGTATAAAACCCTAGTATAGAATCGTAGCAGTGCTTTATACGTTTTAAAACCTAAATGGACAAAGCGATATTCATTACTTGGTACTGATGAATTCTGTCGAGTGTGGAATATAAAGAACAAAGTATAAAAAGAACTCTGCTTTACCCATTATAAATGGAAAGGTGACAGAAAGATAATGGATATTCCCTTTTGTCTTACCATGATACGAAACATTTTAAGTTATCAAACGTAAACTTGATAGTTGAACACGATGAAACATGTGTTGTGGCTTATGTATGTGAAATGTAATGTAAGGACCAGTTTTGCCCACCGTAAATGAGAAAGAAAATATTGTGTTGAAAGTATTAAGTCTATGACAAATTCCCGTTTGTCTTACCATCATTTTGTAATTTGGTACTTTGGACATGACCCAGCTTCTAATAACATGCATTACAAAGAGTAGATCTTTCGAACAGTTACAGCTTTCCTCTACGTTTAGTGTTGTTTGAAGTCCCAAATGCTCAAGACCGTATGATACACTCGTAGTGGGAATCGTACACCAGATTTATAGTAGAAAATTCATATGATTACGGAAAAAAAGAAAAAAAAACCTTTTGAAAATTTCACATGAAAACATCTCATAACTTTCATGATAATACACAAAAGCGGCTTTCATTTATTAAACTATGCAGAACGGTTCAGCCAAATGGACCCATTTTATAATCCTCGTCCTCTCTTGGTGTACGTCGATCCCACCTGGGTAACAAAGTGAATTGGACAGTATAGTTGTTTGATATTTTGTACGTATCATCAGAGATATTAGGTAAAACAGATACGATTGTAATCGGAGTGTCTATTTGTCTCACGTCCGCTCCGGCCCATGTTGACGGATTCTTGATCAGCGTGTAACAGCTTGCTGCATACGATGTCCAATAGTCGGGACAGGAACCGTCGACTTGAAAGATACATATTGTTTTTAAAGCGATGTTGTCTTCATGTTATTTGTCTGTTTTGTTTGTTGTTTGACGCTGGGCGGTCGGGTAGCCTAGTGGTTAAAGCGTTCGCTCGTCACGCCGAAGACCCGGGCTCGATTCTCGACATGGGTACAATGTGTGAAGCCCATTTCTGGTGTCCACCGCCGTGATATTGCTGGAATATTGCTTAAAGCGGCGTAAAACCATACTCACTGACTGACTTTTTAACGCCGCACTCACCAATATTCCAGCTATATGACGACATTCTGTAAATAATCACGTCTGGACCAGACACTCCAGTGATTGATATCATGAACATCGATCTACGCAATTAGGACACGATGACATGCATCAACAAAGTTCCGTTAGTCGCCTCTTGCGACAAGTATAGTCGCCTTTTATGGCAAGCATGGGTTGCTGAAGACCTATTCTAGCCCGGACCTGTTAAAAATATCTTCTTTGGGAATTCAAATTGTATTACTACATAGTAGTATATGTTTTTTCCCAATACAGGATACTTAGAATTTTTAAAATATACTTTTGAGACAGGAATAGAAGCGCCGATTGAACCTCCCCCCACCCCACCCCACCCCACCCCTCTAGTAGATTCTGACAAATGATTTGCAGCCATGGTTTCTTTAAACAATAGGCAATAAGTTGTTTGAGCAAGCAGTCAGCGCATCAATCTGAAATTAGTTCCTGTTCCTGATCATTATTATCATCCTCATCACGTTTACAGAATAAGTTCGTCTTACCGATAACTATTTTAAGCCGCTTTTAGCAATAATCCAGCAATTCCAGCCCACCAGAAATGGGCTTCACACATTGTACCCATGTCGGGAATCGAACCCGGGTCTTCGGCGTGACGAGCAAACGCTTTATCCACAAGGCTACTCGACCGCCCCTTTACCTCTGTGGCACCTAAGTGCAGTTACACCTTATGGAAATACTAAACAGGTAAAGACTAGGTGTTGTTTACTTTATCTTGTCAGCATTAAAACCTTTATCAAATGTTTCATAAACACCTCCTTTAGTACAGATAAATATTTCCCAAATTTATTTCAGGGTTATATTTTGTGCGTATTTTACATTTCGTAAACAAACAAGACCTAATGTACTGAGTGATGTGGAAATAGTCACTCGCATTCAGAGGTGAAACTAAACTGGAAAGACATACCCAGAGTAAGCACAACCACAGCTGCCAACAGACGGAATAGAGCAGTAGTATACACCATGGCTGCGTCGGGTATAACCTAGATGTGGATGTGCAGCGAACAGACGTGTGTTTAAGCGATAAGTACATATGTAGAATGCTTATCTATCTTATCTGTACATAGAGTACACTTGTCCTGTACTTGTACTGAAAGTAATATATAACCTTCTTCAAATAAGCTGGGGACAAACTAGAAAAGAAACTAAACCTCTCAGTTTTTATATCATTGTTTTATTTTCAATTGAAACTATTTTAAGAAAATCCAAGAAAATGAACTGTACTGGTTCTGCCGTGACGAGAGACGACAAAAGCTACTTTCGACAACAGTTTACGTTCAACACAGTCCATGTCTTTGGCTTCAGTATCCGTATGCATGTAATGTCACCACACAAAACTGCGACTAAGGACCTTTATTCTAGTGCCACCTGGTTGACTGACATGTAGTCCACTTTTGAATGATCACACGAGCACCTGTCAGAACACATTTGTCAACAACAACAAGTGGTTTCAACCGCGAACATACTCATTTACTGTGGATAAGGTGCGGTATTTGGATATTTCTCTTCCAGTGTCCTCTGCTGTAAGTTTAGGAGTTTCTACCTGTTCCAACATAATCACGGTGCCGGTTCACGAAAGTCTCTTAGCGCTACGACCTCCTAACCGCTACGACCTAGTTTAGGATGTCCTAGCGATATGTTTTACGACCGTTTCACAAAGGCATCGTAAGCCCGTCGTAAATATTTAAGAGGTGATTAACGACGTGGTTTAGGAGGTCGTAGCGCTAAGAGGCTTTCGTGAACCGGCACCCAGTAGCCTCATCTGTATGTTCCGTGGAACGTTGACTATGATCGCGGCCTTTCTTGTAGATCATAGTATGGTTATAAGCTTAAGAGTGCCAGTAGAGGCTTATGGCCTGTAACAATTTCAAAACTTGACCATGAACATAATTATTTGTGAAATTTCTTCAATCAATAAATTACAATGTAGCCTTCGCCAACCAGTTGGTAGATCTTTCGGCAGATGTGAGGTGAAATTGGATTTAACGTCGCGTTCAAGATTGTTACACTAATATAGCGTGTGTGTGTGTGTGTGTGTGTGTGTGTGTGTGTGTGTGTGTGTGTGTGTGTGTGTGTGTGTGTGTGCGCGCTTGAACTAGTCCGGACAAATGCCCATTTTAAAGTGCCAGCTCACTGAGATATCATGCTGCAGTTTAACACGAATACCCCACTCAGACAGTGAACTGTCTCCGAGCCGACCAGTCCTTGTTTTATCCCCTTAATGCAGAGTGCCAGACAGGGTAACAACAGATACCATCTATAAAAGTCTTTTGGTATGACGCGGCTGGGGATCGAACCACCGACCTTCCGCTCTCCGGGTGGACGTTCCACCATCAGACCACGGAGGCGGTCTCTCGGCAGGTGTGAGAGTACGGGACACATGGTATGATACCCAATAGGTCAGTCTGTTCTATCAGGAAGCCCGTGTGCCAGTACGGCACCAACACCATACGATGGTGCGTGACACTGTAATAAGATGGGTTTTAAAAGATCAAAGTGAATAAGCACATCTTCTGATTGAACAAGGTTCTTAGACTTGAGAAAAGCACTTCCCTATCATTTGCCCCAGGACCACGCAACGTCTTTTCTTAGGCGATACAGTGGCTCCAAGGTGCCCGGGATAACAGGAATGAATCTGTGATGAAAGTTCAAAGCCTCAAGATATGCTGTTTGTTTGTTTGTTGTTTAACGCCGCACTCCGCAATATTCCAGCTATATGACGGCGGTCCGTAAATAATCGAGTCTGGACCATCAATTGGGATACAATGACATGCATCAACCAAGTCAGCGAGCCTGACCACCCGATCCCGTTAGTCGCCTTTTACGACAAGCATAATCGCCTTTTAGGGCAAGCATGGGTTGCTGAAGACCTATTCTACCCCGGATATTCACGAGTCTCAAGATATGCACGAAGCTCGCTCACTGTTCTTGGTTCAGGAGCATTTGTGATCGACTCAATTTTCTGGGCACTGGATGTTGCCCATTGTTATCCAACTTGTGACCCGAGCATTCCACTTCTTCAGCCATAACAAACACTTCTCACGTTTCAATGTCAAACCTGCATCAGAAAATCTTTGCATTATTTCATCCTCCAAAATCTCGATATTTTGAGGATAATGTCAGAATTGATATCCTCCAAGTATTCTGCTGAGTTTGCATTTCCTTTGAGTAATGTTTCAACGACCTGTTGAAATATTGCAGGTGCTGATGACAAACCGAGAGCAATCTGGTATATTGAAACAGACCTTTGTGAGTGTTAATACCGTATTAGACGTAATAAGCGCGAGATTTGCTAATATATTGGCTAGTTAACAATCCCAAATAGCACCCCTTCCGATCCCCATTAGCATATAATACGCACTCGTGTGATATATGCACCCTTTATTATTGGCAATTAAATTCTGGAAGAATATATCTGTCGTACATAAACATTTCAGGCTGTCAGCATAAACCACGAAATTTATCTTTCAACTCTGGATTTTTCAACAAAATAATATTCTAATAGGAGCCCCCTATTTCTAGTTTTGAGAGCGCCCTGGGCGCTTGTTACGTCGAATTCTGTAAGCACATACCTTTTGGAGTCTTCGTCTGGAACAAGTTGATGGTATGCATGATTCATGTCAAGGTCTGTAAACTGTTCACCTCTTCCAAGGTTTGAATTGGCTACTGTTCAAGTGTGGACACTTTACTCACAGTCAAATTGTATGTACCGTCAGGCTTCATGAGAGGTACTACTAGACATCCCCATTCAGAATGTTTAACTGGTTCCATTGTCTCTTCTTTCTGCGGTCTATCCAGCTCAGTCTCTCTCATCCGTCCCATAACATAAAGCACTGAACTAGGTTTGTAATACCGAGGTGTTGCATTAGGATCAACATATATCTTGGCCTTGAATCCTTCAAGTTTACGACCCGTGAAGAATCCGGGGTAGAAACGGTCTTCAGCAACCCATGCTTGCCGTAAAAGGCGATTAACGGGATTGGGCGGTCAGGCTTGCTGACTTGGTTGATGCATGCCATCGATCCCAATTGCGTGGATCGATGCTCATGATATCAATCACTGGATTGTCTGGTCCAGACTCGATTATTTACAGACCGCCGTCATATAGCTGGAATATTTCTGAGTGCGGCGTTAAACAACAAACCAACCAACCTTCAAGTTTACCCAATTTGGTTTCAAATAAATTATTCAAGGTGTGGATTGGATTCATGTTATGCAACGTTTTACTTTTCTATACATTAAAATCCAAGTTCAGCTGACTGAATGTTTCAAAACAATTGTCCAAAATACATAGTTGTACAAAAAAAGAATAATCCCTCAAAGATCGATATTTTAATTTCATCGCATATGGAACCACCCTGAAGTTGATAAATACCTTCGTGTTTTAGCATTCCCAGAGAGACATGGTTCGACAATATATCGACTTTGTTAGGTACACTAAATTTGCTAAATATCTACCTGTGCGTTTCTTTAATTGAAGAGTGTATATATTAGCTTATTGTCATATGCATTCGCTGTGCACAGTTATCTATAACTCTTGCATCGTTCGCACTTCTTTAAGTAGCTTGATTGTCACATTGACAGTTTTGTAATTATAGTTATCTGGGTTCGTCCGTACAGCTGGACACACAAGGCTCAACACGAGTCTTAATGGTAGTCAAAGTTACTTGATACGCAATTTGACAACACCTAAAAGTGCAGCATGCAGACAACCGAAGTCAATCACATGTAAAATTGAACACCCTTCCTCACCGACCTCGACAGAAGGGACAGTGTTTTGTGTGTCTTCTAAGCCGAACATTTGAAACATTTGTCAACAATTCTTGTTAATTTAACACACTTTCCACGATCCTTAGGAAACGGACGTAAAAGGTCCCTTGTTGGCGTGCATGTACTTGGATACCCCCGTGGTTTCTCAGCGCCTCCTCGGCAGCCCGGCGGCTCACTCACTCATCTTTTGATGTTGCATTATGCGGCAGTGTTCCTTAAGTTAGAATTGTAATGAGAGTTCCGTGGGTTGTGTGTGAAAACAGTAGGCTACAACACAAAACATCCATGCAGATCTTGCAGTTAAAATGTTGGTTGGTTTGTTGTTTTGCCGCACACAGCTATATGACGGCGGTCTGTATAAATCAAGTCTTGACCAGACAATCAAGTGATTGACATCATGAGCATCAATCCCCGCCATTTAGATGCGATGACAGGCATCAACCAAGTCAGTGAGCCTGACCATCCGATCCCGTTAGTCGCCTCTTACGACAAGCATAGTCACCTTTTACGGCAAGCATGGGTTGCTGAAAACCTATTCTACCCCGGATCTTCCCGGATCTCATATGACTACTTCTGTAAGAGTACAGATGACACACCAATTTGCAAAAATAAATAACCATATGAAAATTCATTTATGTATGTGTAAACGGTTTATTCACGTTTTGTACGTATGCATTTAAATTCAATACCAAGTATTTACAATTCATGACTGATATATCTTTACTTTAAAATCGATAAATAAATATGCTGTAAAATTACCAATAAAACCTGAGATTTATTACTAAAACACATGAGAGAGGTGTCGACCATTTGATAGTCTGCGAGTGGGGGGCGTTTCTATCACGACATCAAGGCACATTTCTTTATGGTTGTGCAAAAGGTGTGTAATACACTTAGGAATAATTTTGTTGAGCAGTATTATCTGGAACAATACGCTGTGCACAAATAATCCCCGCACCAAACATTGTATTAAATGGTCGGTGCCTGGTGTAGTCACTCTTATACAACTGCTATATAATTACTGATAACTTGCAGTGAAGAAGCGATGTTTTGGTCTTTAAACTAATGGCTATACATATATTTGAACTACCAAATCAAGTTAAATAATCAACCATGGAACGAATTAGTTGTCCCAAGGCACATATCAGGTAAACACAAACGTATTATCACAGTATGCTTATATATACAAAGCGCAATGTTATCATGGCAAGAAGTCGGATTTCCTATGATAAATGTCAATTTCTGTCGGTGCTAAAAGATACCCTTGACCCAGCACATATCACACGCTAATACTAATGATACTGATGTTCAGAAAGGGGGGGGGGGGGGGGGTGGTGTGTATGAGAACATAGGCGTAGGTCAAGGTCACACCACATCTGCGCTCTTCCATTGCGATTCTTTGGGACTGATGGTATTCGTAGAGTGGCCCGATATGTTAACGACGGGTTATCTTCCACCGTTAACTACTTGACACGTTTGTAGCAGGACAGGTAGATTACCACTGAATTAACTAACCACTGGGTTAGTGGTTAACACAATGGTTGCAGATAATATCAATGTCAAAATTATTCCCACAATACAACGTTTTCGTACTTCCTGAAATGCGTACGCACGTTCTTATGAATTCATACTTTATTTTTTTCTACAGAGGAGGTGAACATAAGTCATACGCATGTCATATCCAGACATACACCTGACATACACATGGCATACGCATGACATACGCATGGCATACGCATGACATACACCTGACATACACATGACATACGCATGGCATACGCATGACATACGCATGACATAACATGACATACGCATGACATACACGTCATACGCATGACATACGCATGACATATATATGACATACGCATGACATACGCATGACATACACATGACATACGCATGACATACGCATGACATACGCATGACATACACATGACATACACATGACATACGTCACGTACACGGCAAAGGTGCACTCAACTGGCCATATTGCTCCAAAGATGACCATTGGTGAAAAAGTTCCAGTGGTGAGATACATTTAACGTGAATTCAACGGGTCGTTATATTTAAGAAAACAAGCTTTTTAGAAACAAACAACCTACTAGGTTAGATTAAACGAACCGAACACTGACTTAAGGGCTTTTTATCACAGGAAATACAACTGTAATGCCACGACCAGGGACTATTTTATTTTATAACTGGGTTTACGGAATTGTGTGCCAAAACAAAACATGAAATTAAAAAATACGAATCTGAAATCTTAATCTGAAATCAATTAAATGAAAACATTTTCTCAGATTAGTTGACAGAATCGCCGGGAAGAACACAAGACTTTAAGATGTTTTCCGTAATAGGTATCCGAAAATCGAACAATTAAAATACATTTCTTGAGATGCTATTGTACAAATCAATCACAGCAAAGTGGACGGCATACAATACGCTACAGACGTCATTCGCGACGATACATCACGACTACATACCTATCTCGAAACAGACCATAATACAACGCCCCGGTACAACACCTCACGTGATTCACATGTTGTACACATTAACGCTGTCTTAAAAAGCACGCCGGTGGTAAAACGATTCCGACATTTTGCCTATGTTAAATATAATTGATAACACAATAAAATAAGCACAGATACAATCTCATATACTATTGATAGTGTACTAACTTATAATGAAAAACTGTAAATGTAGCTTGTTGAAAAATATGGAATAAATATAAATCATTCTTGTCTAGTATTTTGATACTGACCGCATAGGTCGGTGTAGACAATGGACGGAATGAACCCGCGGTCTCAATACAGTGAAACCCCGTTAATCCGGAAACTCATCATACCGGACGAATTGACTTGAAAACCTCATTATACAAATGATATTCCATTATCAAAAAATGCCCAGGATGATTTAAATAGAAACGAGGCCGTATGGATTAACGGGGTTACACTGTTCACCCAAAGGTCAGCTGCGGGCATCGTAAGGACATGGAAACTGCTCGTATAGTTCCTAAGGCTGCATTTAGGTACATGTATTTAAGGCAACTCTGCGTTTCTGAGAGTGGGGTTGTTTTTGTATCCAAATAATTACACGGTCAACATAATCTCCATACAGTGTCATGGGAGTTAGGACACTTCACGTGAATAAAACATGTATTTCGGACTTCGTGATGCCAGCACCAGTGGTTTGATAGCAGGGCTGTAGGAGACGTGACTGTATTCCACGTCTGTGAAGTCTATTAAATCCGTAATCAAACTTATTAAAAACCTTTAGTGCAGCATGTCATACTTTAATGAGCAGGGCCCTATTCCCCAAAGCGATCTTAGTGCTAAGGTGATCGTAAGTCTCATTCTTTAACATAGGCTTACGATCATCGTAGCGCTAAGATCGCTTTGGGGAATAGGGCCCAGGTCACAACTACAACTACCGTAAAACCCCGAAGTGAGGCCCAGTCAGGACGGGATTTGGTTATTTTAAGTGAGAAAGTGAATGGGTTCGGTTGAACGCCGCTTTGAACAGTATTCCAGTTGTATCACGGCATGTCAGCTTGATGCGGAAGATAAATAATGCAGGTCGTAGATATTACCATTTTGGTGACACCCACCTACATGGGTCAGTGCTGACAAACCTGGAAACATATTTAGGGCGAATCTGTGATTCAATCCAACGATCACAGGTTTCTGGCACGCCTAAGGTAGACAACTCTGGACAGCTAATTGCGACGCCTTAGAGGACTGGACACATCTGCCCATCCTGCCCACCTGTTACTTTGAAATAGCTTAGGCTGGATCCACAAAAAATATGTTATAAGACCGGCTTATAGTATAAGAACATCGGTAAAAAAAAAAGAAACTGTCCTTTTACAATTCCTTCAACAAATTCCTGTGCATATCACAATCCGCGGAAGATCATTTACTCGATGGGTTTCAAGAACACAAATTCATTTTGAGCACAACCAGCATTTTGTCATTGACATGTATTTGTTATTGCGACTGTAAAGCCTTTTTATACAAAAATAACCAAAAAAAACATGAGCAAGATTTGTGGTCATGGAAATGAATGACGGGGATCTATGTTATGTTTTGACTTCATGAAAAAAATCTGAGTGTTATAGATATAGATAAACAAAGGAAAATTGGTAATAAATTGACGTCACTTCCGGCACTGGCCGATATGAATGATGGGATGTACCCCTGCAGAGTATTGGCTTGTTGTTTAGAGTGTTGTGCTGTGTGAGGGGTGTCAGGGTTAACTCCCCTTTCCAAGAGGAAGCTGCTGTCGTTTGAAGTATCGACCAATGGAGGTGTCGTTGCCTTGCTGGTGTGTCGTTCGGGCTTTGTTTCGACGTCAACTGGACGCTGTACTGTTACGTCATTTAGACGCGACGTTCTTTCGTAGTCTTTTGTTGTCACGTATTTCTTTGTTGTGGTATCGAGATTACCTCTTGTCGTTTCCGCAGCAGATGTTGCTGTCACATCATCTGTTGCTGAAGATGTTGTTGTAGTCGTGGAGACGTTCAGGACGTTTGTGGACTTAGATGTTTGGTCAGGAAGTTCACCTTTGGCGCCAACGTCAGTTTTCACCGTCGTTGTTTCGTGGTGGATGACCTTGACCGACGTCCCGACGCGGCCCTGGACGTCCGGGGATGGGGTTGACGTCGGTGATGGGGATTGAGTTGACGTTGGCAAAGGGAATGTGAATGTTCTGGAGATTGTTTGAGCTGAAAAATCGGTGATATAGTTGTACAGTGAGTGAACTGTCTTACCCCGCTTTCCACAGTAATACAGTTATAATACGGCGTTTCAACAGCAATACAGTTATATCACGGCGTTTCAACAGTAATACAGTTATATCACGGCGTTTCAACAGCAATACAGTTCTATCACGGCGTTTCAACAGTAATACAGTTATATCACGGCGTTTCAACAGCAATACAGTTATATCACGGCGTTTCAACAGTAATACAGTTATATCACCGCGTTTCAACAGTATTACAGTTATATCACGGCGTTTCAACAGCAATACAGTTATATCACGGCGTTTCAACAGCAATACAGTTATATCACGGCGTTTCAACAGTAATACAGTTATATCACGGCGTTTCAACAGCAATACAGTTATATCACGGCGTTTCAACAGCAATACAGTTATATCACGGCGTTTCAACAGTAATACAGTTATATCACGGCGTTATAACAGCAATACAGTTATATCACGGCGTTTCAACAGCAATACAGTTATATCACGGCGTTTCAACAGTAATACAGTTATATCACGGCGTTTCAACAGCAATACAGTTATATCACGCGTTTCAACAGCAATACAGTTATATCACGGCGTTTCAACAGCAATACAGTTATATCACGCGTTTCAACAGCAATACAGTTATATCACGGCGTTTCAACAGCAATACAGTTATATCACGGCGTTTCAACAGCAATACAGTTATATCACGGCGTTTCAACAGCAATACAGTTATATCACGGCGTTTCAACAGCAATACAGTTATATCACGGCGTTTCAACAGCAATACAGTTATATCACGGCGTTTCAACAGTAATACAGTTATATCACGGCGTTTCAACAGCAATACAGTTATATCACGGCGTTTCAACAGCAATACAGTTATATCACGGCGTTTCAACAGCAATACAGTTATATCACGGCGTTTCAACAGTAATACAGTTATATCACGGCGTTTCAACAGCAATACAGTTATATCACGGCGTTTCAACAGTAATACAGTTATATCACGGCGTTTTAACTGTAATAGTTATATCACGGCGTTTCAACAGTAATACAGTTTTATCACGGCGTTTCAACAGTAATACAGTTATATCACGGCGTTTCAACAGTAATACAGTTATATCATGGCGTTTAAACAGTAACACAGTTATATCACGGCGTTTCAACAGTAATACAGTTATATCTCGGCGTTTCAACAGTAACGCAATTATATCACGGCGTTTCAACAGTAATACAGTTATATCACGGCGTTTCAACAGCAATACAGTTATATCACGGCGTTTCAACAGAAAACGTCGGTTTGGCGGGGAAGAGATAGACAGGATTCCATACACAAGGAAACGTTGTACACTTGAACTCCCTCTATAAACACGGTACACGCGAAACTCGAATATATACACAGCACGGATTCGAGAAAAGCGGAGTATGAATATTCATATCATAGTGTTGGCGCTCATTCCGAGGGACCATACGTATTTTCATAAACGACATATCGTTGTCATTGAGTTCAACAAAGATATTTTGCAAGTTTGGATACCAATGTAAAAAAACAAGTAAAGAGATAAAAAATATCGGAGACTTGTCCCTCTGAAAATACGACGTGATTTTCCCTCTGCGGCGACCGAGTCGGGGGACAAGCCATCAAGCAGGTTATTTTACCGCCATGTTTATCATTTACCTCAATTTCAAGACAAACGGATATTGGCATATCAGTCATATACGACATATTGTTTATGCTCTGGGAATCACATACATCTAAAGTCAACGTTGATGTACATCACGCGACGCCGTTTCGCTTTAAGGAGCTTGAATTGCCAAAAATACTGAGACCTGAAACATGCATTATAATCAGTTGCACACCAGTGTAGTGTCATTGACCAGTCAATATTCCAGCAATACCACGGCGAGGGACACCAGAAATGAGCTTCACACAATGTACCCATGTACAATGTATTTAAGTGAGTGAGTGAGTGAGTGAGTGGGTGGGTGGGTGAGTGAGTGAGTGAGTGAGTGAGTGAGTGAGTGAGTGAGTGAGTGAGTGAGTGAGTGAGTGAGTGAGTGAGTGAGTGAGTGAGTGAGTGAGTGAGTGAGTGAGTGAGTGAGTGAGTGAGTATGGCTTTACGCCGCTTTTAGCAATATTCCAGCAATATCACGGCGGGGGACACCAGAAATGGGCTTCACACATTGTACCCATGTCGGGAATCGAACCCGGGTCTTCGGCGTGACGAGCGAAAGCTTTAACCACTAGGCTACCCGACCGCCCCCAATGTATTTAAGATGTAAGGTAAGACATTAGGAAATACTCACGTTCGCCAACTCTCTCCAAAACAGTCATAGAGTTGTCCAACTTGTACACCATGATGGGGCCACTGTGGACGTAGACTTTCTCCCGAGGGTAGGCGGCACGCCTCCGACGGCCAGTCGTGGGTTCACCCTTCGAGCTGTTGCAGCTGCGGTCGCATTCGGCCGACAGGTCATCCAGAACGCACACGAACGCACCACAGTGCAAGAACACCTCTTGGTAGCCCACGAACGCGAAAGGCTGGTACCGGTAGCCAAAACGCGTCTGATTCAGGTTGAAGAAAGCCAACGAAGGTTCATCTCGACAGCTGAAATAAAAGACGATTGTTCATTGATTGTTTGTTGTTCAAAGCCGCATGCTGCGATATTCCAGCTATATGACGGCGGCCTGTAAATAATCGAGTCTGGACCAGACAATCCAGTGATTGACATCCACGTAGTACACATGGCTTGAAAGAACACTAGTTGTTTGGAGACTGGTTATTTTCTCAGTTCCTGCTCCAAAACATCATACGTTTATTTAAACAATTTTGCTGACAATTATCACCAAAAACTTTACAGTATCTTTTTTTGTTAAAATACATTGAACCATTGTCAGGTTCCGCCTTTATAATTAACTCAATGTTCTATTGTCAGGAACAGACATTACAGCTCAAAATACATCAAGTTTGAAATGCATATTTTGAAACATGAATAATACTGGTAAATTTATATGTCAATATCACTTTCACTTTTTCACTTAATAATTCAAATAGGTACAAAGTGCCAAAACTATACAAGCATATCTGTTTTAGACCCAAACATATTTTTGGAGACCCACAACAAGTTACTTTTTGGCATCTTCCCGAGGCAAGGGTGTTAACTGACCTTAAAAGTCCAGTTTCCGCAGTAATATTCAGTTAACGCCATTGCCTTGGGAAGATGCTTTTCAGAGAAACTAATATCCTCAGAGATCAATTTTTATATTTTTGTAAAAACTAATAATATGTTTCGATTATTTTTAGAGATTGATTATAATTCCAAGACAATTTCAGTTCGTCTAGAAAAGTGAGTGAGTGAGTATGGTTTAACGCCGCTTTTAGCAATATTCCAGCAACATCACGGCGGGGGACACCAGAAATGGGCTTCACACATATTACCCATGTCGGGAATCGAACCCGGGTCTTCGGCGTGACGAGCGAACGCTTTAACCACTAGGCTACCCGACCGCCCTCGTCTAGAAAAGGGCTATATACAGTGGAACATAGTCGATCTTCAACTAATGGTCGTGCATACCTGTTTCTGAACAGCGGGTATCTAATTGGGTTGTTGATATCATTAGTTGGGGTAGCCACACAGTCGGGTACAATCAGCTTGAGCCGTTCGTGCACGTTCTCCAGCTGTAGGGCCACATTGAGCCACTCTCCTAGAGGCAACCGTAGGGGAAGCTGCGGGTCAGGGTTGGAGAAGGTGTTGTTTCTGAAGAACGACATGGTCACAACGAACTGACCAGTGGATTTCTGAGTGACGACCTGCGTCTGAGGGTCAAGAGGTCGCGTGACCGCCGCTTGTCGTGGCATCTCGCACGTGACCTTCACCAGGTAGGTGTTGACCCTGCTGATTTGACCTTCAAGAGCGGTGTAGTCGTACTTGATGACGTTGTTGTAGAAAATGTGGGTGGCATTATACTGCAACAGAGGAAATGATACAAGTCAGTGGATACAATTATGAAAGAACTGCCGGAAACTACAGGTGTATTTATATTTGGTCACTTTGTCCATTTTCCCGAGGCAAGAGGAGTTAAATGACTGTAAGAGTCCAGTTTCCACCCTTGCCGAGCTGAGCTGGAATATCTGGGCTCGATCGCAGCGCCACCAGTGGCTATTACGAGTTATATCTATATATTGACCAATCAGATTCCACCTCTCATATCACTTGCTTTGCTACAAACAAAATGGCGTCGCTCAGCGAAGGCGATCAGATCGATAATCAAGATCTATATTGTAAAAAACAGGTCTTACTTTGCGAAGTACATCAAATCAAATGAGCATGTTGACTAAACACATGAAACGATTCGGAAAGTATCTGTTGACGCTAAGTTGACGGTACCCGTATTTTACAAATGCTGCAGTCGACCGAAGTCTGCACGGCAGTTAACGAACCGGATGTCGATTTCGTAACGCGATTTTGATGGGACCATGCACTGACTCGTTAAAGCAGCCAAAACATAATTCCAGGCTAGTTCGGCAATGGTGGAAACTGAACATTTTTACTCCGTTAACTCTCTTGCCTCGTGGGGGCGGTCGGGTAGCCTAGTGGTTAAAGCGTTCGCTCGTCACGCCGAAGACCCGGGTTCGATTCGCGACATGGGTACAATGTGTGAAGCCAATTTCTGGTGTCCCCCGCCGTGATATTGCTGGAATATTGCTAAAAGCGGCGTAAAACCTTACTCACTCATTCACTCACTCTTGCCTCGTGAAGCTGATATTTTCACCAGTGGGGACTCACGGTACGGGGAGACTGTCCCATGAGGTCCGCGGCAACCCGTGCTTGCATGAGTCGACTTAGTACATACATGTGGGGTAATCACTCTCGGTGAAGAAATAATTTTACAACTTTAAAAATACTTTATCTTTTATTTACATGTATTCATTCCCGATTCCGGATGACCAAAGGATGGGTTTGAAATAAGATATCATGGTGAGTATGAAGTCACGTGCCCCGCGATAATGTCCAGGAAATGGCGGTATTAAAAGAGCCCGGATGTCGTGTTGTACGAGCTGACTGCGGCGTGATCTGGGGTTGCACGGCTTACGCTGAATTCAAGCAATATTACTACGTCATTGTTGCCGTGTCGACCGGAGTGCACAGTCGTGCCATCAATTATACAGTTGTCTGTTTCATATCCGCAACACGTGTTCCCAATGTGTTTTGCCGTTCGTTACTATCTTTTAATCCGTTGAAATGTCCAACTGTACAAGTCAGTCGACGAAACACGAATGCGAGTTAAATGTGCGCGGTACAACCATGTGTCACCAACAGAAAACTGTCGGTTTATCCGGTAAATGCTGTCAATACGGAATATCTAGCCGGATGTAGACATCGGATATGTACGGAATATCTAGCCGGATACAGATACGGAATATGTATGGAATATCTAGCCGGATATAGATACGTAATATGTATGGATTATCTAGCCGGATATAGATACGGAATATGTAGGGATTATCTAGCCGGATATAGATACGGAATATGTTTGGAATATCTAGCCGGATATACATACGGAATATGTATTGAATATCTAGCCGGATATAAATACGGAATATGTATGGATTATCTAGCCAGATATAGATACGGAATACGTATGGTATTTCTAGCCGGATATAGATACGGAATATGTTTGGAATATCTAGCCGGATATATATACGGAATATGTATTGAATATCTAGCCGGATATAAATACGGAATATGTAGGGATTATCTAGTCGGATATAAATACGGAATATGTATGGTATATCTAGCCGGATTTACATACGGAATATGTATTGAATATCTAGCCGGATATAAATACGGAATATGTATGGTATATCTAGCCGGATATACATACGGAATATGTATTGAATATCTAGCCAGATATAGATACGGAATATGTATGGAATACCTAGCCGCATATAGATACGCAACACGTAGGGATTATCTAGCCGCATATAGATACGGAACACGTAGGGATTATCTAGCCGGATATACATACGGAATCCATCGAAGGGGACTGTGCACTCACCGTGACACTGGTCCCGCAGCCATTGAAGGGGATTCTGTGCACTCACCGTGACACTGTTCCCGCAGCCATCGAAGTGGATTCTGTGCACTCACCGTGACACCAGTCCCGCAGCCATCGAAGTGGATTCTGTGCACTCACCGTGACACCAGTCCCGCAGCCATCGAAGTGGATTATGTGCACTCACCGTGATACCAGTCCCGCAGCCATCGAAGTGGATTATGTGCACTCACCGTGACACTGGTCCCGCAGCCATCGAAGTGGATTATGTGCACTCACCGTGACACTGGTCCCGCAGCCATCGAAGTGGATTCTGTGCACTCACCCTGCCACCAGTCCCACAGCCATCGAAGTGGTTTCTGTGCACTCACCGTGACACCAGTCCCGCAGCCATCGAAGTGGATTCCGTGTACTCACCGTGACACCAGTCCCGCAGCCATCGAAGTGGATTCTGTGCACTCACCGTGACACTGGTCCCACAGTTTGTGAAGTGGATTCTGTGCACTCACCGTGACATTAGTTCCGCAGCCATCAAAGGGGATTCTGATGACGACAGTGTTGTTGTCTTGTGACTTGAGAGCGTTACAGACGCCGGTGATGGGGTTGGAGATATTCAGATGTTTCACCTCTAGGTTAGGGTCGCGGATTCTGCTGAAGGCGGCGATCAGGTATCCCTCCCGGCACTCCAGCACCGGCACCGGATCTACACACATGGAGATAGCTCTTACAACACTGCTTCACGTAGACTGTCCTCATACCTCGTGCAACATTGTTTTCAATGTTTGTGAAGGGTACAGTCGGAAAGCTATGTAATATCAATTCATAAGTCGTTAATACTTAAACATGACACCATCCATTATTATTAGACCCGTGAAGATCCGGGGTAGAATAGGTCTTCAGCAACCCATGCTTGCCATAAAAGGCGACTATGCTTGTCGTAAGAGGCGACAAACAGGATCGGGTGGTCAGGCTCGCTTACTTAGTTGATGCATGTCATCGATTCCAATTGCGTGGATCGATGCTCATGTTGTCAATCACTTGACTGTCGATTATTTACAGATCGCGGTCATATAGCTGGAATATTGCTGAGTGCGGTGTTAAACAACAAAAAAAACAAAACATCCTTTATTCATTGATCCACGCTATCCTTCATCTTATCACAAACCGTGTCAGCAAAGATGTATGCAGGTAATAGACGTTTACCAGTTTGCTGAAATTTCTGTATGTTTATTTATCATAATATTGCTTTGTTTGTTTTAACGAACAGTACCACAGTATCAGTAAATAATAACATTTTGACCAGACAAACCCGTGATCTATGTTATGTACAAGTCCCACGCTTTCGTGATACGATGACACGCCATAAACAAGTCGATGACCTTGACCGTCAGAACTATTGAGTCTCCCCGAACGACCATCATGCATCCCTCACCCGGAAACCCCAACGACGATATATCGGTGTTTTGGGCCATAAATAACAAACACATTTGAGCTTTCGGCTTTCCATTGTCTGTCCAGAAATAGACCACGAATATTTCCAAGAGAAAACAATGCACATTCTTTGCATCGTGTCAAATGGTATCAGCGTAAAGCCACCACGTTATCCTTTGCGGTGGTCTCCCGAATGCGGCATGTTAATGTGGGTGGTATTGCGACAAGGCTGTATTACAGAGCAACCTCATTAAAATCTGAACTTATAGACTGATACCATGTCTCGCCGCACACTTCTACACGCGGGGCGGTCGGGTAGCCTAGTTGTTAAAGCGTTCGCTCGTCACGCCGAAGACCCGGGTTCGATTCCCGACATGGGTACAATGTGTAAAGCCCATTTCTGGTGTCCCCCGCCGTGATATTGCTGGAATATTGCTAAAAGCGGCGTAAAACCATACTCACTCACTCAATCAATCAATCACTTCTATACGCTGCTTTCAGCATAACTCCGGATGAGATTTGACACTGGGTTTCACACATCTGGTAATAGAACCAGCGTGTTAGGCGTGTCGAGCCAACACTTTAACTGCTGGGCTACCCATTGCGAACCCAAATAACCTCCACACCCTCACTTTAACCCACCCCACAGCGAGACCCGCCTCTCAAAACGTCATCTTCGTGGGGTGGATTTCTTTTAAACAAACTCTCTTACGACATGAGAAAACGATACACGTTATAAAATTAGGAAAAGTCTTTCACTAGGAACACCACTCACCAGCGGGAGGTCTGTAAGGGAGATCCACGCACGTGACCGTGGCGACCTCCGTCGGTGCACAGTTGTGGTTCCCCCAACCATTGTTTGGACAGGATTGAATTTGAGCCTCGTTTCCAGCACACCGGACATCATCAAGTACTATTTGAGAACGAGGCAGTCCTATGGCTTCCGGTGGTGCTCCAGCACGGGCGAATGTGGTGCTGGAAAGAAAGGCGTGTATGAGTGAATGGGTTTGGTGAACGCCGAACAGTAAGTCAGTTATATCAATGTGGCAGATTGATTAGGCAAGAAACAACGAGATAATGTTGAACCTAAACGTTGGTGAAACGAGCGCAGTATGGTGGTGGTATAAACAAACTAAGAAGCCTAATATAGGGCGAATCTGGACGTCTGGATCATAGGATTCATGCCTAAGGGACGCAATCCAGTGAACTGTGGCGCTGCAGACGACATCAGTTGTTTGGAAGGACGTTTGTGTAGAAAAACCCAGTGACGATAAAAAGGCATGGAACTTTAACCTCGTTTTTGGATTGAGCCAAGGACAGCTGCTGTCTCTCTCTGCGACAGCCTTTAACAAATGGTTGAATAGAATGAACAGGCTTGGTGGATATATTGTGCTATTCGTGCTTCAACACATTAGTCAGTTTCCCCACTCGTTCTACAAGAAATTAGTAAGTTTTCCCACTCGTGCTTCAAGACATTAGTCAGTTTCCCCCTCGTGCTTCAAGATATCAGTCAGTCTCCCGACTCGTGCTTCAACACAGTCAGTTTCCCCCTCGTGCTTCAACACTTAAGTCAGTTTCCCCCTCGTGCTTCAACGCATTAGTCAGTCTCCCGACTCGTGCTTCAACACATTAGTCAGTTACCCCCTCGTGCTTCAACACATTAGTCAGTCTCCCGACTCGTGCTTCAACACATTAGTCAGTTTCCCCCTCGTGCTTCAACGCATTAGTCAGTCTCCCGACTCGTGCTTCAACACATAAGTCAGTTTCCCCCTCGTGCTTCAACACATTAGTCAGTCTCCCGACTCGTGCTTCAACACATTAGTCAGTTTCCCCCTCGTGCTTCAACACATTAGTCAGTCTCCCGACTCGTGCTTCAACACATTAGTCAGTTTCCCCCTCGTGCTTCAACACATTAGTCAGTCTCCCGACTCGTGCTTCAACACATTAGTCAGTTTCCCCCTCGTGCTTCAACACATTAGTCAGTCTCCCGACTCGTGCTTCAACACATTAGTCAGTCTCCCGACTCGTGCTTCAACACATTAGTCAGTTTCCCCCTCGTGCTTCAACACATTAGTCAGTCTCCCGACTCGTGCTTCAACACATTAGTCAGTTTCCCGACTCGTGCTTTAACGCATTAGTCAGTCTCCCGACTCGTGCTTCAACACATTAGTCAGTTTCCCCCTCGTGCTTCAACACATTAGTCAGTCTCCCGACTCGTGCTTCAACACATTAGTCAGACTCCCGACTCGTGCTTCAACACATTAGTCAGTTTCCCCCTCGTGCTTCAACACATTAGTCAGTCTCCCGACTCGTGCTTCAACACATTAGTCAGTTTCCCCCTCGTGCTTCAACACATTAGTCAGTTTCCCCCTCGTGCTTCAACACATTAGTCAGTCTCCCGACTCGTGCTTCAACACATTAGTCAGTTTCCCGACTCGTGCTTTAACGCATTAGTCAGTTTCCCCCTCGTGCTTCAACACATAAGTCAGTTTCCCCCTCGTGCTTCAACACATAAGTCAGTTTCCCCCTCGTGCTTCAACACATTAGTCAGTTTCCCCCTCGTGCTTCAACACATTAGTCAGTCTCCCAACTCGTGCTTCAACACATTAGTCAGTTTCCCCCTCGTGCTTCAACACATTAGTCAGTCTCCCGACTCGTGCTTCAACACATTAGTCAGACTCCCGACTCGTGCTTCAACACATTAGTCAGTTTCCCCCTCGTGCTTCAACACATTAGTCAGTCTCCCGACTCGTGCTTCAACACATTAGTCAGTTTCCCCCTCGTGCTTCAACACATTAGTCAGTCTCCCGACTCGTGCTTCAACACATTAGTCAGTCTCCCGACTCGTGCTTCAACACATTAGTCAGTCTCCCGACTCGTGCTTCAACACATTAGTCAGTTTCCCCCTCGTGCTTCAACACATTAGTCAGTCTCCCGACTCGTGCTTCAACACATTAGTCAGTTTCCCGACTCGTGCTTTAACGCATTAGTCAGTCTCCCGACTCGTGCTTCAACACATTAGTCAGTTTCCCCCTCGTGCTTCAACACATTAGTCAGTCTCCCGACTCGTGCTTCAACACATTAGTCAGACTCCCGACTCGTGCTTCAACACATTAGTCAGTTTCCCCCTCGTGCTTCAACACATTAGTCAGTTTCCCCCTCGTGCTTCAACACATTAGTCAGTTTCCCCATCGTGCTTCAACACATTAGTCAGTCTCCCGACTCGTGCTTCAACACATAAGTCAGTTTTCCCCTCGTGCTTCAACACATTAGTCAGTCTCCCGACTCGTGCTTCAACACATTAGTCAGTTTCCCGACTCGTGCTTCAACACATTAGTCAGTCTCCCGACTCGTGCTTCAACACATTAGTCAGTTTTCCGACTCGTGCTTCAACACAGTCAGTTTCCCCACTTACTCGAAGCAGAGGACGCCGCACACAATCTTGGCCGCGTTCTCGTCGAAGAAGTCGTCACACACGGAGCCCCAGTACGAACCGTTAGAGACCTCCACGATGCCGCGACCGGGCAGATTGTCGGCGGCCACGAGCCTCACGGGTGGGGCTGGAGCTGGAAAACACAGCAATATCATTTGTAGCTCACCTATATAACATGTTCATATGACGTTTACATAACACACGGAATGAGAACTCGGTCACATGACGCGAAACTGACGTTCATTTTAAAAATGACTTTCACTTTGTGTGAGTTCATTGGAGTATGAACTTTCAAAGTGTGAGGGCAAGACTGAATGAACGTCGGAACCTTCGGACATGACATATTTAACTATTTCCAAAAGCTACATTGACATCGGGACCAACATACTGGAGTTGTGTCTGTGTGTATATGCTACACAAGGTTAACAAACTAATCAGGTGATCACCTGTTTGCCATGTAAACATATATACTCTTACTCCGGAATGCTGCAAGTGCTCGTCAAATCACGCAGATATGTGAACTGTTGTCTAAAACCTTTGAGTTGACTGAGATATCACATAATGTATTTTTTGTGGAACATGTTGTGCAATACTTTATAACTCACATCAAGGGGCAAGATGTCTTTATATAAAAAAGTGAATACATGTGGTCTTGGGAGTCTTCCGAGAAGTCCTCGTTATAACGCACCTGTCAGCACCACTCCATATAGTTGGGGTAACGTGGGATGTATGTCCCTCTCATTCCGCCCGACATGTAAGCAGCACCAGCAGAACTAAGAATGTATTTTGTCACTGATCTCGTCGAGAGAAGCGTGTTTCAGATGTTTGAGATACAAATCTACATGAATGCGTTTGAGCTAAAGGCTGCTTACAACCCACATGTCGTCATGTGTGTACAATTCGAAATAAATCTGAGACTGTAGATTAACGTCTCTGCTTGCTTTCATTGTTTTAAAACAGAACATCGACGAGAATGTTAAAACACACACACACACACACACACACACACACACACACACACACACACACAGAGCAACCCATACTTGTCGTAAAAGGCGACTATGCTTGTCGTAAGAGGCGACTGACGGGGTCGGGTGGTCAGGCTCGCTGACTTGGTTGATGCATGTCATCGATCCCGAATGCGTGGATCGATGCTTATGATATTAATCACTGGACTGTCTAGTCCAGACTCGATTATCTACAGACCGTCGTCATATAGATGTAATATTGAGTGCGGCGTTAAACAACAAACCAACTAACGACGCGGAAAGGGATTGAACCCCGAACCTTCCGAAGTCTCACGAAGGCGGCCCGCTAGTTTGAAACTGGAGACGTACAACTTGAGAAAGGCATTTTCGGATAGGCTGATGTCGCATTCATTGGTCGGTCAAAGTTCGCGAAAGGTCGTTCGGACGTGACCTGTAATTGGATGTCCTCAGATCTTTCTTGCGCGGTAGCGAGAAATAACACCTGTTTTAAATGAAATTGGAGTTTAAGCAAATTGTGTGTTTCAAGATATTTCATTTTCTTTTAATGATAATTGGTCTTAGCGTTACGATCTTACCATGACTGAACCAATTATCTGATACCCAAAGGGAGATAAGCCATAGCATGGAGTGTTATTTTGTTTATATTGTATTAAAAAAATATATGAATTAAATTGATATTTGCGAAACGTTCAACGAACCGTTTACATTTGGACATTTATATCAATAAGGAGCATTCAATTTGTTTTAATGTCAAAATGTGTTTCATTTTTTGTGTGAGTTAGCCTTTGAATGCATGGCAAAAACGTAATGTAATGAATTGTGAGTGAGTGAGTTGTGTTTAACGCCGCTTTTAACAATATTCCAGTTATATCACGGCGTGTCAACTTAATGACGGAGGAAAGCCCGAAGTGGTGCAGGTTTCAGACATTTACCACTTCGGTGAAACCCACGAGTACGGGTATTGTGCTGACAAACCTAGAAACATAATCGGGGCGAACCAGGATTCGAACCCACAATGATAGGTTTCTGGCATGTTCAAGGGACGCAACTCTGCACAGCGAATCGCGGCGCCTTAGACGACTGGGCCACCCATGCCCCAAAACTCACCTCCAGGTCGACAGTTGCTCGGTACTGGGCCCACGGTCCGCGGTCCTTCCGTCGTTGCTGCAGGTGTAGGGTCGACGACGGGGCCGGTGGGGTCACATATTACACTAGCATCTTCACCGTGTAGACAGTTGGAGATAGTGGTCATCCGGCACTGGTCAATCCGCTCTTCGTCGCCGTCACATTTTACGTCGTCAAG
This sequence comes from Haliotis rufescens, assembly GCF_023055435.1. Lineage (NCBI taxonomy): Eukaryota > Metazoa > Mollusca > Gastropoda > Lepetellida > Haliotidae > Haliotis > Haliotis rufescens. Next base: position 50,758,574 of record NW_025964372.1, read on the forward strand.
ATGGATGGGCCCCGTGCCCGGACCATACCTGGCCAGCCCGAAAGCTTGACCACCGTTCCTGTTGTATCACACTTTATTATACACCAAGAACCAATCATGGAGAATGAAAATACAGTAAACTACGGTTATAACGAACTCAAAGGGACCCCTTATTTAAGTTCGTGATTAAGTATGATTTTACGCCGCTTTTAGCAATATTCCAGCAATATCACGGCGGGGGACACCACAAATGGGCTTCACACATTGCACCCATGTCGGGAATCGACCCCGGGTCTTCGGCGTGACGACCGAACGCTTTAACCACTAGGGTACCAGACCGCCCCTTATTTTAGTTCGCAATAACCGTAGTTCGTTATTAGCGTATATACAACAAAAGGGCGGGACCAAAATAAACAGTTCGTTATATCCGTCAGTTCGATATAAGCGTGTTCGTTATAGCCGCAGTTTACTGTAAGTCATAACGTTTCATGAACGCTCTCTTGGATTTGATGGAATGAAAGTTCTGACAACAAATTCCCATTTAAAGAAACCATGTGAAATACACCTCACCTACACGTCCTGTCATAATCCTAGCTGTCAGTGCCTCGACGGCACACCTCTCTCTCTCTCTCTCTCGCAGTCGATGCACCCTTTCAAACTAATTACGCATGATCTCCCATGACGTCTGTGATTAATCAATCGAGAACATTTTTATCGTAATTACTGCTTAACATGGTAATGGGTAACAAGAAAATATCAAAAGACATCTATCATGATGAACGATTAACTTCCCACGTGTCTTCACCTGTAGTTCAGCATCTTGCATATAACTGCCGCATCCAGGTCATCCCATTGGTCGTCACAGACGGTCCCCCACACCCCACCGACCTGGACCTCCACCCTCCCAGAATTGGGATTGGGGCCCCCTGCAAGTCGGACGTTCTGAACGACGATCACCTGCTGTCCTGAAGTCAAACAGAAAACACTGACATGTAGATAAATATATTAGGAATGTATTTTATGTTACATGTAAAATACTAGAATAGTATTGGTCAGTGACGTTTTGATAAATGTCCATGTGCCCCGCTACAGTGGTTTACAAATGAAAAATAGATACTAAACGCGTTAGGCTCCTTGTCGCGAAAAGGCGTCGCGTAATGTATATTAACATTGACTTCAGGTGTACATGATGCACAGAGCCTAACATTGTGTTGGATCTTACATGGCAAAAAACGGTTGGATGATCTTGTGGAGACGAATGCCTCTGTGAAGGTTCTACTACACCAAATCAGAATCAGTCGTTCAACAAGCAGTTTTCTGTAGACAGCCTTTAGTGCAGACTGAATCATCTGGCAGCTGCGATTGGATGATTTTGTGGATGATTTTTATGTTTTCTAAATGTACATCCATTCAGTAATGAAGACAGGTCATGGTTTTTTTTCTAACTTTAGTGCTGTCTTTTTCAACATGATGAATGTGACCACATGTATTTTCAAGCAAGTGACATTTGGTGCGGTACTCGGGGTGGTGTGTTCAGCTTCTGTACTGGAGCTGACTTATAGTCTGGAAGGTAATTTGAGGTACCGACGTTTACTACAATATCTGAAAAACTATCGAACCTACTCCAGGATGAGTTGGTATGAGATTTTTAAACAGTCATACATAACTGGATATTTTGTTTAAACACAATCGGTGCATGAATAAAAACTCTGTCTATTTAGCTATCACTATATTTTATCAACAACCAGACCTGTTCGTCACGGTTGAACGAGCATTCATTGAAACAGCCATCTGCATAATGCTACCCCTGCGTCACAGGGCCATATGACGCAATTGAACCAATCAACTCAACTCGAAAGGGTGCACGGGAATCACGCACGTTGAGACGCCCAACGCTAACACCGTATTCGTGCGTGCATGATTCCCTAGCACCCTTTCGAGTTGAGTTGATTGGTTCAACTGTGTCATATGGCCCTGTGACGCAGGGGTAGCATTCGGTCCACCTAACTTTGACTGGAGTAGGTTCGATAGTGTTTCAGATATTGTAGTAAACGTCGGTACCTTTAATTACCTTTAATTACCTTCCAGACTAGTCATATTTTTTGTTTTTATTGCTGCTTTAAGGCCAAACTGTGCACCCACGTACAGGCTATAGCTGTTGAATGTTAAGTCATTTAAAACAATATGTAACATTAATATGCACATCTATGGGAAACATTTGGTTGAGTGTAACCTGTAGCTAAACACTAGAACACACTTCACCGACCACCTTCTCGCCAGGAAACAGATCGCAATCTCGCACCAGGATATTCAGTACCAGCTCGGTATTTCCCTGTGTCTATTTATAGCTGATGCAACGCCAGGTAACATGCTTGTGTATTACCGAATGCGTCAATTGTGCAGCATAAGTGCTTTGGAAACGGCGCATATATGTGCAGCTTGTTGTTGCAACGTGGTCGTGCTGTGCTGGGGGAATACTTCAAGTTGTTTACACCAAATGGTTAAAATTGGGTTGTTCCCCTCAAAACTATGGACTACAATTTCTACTTTTACAAAAAACGTATGCCTATCATTTAACGTTAACGTTTGTAAACATGTTGCACTAACTGACCTCGTGGAATGGTAATGGAGGGTGTCCTGGTGGTATTATATCGTGGAAAGCATCCTCAGGTAGTTGATTTTGGCACTGATACGACAGAAGGTTACAATCTATTAAACCTCCTCTGTTTTTCTACAGTTCCAGCAGCAGTGGTGGTGTCAGGTTCCGGCTTGTCGGAAGCACTATCTCTAGGTAAAACACGAACATGCTCACCGATTTCTGTGTACGGCTGCTTAAGATGATAGTACAGAGAGCAATAAGTTCAATTCGCCTATCACTTTGAAAGTCCGTGATTAAAGAGAGTGTCGGTGCACGGTGTGCGTGTGTGTGGCGGGAGGGAGGGGGTATGGGGTGTGTGTGGCGGTAGGGAGGGGTATGGGGTGTGTGTGGCGGGAGGGAGGGGGTATGGCGTGTGTGTGGCGGGAGGGAGGGGGTATGGGGTGTGTGCGGCGGTAGGGAGGGGGTATGGGGTGTGTGTGGCGGGAGGGAGGGGGTATGGGGTGTGTGTGGCGGGAGGGAGGGGGTATGGGGTGTGTGTGGCGGGAGGGAGGGGGTATGGGGTGTGTGTGGCGGTAGGGAGGGGGTATGGGGTGTGTGTGGCGGGAGGGAGGGGGTATGGGGTGTGTGTGGCGGGAGGGAGGGGGTATGGGGGGGGGTGTGGCGGGAGGGAGGGGGTATGGGGTGTGTGTGGCGGTAGGGAGGGGGTATGGGGTGTGTGTGGGGTTTGTTGTTTCATGCCAACATTATTGCAATATGACGTCGGTATAAGTTTGTTTATTTGTTGTTTTACACCGCACTCAGCAATATTCTAGCTTATGACGGCGGTCTGTAAATAATCGAGTCTGGACCAGACAATCCAGTGATTGATATCATGAGTATCGATCCACGAAACTGGGATACGATGACATGCATCAGCAAGCATGGTTTGCTGAAGCCCTATTCTAACCCGGAGCTCATGTATGTGAGTAGAGTAAACATATCTATTGAGAGTTGTAGTACTGAACAAACAATGCCATTTAGAAAGTGGTCAAATGTGACAAATGTTATATTTGGGATGACATTTTTTCTCTTATTTTTTAGGGTTGAGTCCCGTCCGGGTTTAACGGACTCAGCCACCGAGATTTCCACAAAAATGAAAGTCCGTCAACTGGTTGTCCAGATCACATAGTTTGTGTGGAAGTTTCGGTGGCAGAGTGGGTTAGATCGCTGACTTATTGTGCTGGCGATTAGGTGCCTCACTCTGGCAGTGTGGGTTCAATCCCCAAAAGTACGAGAATCTCTACTTTACAAAGAAAGTGTTATCCCAAATATAATATGTGTTACAGTTGTAGTATTGATAAAAAAATGTTTTTGTATTGATATAATTTTCTTTTTCCTTTTGCCTTATACCTTTTCCGTCTCTGTCTTATACAGCCAGTGTCACTTGACACTATTCATTAATATGAACAACAGTAATTAATGAGAAGTGTCATAGTTGCAAACCTTCTTATTAATCCTCCAAAGAAGAAAAAATATTTAATATGGCTAGTGACTGATAGTATATTTTAATAACCGGTTTTACACAAATATATTTATGATGTATATACTGTGATATATTTAAGTCTCTCGTAACCCTTAACGGGTGGCTCACTTGCATGTACTGTTATATGTATCTATGTAAATATTTTTGTGAGGTGAGACTCAATTTAAACAATCTGTCTGTGTGTCTGCAAAGCTCGTTCAGGATGGCTGATGTTCAACGTACAATACAATGGGGATTAACAATGGGATTAGCATCTTATAAGTAATGGGAATTATGTGATTCTATACATATCAAGATGGGTAAACAATGTTCTGGCTTTGCTTAATAGTTTAGACCTAAGTGTCTCTGACGGTATGCATGAACCAAATCCGACTTTACTCGTATAAAATATAAGTTATTAGCGTTAGATGAGCATAATTAGTATTCAGAATTGTGGAATGATAGAGGTTTACAAAATGAAAATAAGCTTCGTACTTATATTCACCTGATGAAGGAGTAAGCATGTACTCCGAAACGTTGTGTTCCTCATAATAAAGAAGTTGACATCCATATATATTCTCTTCCTTCGTATTTATCGATTGTTCAAACACTCGCTGTCAGCTGAACCCTATGTTACATGTATTATGAACAGGTCCCATTGTAGTATCCTAAGCAAGTGACGCTGCGGCACATTACCCTTACAAGTTGAATTTGGAAGATTCGCTAAACCTATCACGCCTTTACAGGATAGAATTTGTAAATTATGTAATAATAACGCTGTAGAATATGAGATACATTCTCTCATTATTTGTTCATTTTATTCTGACCTAAGATATGATTTATGGCGGAGAATTATAAAGTCTGGTCCCACATTTATTTCATTCTCTCCCGTGGACCAGACAGTGTTCTTAATGAACTGTAACACGTATATAAAACCTCTAGCCGCACTTATTTAAAATATGTTTGCACGTAGGCAACATTTCATTACTTAAAATTGTTATCCTTTTTTATTGGGTTTTCGCAATCCTGTAAGTTATAATTTTTTAGAATAAATAATGTTTTTCATTGTTCATTGTGTCACATAGGCCTTTTATGGCCTGATGTTGTATGTATTTTATGCAAGTTTGTTTATCTCTGATATATACACATACAACATGTGACACATAAATAACATATTTTCTTCTTTTTCTTCCTTCTTCATATACATGTCAGAGCAACACGGTAATTAGACTTTGGAATTAAATGTTCAATCAGACAAGGGTTGTCATGAATCGTCGCTATGACACGGCCATGGACCCAGTCACACTCCCCGAGTATGAAACCCTCAAAACAACTGAGGGCCAAAAGTAGGTATACCGAGTTTGTTTTTCATGTAATTGTTAATTAAAAGAACTGCTGTTAAATTTGACTAGGTTGATTTAAACATCACTCATTCCTGCAACATTTTGTAAAACGTAATCAGTGGCTGGGTGATTTTGTGTAGAAATAAATTGGTTCAATTAAGACTGGGGTAAGAAATAAATTGGTTCAATGAAGACTGGGGTAAGAAATAAATTTGCAACCACATGACCCCTACCACGTTTGAATGTTGTAAATTTGTGCTAAAGAATTTTATTTTATTGATTTTCAAAGATAACATATCTAAAATACCCATCAGCAGTTGTGTATCATGCGACGTGTTTACTTTAATTTTTAAATATTTAAATCAAATTATATTTTAAAAAACAAAAAAAACAAACATTTAGAATTATTCTTTGAGCACTGACTAAGCGCCAATACAGTTACACATTTTATGATATCGCAAACGTAAGATGTTTTAAATTGAAAATCAAACATATGATAAAATCAACCGAGAGGTCTAGTTTCTTTTGCTCCTCAGTGTATGATGGTTCATTGTTGAGCGAGCTATCTTTACTTTCACTTTTCATGTAGGCTCGAGCCAGCTCACGTTGTGCCGCGTGGGACTGTGGTCATGGTAACGCTTTATTAATCGAAATGTGCACACCACACTCCCGTTCTGCATCAGATTCGTCATCCTCCATAATTACCTAACGTACACAACATTGAAACACTTGTAAACGATATACACACTGGCAGACAGTTTTTAGAAAAAAATATGTTTGGAACTGACAGATCCCATATGGATTTCTGCACCTTGCGACAGGCTGTGTTTATAAACACGTCTACATGCACGACATACCCTGCTTGGCAACTCTGTCACAAAGCCCGGTTGCTATTAACCTTAGATCATGACCATGAATAGCCTGCAGTGTTGGATTGTTGCTGCTTGTGTAAATTGATATATTTGTCGGTGAAAACTTATGTCAGCTGTTTCAAACCAACGACGTGAGAGAGTATAGTTTTACGCCGCTTTTAGCAATATTCCAGCAACACGGCGAGGGATAAGCCTATATACATGTACGTTTAAGAGTCGACCAAACAGGTGGCACGTGATATTATCAATGTGCTTTAATATTACTGATCAAACCGAGAGACAATGACTGCGTATATATACTCAACCGTTATTGAGTGAGTGAGTGAGTAGTTTGACATATCTTCAAATACTCAGTATTTCTGTTATATAAGTGAATAAGGAACGAAAGACGGAACTAGCGCGGGTCCGAGGCGTTTATCTGTTAATACGAGAGCACATATATGCAGGGGTAGATGTTTATCGCTTAATGAAAACGACGAGTTGGGTTTTGGTCCCGACACCATGGACCATGTTTGGTTCAAATCGTGGATTCGAACCAAAGGCCGGTGTATCCTTGTACAGCTAAGGGACGTAACTCTACACAGTGATTTGCCGCACTTAGACCAAAGGACCACCTAGATCACTTAAATATTCTTTCGTCGAAGGGTCGAGGTGAGGGTCAGTGAGGGAGATGAGTTTAACAGTATTTCAAGTATCCCGACGTGGATGTTTGAGGGGAGGAAAATGATGCAGGCCTTGGCCGTGTTACAATTTGGTGCTGACAAACCTTCAAACATAATCAGGGCTTGAGCAAAAAATCAGGACAGAGGACACATACAGAAGAATGACATTTGACTCAGGTGGGAATCGAACCCTGGTCTTGATCATGATGGCAAACACATTTACCACTTGGCCCGCCTAACATAGCTTGCCTTAATAATGCGACCATTTTCATACATGATGTTATAAGCGAACGTATATTTGACATAAAGTCAGACCCCGCTAATCCGGGCGGTACTGTTTCTGAATGAGTGAGTGAGTTTGGTTTAGCACCGCTTTGAACAATATTTCAGTTATATCAGGGGGTGTCAGAAATGGGCTTCACACATTGTACCCATGTCGGGAATCGAACTCGGGTATTCGGCGTGACGAGAGAACGCTTTAACCACTAGGCTACCCGACCGCCCCGACAGACCTAAAAGCGTAATCTTTGTAAACCAGGATTCGAACACATGATCATAGGTTTCTGGTGTGTCCAAGGGACGCAACTCCGTGGTACTATTCCTGATGAAAATCCCGATAAACACCTGTCCTGATTACATATTAATGGGTGCAAGCTTACAATCCTTCAGCTCAATATACAACTCAAAAGAAGATAAAGAAACACGAATCTTTCATATCACTATAGTTATAATCTCTCACGCCATGACAGATTAACTACAGTAAACTACGGTTATAACGAACTCAAAGGGACTACTAATTTTAGTTCGTTATAACCGTAGTTCGTTATAAGTACATATACAGCATGACTATAGCAAGTAGTCGGGACCAAAAAGTAAGTTCGTTATATCCGTCAGCTCGTTATAAGCGTGTTCGTTATAACCGTAGTTTACTGTAGTCATATGAAAAAATCGGGTTTTCTTTAACTTCTTTTGAGTAGCATATAAACGCTCCCAGCAGTCATCGTCCGGATTTAATCGGTTATCGAATTAACGGGGTGCGGACATAGCTCTTGCGTCAACATCGGCGCGCCTAGGTAATGCAACTTCGCCTACGCATGTGTTTCTGACTAACACTAAACACAGGAGTCTGTTATCTAGGTATCGTCTGGGCGACCATATCCTGTTAGCTGCATTGAGATACGTGTTAGCTGACAACGCTTTGTTTAGATGCTTAGGCTAATGAAGTATTTTGGTTCATTTTAGTTGGAAGGGCATCAAGGTCTGAGAAAGCAATCATCTAGTGTGTGGGGAAAATATGCAGCGGAAAACAAACGAGGATTCCTATCTCCGCTAAATCACTCCCCACAGAAACAAGCATAGCTGCACTACCCATCAAAGGCGTGAATCATTTCTTGAGTATTAGCTGTATCGAGTTCATCTTTGGGAAGCAATGGGGATTCAATAATGTTATCACCATTGCTTTTCATCCTCAATCATTAATTGACGTATCGGATTCATAGATTCTTCGATATATGTTCTTCTCGGTAATTGGAATTTAATATATAGCTCATTTTAATATTTTCGTTTTTAACTTCAAATAAATGGAAAACCGTGATTTTATAATTCAGATATTTACATTAAGTGAATCAGCATGGTTTTACGTTGTTTTTAACAATATTTAGCAATATCACGACGGGGACACCAGAAATAGAATTACATACATGTACAGCATTTGGTGCATCATGCTGTACCAGCTGTAAATTTATAACAAACAGCCAATGGTCTAAAATGGGTGTATATGTAATCAGTATTATTTCTCCCTGAATAAACACAATTCCCTCATAAAGGTATCATAATATACCCTTTCATAAATAAAAAACCCCAGAAACATCTGAAGATGGTCATGTAAACACGTGATAAAAAAACACGTGATAAAAAAAACACGTGTGAAGGGTACATGCAGTTTCACGGGAACAACACTGAAATTGATGACAGTTTCTTTAAATAGACACAATCTGGCGATAACACCAGGAACGACCAAGATTAGCGCTGTGGTGTTGTCTTGAATGACTCACACACGCCCCCACGGGTCACGCCCCCACCGGCCACGCCCCCATGGGTCACCCTGCTCCGCCCCTCGTGATCATGCAGTTATTTTTGTATTTGACTAATATGAATCATGTTACACTTATAAACAAACAAGTGTCAATATCGTGACACTAAATGGTATATATATTACACCGTGGCGTGTAGTTAATAGAAACCAGAAAAGGTTTCAAATACAATTGTATAGAATTGAGAGTACATGTCCGTATTGTTTACTCCACTGTTAGCAATATGGGGGGCGGGGGGGGGACACATCACACATTGTCCCCACATGGAGGTCAAACCTGGTCCGTGTATAAGTGCAACAGTTTAACTTCGCTCCACCGCGGTCGCTGTTCAACTCACAGTTGGTTTGAAGTTCACGTAATATATAATACAAATTCCTGCGCAGCACACACCTGTTCAATATTCGTCTGGGGTTACTGATGTTCCTACAGTACATTCCGTACAGATGAGATGTACAAGTACAACCGTATTAGCCGGGGTTCCCTTCCCCTGAGGTGGGTGTATAAACACCGTAATTAAGTACTCTTGTGGCGTGCTGATGTAAGGCTGATACACATGTTGCTTGGTTGGTTGGTTGGTTTGTTGTTTTACGCCGCACTCAGCAATATTCCAGCTATATGACGGCGGTCTGTAAATAATCGAGCCTGGACCAGACAATCCTGTGATTAATATCATGAGCATCGATCCGCGCAATTGGGATCGATGACATGCATCAACCAAGTCAGCGAGCCTGACCACCCGATCCCGTTAGTCGCCTCTTACCACAAGCAAAGTCGCCTTTTACGGCAAGCATGGGTTGCTGAAGGCCTATTCTACCCCGCATCTTCACATGTTGCTTGGCAATACAAGGTATAGTTAATAGTGTATAAATAATAATATCTCTTCAGTCAGAAGAATATTAACATATATAATGATAAGATAAAACAGAGGTCAGTATAAAACATAAATGAAACAGTAATTGTGCTACATATCAGTGTCTGTATTAAATGTTGAATTACAACAGTTTACAAAACCATTATCAAGAATCGTCAAACATGTATTTGTTCGTGATGTTTATGCACTGTTTTACTTATTAAAACTTACCAACCAACGATAACCCCCATTCTCGAAATAGTGAGTGGGTGATTGAGTGATAGTCCCCGGCTATATTGTGCCCATGTGGGGAATCGAACCCGGGCTTTCGGTGTGACGAACGAACGCTTTATCCCTAATGCTAGTCCACTACATAGCTGGTCGTTTAAGGTGATTAACGTTGACCGTTCTCACATATACCCCCCCCCCCCCCCCCCCACACACACACACACACACATAAACCCCTACCCCCACATCAACACAGGCATGCATATGCACACCGGTGGGTTAACACGACTTTCAAGCTAGTCACAGAACCGCTTACCGCTATATATATAGATATATCATAACTCAGTCTATCTCACCTGTAATAGTGTTAAGCCAACTCGCCACCAAACACAACACCACAAGTCCGTCCATAGTGAGAATAAACCGTCAAACACTAGAATATTCCAAGTCCATCAGTTCAATGGTTCTGTAATAGATGGTAATTGTATCCAGATACTCGCGGTTAGTATCCCACTCCAGTGCGAAGGAGAGACACTTCTCTTCTCGAAAAGCGTCGCTATCTACCAGACATGCGCAGATCGCCCACAAAGCGGAAGCAAACTTTTCCTATTCCTCTTTTCCACCGCTATTTTCTTTCAAAATACAAGTGCCGAGTGCTACACATGTGCAGAGGCGCGCCCCAGTCTATCGTCCTACGTTTAAGGTCGTTGCTATGCAAAAGAAAAAGGATGGCAACCACCTGGTCCACGAATAACAGCTAACTCTTTCCGTTGCCTTAGCAACCGTCGTAAACAACTCCTCGCTGTTAGCTGTTATTGGGATTCACCTGCGCGAAGTGATAATTAGAAGAGACGCGAAGTCTCGGTGCTTAACAGAGCGTAGCTTGTCGATCATGTTCGATCAAGCTCAGACGAGAATTCCCCGCACAAACCATTCCCCATTCATATTCACGAATACCGCGCTCGCCCAGTCAGCTGTTGTCGATTTACTTGACAATATGCGGAGGTCATCGTGACGAAACGAGAGGTCACGGGCGGGGGTTGCACGCGACTGACAGAAAACACGTGAAAACTACATTTTCAAACCTCACGCTGCCGTGGTCACGGATTGTGAATTTCGTTGCGCCTCCAATTGTAAGTAACCACTACAAATAACTCAATTCTGTGTGACTGTTTGTTGATTAAATACCACGGGATTGACAGAGACATGTTACAACTCGGCTAGCGTTCCGCGGGCGGGAACGTAGCACCTAAATTTAGTCAATAAGATTACGGTGAATGTGTTGCTATAAATCAAGTTAATGTGTTTTCTATGCAGCTCTGTTGAACCTGTCTCGTTTTTGAAAAACTCTTGTGCAACGCACCCCTGTTCAATATTCGACTCGGGTGTTTAATGTTTGCGAAAAATGGACATAATGTGACCTACTTCATGACTAACACACCTGGATACGAGAAAATAATCCATGTGTGTGACAAGTGTATCGTTAATCAGACATTGTTGTATTGATTATTCCAGGCCAAGCAAGCACGTTGATCGGATTACCTCGGCCCACAGTCAACAACCGAACTCGGCCGTGTATGGATTATCTCCCCTGTAATACCACACAGGGATTGTGTCGGGTGTGGCAACTGTTTGGTCCCCCCTAAACTTGGAAGGAGGATAATGACTGATAGTCGACGATGTCGCATGTGTTGTGTGTTGCCATCGTCGTTGTCGTTGGAGTGTTGTCAGCACAAGCTCAAATAAGTAAGTTGACCCGATTCTTCAATAACCCTTTTTCAAAAATGTAAATATACGTTTAATGAAATACTCGACTAAAGTGTATACAAGGCCCCCCCCCCCCCCCCCCGAGGGTCTTATATGTGTCAGACATGTTATATATGAGACAGGTGTTACATATTAGTCAGGGGTGTTATATATGAATCAGACATCTTATATATGAGACAGGTGTTACATATTAGTCAGAGGTGTTATATTTGAGTCAGACATGTTATATACAAGACAGGTGTTACATATTAGTCAGAGGTGTTATATTTGAGTCAGACATGTTATATATGAGACAGGTATGTGACATTAGTCAGAGGTGTTTTATTTGAGTCAGACATCTTATTTATGAGACAGGTGTTACATATTAGTCAGAGGTGCAGAGGTGTTATATATGAATCAGACATGTTATATATGAGACAGGTATGTGACATTAGTCAGAGGTGTTATATGTGTCAGACATGCTATATATAAGACAGGCGTTACATATTAGTCAGAGGTGTTATATATGAATCAGACATGTTATATATGAGACAGGTATGTGACATTAGTCAGAGGTTTTTTATTTGAGCCAGACATGTTATATATGAGACAGGTGTTATATATTAGTCAGAGGTGTTATATGTGTCAGACATGCTATATATAAGACAGGTGTTACATATTAGTCAGAGGTGTTATATATGAATCAGACATGTTATATATGAGACAGGTATGTGACATTAGTCAGAGGTGTTATATGTGTCAGACATGCTATATATAAGACAGGTGTTACATATTAGTCAGAGGTGTTATATATGAATCAGACATGTTATATATGAGACAGGTATGTGACATTAGTCAGAGGTTTTTTATTTGAGCCAGACATGTTATATATGAGACAGGTGTTATATATTAGTCAGAGGTGTTATATGTGTCAGACATGCTATATATAAGACAGGTGTTACATATTAGTCAGAGGTGTTATATATGAATCAGACATGTTATATATGAGACAGGTATGTGACATTAGTCAGAGGTGTTATATGTGTCAGACATGCTATATATAAGACAGGTGTTACATATTAGTCAGAGGTGTTATATATGAATCAGACATGTTATATATGAGACAGGTATGTGACATTAGTCAGAGGTTTTTTATTTGAGCCAGACATGTTATATATGAGACAGGTGTTATATATTAGTCAGAGGTGTTATATGTGTCAGACATGCTATATATAAGACAGGTGTTACATATTAGTCAGAGGTGTTATATATGAATCAGACATGTTATATATGAGACAGGTATGTGACATTAGTCCGAGGTGTTATATATGAATCAGACATGTTATATACAAGACAGGTGTTACATATTAGTCAGAGGTGTTATATATGAATCAGACATGTTATATATGAGACAGGTATGTGACATTAGTCAGAGGTGTTTTATTTGAGTCAGACATCTTATATATGAGACAGGTGTTACATATTAGTCAGAGGTGCAGAGGTGTTATATATGAATCAGACATGTTATTTTTGAGACAGGTATGTGACATTAGTCACAGGTGTTTTATTTGAGTCAGACATCTTATATATGAGACAGGTGTTACATTTTAGTCAGAAGTGTTATATTTGAATCAGACTTAACTAAACTTTTATATAATATATATACACACACACACACACCACCACCACCACCACACCACACATACCCACGAACACACATGTACACCACGCCACAAACACACACAACACCACAGGCAGACACGCACACCACACACATACACACCACACCAGATGCACACCACACCAGACACGCACACCACACACATGCACACCACACCAGACACACATGCACACCACACCAGACACGCACACCACACACATGCACACCACACACATGCACACCACACAAGAGACGCACACCACACACATGCACACCACACCAGACACGCACACAACACACATGCACACCACACCAGACACGCACACCACTGCTGACACGCACACCACACACATGCACACCACACCAGACACGCACACCACACCAGACAGGCACACCAGACACACATGCACACCACACCAGACACACACACACTCTCACACACACCAGACACACACACACTCTCACACACACCATACACACACACACCAGACACAATATTGCCCCGAGAGTTGACTAAACAGGACGCCCGCCATGACTTGGTTGACTGTTTCCCCAACCGCGGACCGGGTGCTCATGCCATCAAACAGGCTCTGACTCCGTGTCCCTGGAGCTGTGCCTCATCGCGTTTGACAATATATCAACCGCGTCGTGTTTTACATCACGTTTCAACCTTCCCTACCCTAAAGTCAGTATTATTTGGCTTTCAAAAACATTGTTATGTCGAGCCGCCTCAAAGAGGGTGTTTAAACAGGCAATGTAAGGGCGTTCACTAGTAATGGGGTCACTGTTCACAGAAGAATACCCGTGTTCACACAGCGACCGCTTCACGTGAAGTGAATCTTGGATCGAGAGTATGAATAATACCAGGGACCAACCGAATGGTATTCCTGTGTGTGTGTGTGTGTGTGTGTGTGTGTGTGTGTGTGTGTGTGTGTGTGTGTGTGTGTGTGTGTGTGTGTGTGTGTGTGTGTGTGTGTGTGTGTGTGTGTGTGTGTGTGTTGGAGGCGTGTTTGTGTGTTATGTGGAGGTGGGTGTGTGGTTTGGGTGGGTGTGTGTTTGGGGGGGGGGGGGGGGGGGAGTGGCGGAGGTGTGTGTGTGTGTGTGTGTTTTGGGTATGATAATACAAAAGGGGAACACACACGTACATCTGGGTGTTGACTTGCCTCGCGATCGAAAGTAGTTAGTGGACTAATGGCTGTGTCAATAGATGTTCCCGCTGTTTGGGGACTCTTTCCTGACTCTTTTTGAAATTAGTGACCATCAACAACCACCACCCCCATCCCCATCCCCACCCCCACCCCATCCCCACCCCCACCCCATTAACACGTTCAAGGAAGTAAACACTTAGCGTTTCTCAACACAAGACATCGCAACACAACATCAGACATCGCAACGCAACACAACAAAACACCCGACATCAATACACCATCCAACATGGAGGACCACGTCCTGGTTGAAAACATGTTGTCTTAGCAAGGTCGCGATGACCTTCAATATCTGCAGGTGACAACAATCCCGGCGCGCCACTGGATCCAGTTACTGAAATATGTGCACAACTACTTGATCGATTCTCATCGACTGCCAAGTAGTAGGACGCCCTGTTTGTCACTGACGGCGTGTCCCGTGATGTGTGTTATCAGTCTTCAGCAAGATGTGTTCTGATCTATTTGTCGTTCATTAGTATTGATTTCAGCAGGTTAACGAGTACATGTGTGGAGTGCCATTACGTACAGGATTTGCTTTGAAATTGGAACCAGCGCGAAGCGGATCCTTGACCAGCCGTTCGTGAATTAATATATTCCTCAAATGAACTTGAGATATTGATTAAGTATAACCACATGTTTGGCATGCGTTCTGAACAAGCGACTTCGGTCAAATGAGGTCGGATTTTGGATTCGAACCTAAGATCATCAGATCCTGGCACATAAAAGTGACGCAACTCTGTGTAAGGAATTGATGTGGTTTTGACCCATCGGCTTCCATAAGTTCCCATTTAAGCAAGAACTATTGTTCGCTCATGTCAATTACTTGTATATGTGGGAAGTGCGTGTTATAGGGCCTGCTTACATAGTAAATACAATACAGTCCACAGTGTCCCTTGACGTCAAGAAGTCAAGTCAAAGAAGTTTATTGTACAAAAGGCCACCGGCCCATATACAAGAAAGAGTTACGCATGTAGATACAATCATATATGTTACACATTAGGATATACACGTTGTTTGATTAATTCATTTCTTTTGGCTAATGCATGCTTAATATAAAGAGAAAGATTTAATATATTTGATTCGTTCTTTGTCGTCAGCATAACTGTAAAGGCGTTTATCGGTGACATTGCTATTAAATAATCTTTTATATATTTCTTTCGGATTGTAAAATGGACAGACAAACACAAAATGAATTTCATTTTCTATCTCTAGCTTACACAATGGACAAATTCTTTTCATTTTTTCAACGGACAGTTTTCTTCCTTCATTTACAAATAGGTCTAGCAAACCAAGTCGATATTTAATTAACAGTTTTCTTAAGTTTTCCGTAGTGAGTACTGATAAATATATTTCTGGTTGAAGTAAAGTCTTGAAAGTTTTGTAATATTCATAACGCGAACTATCCTCTAAAGTGGAGTGCCATTCTTGGTAGAACATATTTATAGACCGATTCCGAAATTCATTAAGAAACATATTTACATTTCCAACTGACTGACATAGCCATATAAAACCAAAACCATGCGAAAATAAAAGATTTCTTATATGCGATGTCCAAGTATTCTTTCCCGTGTTATCTAAATGTAGAAGCATGTTATAGGCTAATTTGGGGAGACGTTGTTCATGCATATGAAGAATTTTAAACCCGTATTTTAAACATCTGATCTGAGAATTAATATATAATGGGTATCTACCACATTCACCATAAACCATGCAATTTGGTGTAGAAGATCCGACACAAAGAAACTTTTTACATGCTAATAAATGAACCTTCTCTAAACAGTCATAACGTTGAAATCCCCATACTTCAGAACCATACAATAAAATTGGTTGTATCTGGGTATCGAAAAGCTTAAAGAAGATATTAGGTGACATCGATCCCACTTTATGAGAAATAGACATTACACTTATTCAAGCTTTCTTTGCACGCAAGGACAAGTCAAGGGCACATTTTTTTCCAATTCATTGTGTGTGAGAACCAGATTCCTAAATATGAGTAGTGATCTACTATATTGACTAACTGACCATCGAATGACCATCTCTCTTTCGACGCTATTGGACCACCTTTTCTGAAGATCACAATTTTAGTTTTTTCCAAGTTTACGGATAATTTCCATTCTTTGGTGTACGTACTTAAAATATTTAATATTTATACGTGCACACAATACATCAGAATGAACTAGGCATTATTGTGGATGTTATTTGTTTGGGTCATTGATGGTGAGGGGTTCTAGTGATTAAGCCCATGGGTATGTGTTTGGCGGTACGATATGGCTGCGTGTCGTATCGGGATATCGCCCTCGTGTTTGTACAGCTCTAGTCTCGAGTGATAGAATCTTCTATTTAAATACGCATGTTTGTTTTGTTCTTGACTGTAAGTGGAGAGAGGTAACTAGTGGGGTGATACACTGTTGTTTTAGAGTGACTGAGTGAGGTCTAGCGGGCGAACCTCAAACACAAGGCTACACAAGCACCATCCTCGATTATTAAAGTGTTTTAAATCTATAACTTAATATTCTAAATAGCTTGGACACCGAATCGTTAAATATTGCTTTTGAGCCCGATTCAAACCACATGACGCAATAAAAAGTCACCCAAACTAACTCTTGAGCGAGTGAAATTGCATATTATTCCCGGAGTGTGTGTGTGTGTGTGTGTGTGTGTGTGTGTGTGCGTGTGCGTGTGCGTGTGTGTGTGTGTGTGTGTGTGTGTGTGTGTGTGTGTGTGTGTGTGTGCGTGCGTGCGCGTGTGCGTGTGCAGTATTGCGCATTATACAGTCCCGGGAGAGGTGTACACTGGAACGTACAAATCCAGTACAACGTAAAACGTTACGGTACGAGTTCCAACGCTGTCGTGTGGTGCAATACAAACGGCGCCTGTCTGTTTTGACCGTGGCAACCTGTCTATGTTCGACAAACGCCCTGACAAATGCATCTGTTCATGCAAACATGACCTTGTTGTGTGCGTGAGTAATCACTATCTGTGTCGGCATTAGTCACATAAATACACAGTAGTCGTCAGGGTGCTATGCTGGGTCCTATTCTGTTGTCAACCCTCTTACACTCAATGGAGTCACGGACACAAGAAAACTGCATTCAGAACGGACGTTTGTCGTTAGAATAATTTATCCATTTCTGAGTTACAAAGTAGAAGTTTAATTCAGAACCTTACAAACTAAAATGCATTTCCATATTTAATGTGATTCGTCATTATGCCGACGCCCGTCACGTTCTAGTCTCAACGTGAAGCACGAGATTGGTTTGTGGACACTTCTTTCAGAGGACCATTTAACTGCTTACGTATAACTTATTCATGTTGCGTGCGGCAGCCTGTTTGAAGTGAGAGTAAGTGTAGGGGGTCGACACACGCTGAACATATAATGTTATGTGATCAGCGATTGATCGATAGATAGCGATTGAGTGGCAGCTTTGGTTGGTAGAGTTACCTCCCTTTCATGACATACCTCTGAGTGACAACCGCCGATTTGTTTACTCGTGTAGGAATGGATTGGTATCGTAAAGATGTTTGCTTTAATTAAAGATAATGACCTCTTTATCGGTATAAGGGGATAGTTCAAAAGTTAAATGTAGGGTTTAAAAACAGGAGGAGTACACGACTTTTAACCCTTTGAGGTTTATCAACTGGTGCACGCAACTGAGTGTGACGAGAGAACTCGATCGTCTGGGCCACCGTCTGGTGGGTCAGCGGAGATAGACTCGGGCGAAATGTCGATACGCTGATTACTTAAGGACCGGCTATTTGATAGTAAGGTAGTACGGACAAAATGAAAATGTTCGCTGTTAGTACTGGATGTCGTATTCAAATGGTTTAAAAGTGGCTTCAGTTTTCAGAGATAAGGTCCCCGCCCCTCAGACACACACGCACGCGCACACACACACACATAAATATACCACCACACACGAATACACGCACACTCGCACGAAAATACACACGAATATTCGCACACACGTAAGAAAACATACAGGCGAATACACTCACACACGAAAACATACAAACACACACAAAAATACACACACGCACGAAAAAACAACACACACGATGGCACACACCGCCGTCCCACGTGCACGGAATTCTATATTACAAAGGGCGCTTGTTAATTATATTTAGCAAGAACAAACTAAAAGAGCTGCAGAAGTCCTTAAGATTTTAACATACATTTGCTCGATTGGGGAAAGTAGCTCCAATCGTTTGTTGTGCTGATATTCGATTATTTCATCAAACCACGGTCCTTGTTTACAGAGCGATGTTCTGACAGCTCGTCCGGGTGTAGCAGCAGCCAGTACTGCCTCGACAGAAACGACGGTACCGGCGTCTTGTGTGTCGGTACGTGAAGTGTATACCTTGTGTGTGTGTGTACGTAAACTGTATGTCCGTGTCTTGTGTGTGTGTACGTAAACTGTATGTCCGTGTCTTGTGTGTGGGTACGTGAAGTGTATACCTTGTGTGTGTATGTGTACGTAAACTGTATGTCCGTGTCTTGTGTGTGTGTACGTAAACTGTATGTCCGTGTCTTGTGTGTGTGTACGTAAACTGTATGTCCGTGTCTTGTGTGTGTGTACGTAAACTGTATGTCCGTGTCTTGTGTGTGTGTAGGTAAACTGTATGTCCGTGTCTTGTGTGTGTGTACGTCAACTGTATGTCCGTGTCTTGTGCGTGTGTACGTAAACTGTATGTCCGTGTCTTGTGTGTGTGTGTGTACGTGAACTGTATGTCCGTGTCTTGTGTGTGGGTACGTGAAGTGTATACCTTGTGTGTGTGTACGTGAACTGTATGTCCGTGTCTTGTGTGTGTGTACGTAAACTGTATGTCCGTGTCTTGTGTGTACGTAAACTGTATGACCGTGTCTTGTGTGTGTGTAGGTAAACTGTATGTCCGTGTCTTGTGTGTGTGTACGTAAACTGTATGACCGTGTCTTGTGTGTGTGTAGGTAAACTGTATGTCCGTGTCTTGTGTGTGTGTACGTCAATTGTATGTCCGTGTCTTGTGTGTGTGTACGTAAACTGTATGTCCGTGTCTTGTGTGTGTGTACGTAAACTGTATGACCGTGTCTTGTGTGTGTGTACGTAAACTGTATGACCGTGTCTTGTGTGTGTGTGTACGTAAACTGTATGTCCGTGTCTTGTGCGTGTGTACGTAAACTGTATGTCCGTGTCTTGTGTGTGTGTACGTAAACTGTATGTCCGTGTCTTGTGTGTGTGTACGTGAACTGTATGTCCCTGTCTTGTTACATGAATCAGTCGTATGTGCGGGTGTTTATTAACAAAATGTATTATGTTCCATTCCACAGGGTGTTCGCCCGCTTGTACTGGATGTTCGGGTCCGAATGATGACAACTGCCTCGCATGCGCCCGTGGATACCTCCGGCAAGGCTCTATCTGCAGAAGTGAGACATTTTACATTGGAATATGTATTGTATTTATGACTTAGCGCGTTGAGTGATTCTACAGTATTATTGTGGCTGGACGGTGGATAATATTTATGTCATAAAACTGGTTTCAATTTCAGTTTAACATATTACCGTTTGACACACAAATAAAATCTCATCTATCTACTGATAAAGCGCTGGATATGCTGATTGGCTGGCTATTATTTGAACTTGCTTGGAAGTTGTTTTTTTAAGTGTTCATTGGAGTGAGCCGATAACATTGAAAAACGATAATTATTTTAGTTGCTTTTGGTAGGTGGTTTTTTCGAATATTTCAACTTTTAACCTTCAGATTTTGCCAAAAATCGTTGAAAGTTGTATCCGGGGCACGGTTTTGTCCCTAGTTTATAGCCGAAAGATATTGAAAAGTTTCAATAATTCATTTATGTCGACATATTCTGTTCGGGATTTCGGCCTAAAAGTAGAACCAAATCAGTACAGTTGTAAATCATGTGAATATATTCATACTCATTGTTGACTTGGCATCGCCATAATAATGTGCCAATTTTATTTGGAATTAGGGGAATTGTCATGGAAATTGGAAGCCTGATGATGAGACACAGTATCACTTGACCATAAGAAATAATAACACTAAATCTTTAGAAATAAGTGGACACGAGCCGGCAGGTCACTGTTTTCCGGAATACTTCAAGTATATCAAGGTCATACAGACCCGTGAAGGTCCGGGGCAGAATAAGTCTTCATCAACCCATGCTTGCTGTGAGAGGTGACTATGCGTGTGGTAAGAGGCGACTAACGGGATTGAGTGGTCAGGCTCGCTGACTTGGTTGATGAATATCATCGATCCCAATTGCATGGATCGATGCTCATGATGTCAATCACTGCATTGTCTGGTCCAGACTCGATTATTTACAGCCAGCCATCATAGAGCTGGAATATTGCCGAGTGCGGCGTTAAACAACAAACAAACAAGGTCATAATGTGAGAGAGAAGGAGGTTCCAGATTATTGCACTCATACAGCGACGTGTGTGTGTGCGTGTGTGCGTGCGTGCGTGTGTGCGTGCGTGTGTGTCCCGTAGTTAAAACGGATACCCCATTGAGACACAGTATACTGACTCCGAGCCAGTCAGTCCTTGTTGTATCTCCTTAATGCTGAGCGCCAGCAGGGTACCACCCACCATCTTGTGGCGTCTTTTAGTATGACGCGGCCGGGGATCGAACTACCGTCCTTCCCCTCTCCGGGCAGGCAACCCACCTCTAGACCACGGAGACATGGATACAATGAAATACAACTCAAACCCTGAAACATATGTCGAGGTGTTGAGGTGTCGAGGTGTCTTTGTTCGAGAAACAGACAATATTATTGAATTTTCCGCTCCGTTCGGTGATTACGTGACAAGGGACACGGAACGCCTTATGTCAAAGCCATAGTACAGGCTTCTGTCAAAGCCATAGTCCAGGCTTCTGTCAAAGCCATAGTACAGGCTTCTGTCAAAGCCATAGTCCAGACTTCTGTCAAAGCCATAGTACAGGCTTCTTTCAAAGCCATAGTACAGGCTTCTGTCAAAGCCATAGTACAGGCTTCTGTCAAAGCCATAGTACAGGCTTCTGTCAAAGCCAGAGTACATGCTTCTGTCAAAGCCATAGTCCAGGCTTCTGTCAAAGCCATAGTCCAGTGATCAATATATCTCTATGTACCTACACATTCCAAAATTACCAGCTGGTCAGTGACAGAGTGAGTGAGTGAGTGAGTATGGTTTTACGCCGCTTTTAGCAATATTCCAGCAATATCACGGCGGGGGACACCCGAAATGGGCTTCACACATTGTACCCATGTCGGGAATCGAACCCGGGTCTTCGGCGTGACGAGCGAACGCTTTAACCACTAGGCTACCCGACCGCCCGTCAGTGACGGAGAAGGGGAAGCGGTGTGCAGACGGGTTGTGATGTCTTCAGCAGGTTCCCTGTCGAGGTGTCACGTGAATGGTGAAGTTAAAATCACGTGGGATCTCGCGAATCGGACGGGTAGATTAACGATATAATGCAGCGCACAAACTGATCCAGAAATCCCGACTGCCAACAATTATTACAATTAAAGTTGAGTTCCAAATGTTTGTGTTTTCTCTGTGGTGTTCATTGTTCCTCATTGTGTAATCGGACCGCCTCCATGTTCTAGTGGCAGAGCGTCCGCCCGGAGAGCGGAAGGTCCGGGGTTCGATCCCCGGCCGGGTCACACGAAAGACCTTAAAAGACGGTATTTGTTGTTACCCTGTCGGACACTCGGCATTAAGGGGCTAAAACAAGGACTTGACGGCTCGGAGTCAGTATACTGTGTCTGAGTGGGATATTCACGTTAAACTGCGGCATGGTATCTCACTTAGCTTGCACTATAAATCGGCATCAGTCCGGACTTGTACAAGCAACCACACACACACGTGCTTGCACGTCGCTATGTAATTGCAATAATCTTGGACGCGACGTCAAACCCAATTTCACGTAACCTCATTGTGTAATCAATACTAATCATGTGTATCAATATTTATGGACAAAGAAGTCAATGTATTCTCAAGAGGGTGGATTCGAACTCCAGACACGCCCCAAACCTTGCTGAGAATGCACAATACGCTTACTCGAATTCGAGTGGCACGGGTGGCTCAATTCGTTGTGTAGGGCTGCGTCCTTTGGGCACGCCAGAAACCTATGAATGTGGGTTCGAATCCCGGTTCACCCCGATTATGTTTCTAGGTTTGTCAGCACCATACCCGTGCTCGTGGGTTTCAGCGAAGTGGTGAACGTCTGAGACCTGCATCACTTCGTCCTTCTCTCCCACATTAAGCTGACACACCGTGATATAAAACTGGAATACTTTTCAAAGCTGCGTTAAACCTTCGTGAAACGTCCATGACCTGCGTCAATGTTCAAGTACTGACCAAAGCCGAGTTAAACTCAACTCATTTCTCTCCATGTAGGATGCCCCAGTTACTTGTTCGGGGTGAACTGTACGGGCACCTGTCATTGCCTCAACCAGGAACTGTGTCGAACGGACGGCTTCTGTGCGGGGTGGAAGTGTGCCCGGGGGTGGAAGGAACCCCCCTTCTGTCAAGACGGTGAGGGAGTTAAGCGTTCTCTAGGGTGGGGGTGGTTGGGTGGATTGCGGGGTTGAGAATGCTAAGGGAAATTTTGTTTGTTTCGGGTATTGCTTCATAAGGTACTTTCTTTCTCTGTAAGGAGGAACCGATCAATTATATTTTTAACAACATAGGTATTTTAAGGCAAAATAACAAAACAAAATAACCGGCTTCATGACTGGCAACTTCCCGAGGCAAGAGAGTTAACTGACTTTAAAAGTCCAGTTTCCACCCTTGTCGAACTATGCTGGTATTACTGGGCTCGATCGTTGCGCCACCAGCGGCTATTACCAATTATGTCCCTTCTAAGCCTCTCCTATGGACCAATCAGATTCCACCTCTCGTATCACTTGCGTTTGCTTCACAAAAAATGGTGGCGCCTAGTCAGGACGATCTGATCGATAATCAAGATCTATATTGTGATAAAACGGGTCTTACATCGCGAAATGCATCAAATCACGTGAGCACCTTGATTAAAAACATGAAAGGATTTGGAAAATATCTGCTGACAACGAATTGGCGATGCACATGCTTTGCAAACCCTGCAATCGATCGAAATCTGCACGACAGTTTACGAACCGGATTTTGATTTCGGTGCGCGATTTTGATTGGACTATGCATAGACTCGTTAGTCAAGACAAAACGTAACTCCATAATACCAGCCTAGTTCGGCAAGGGTGGAAACTGAACTTTTATAGTCAGTGAGCTCCTTTGCCTCGGGAAGATGTATGACTGGTTGAAAACATGTGACCGTACCCCGACTGTGACGATCGCTCATGACATCAACCACTGCTTTGCCCGGTCAAGACATCGTTAAACAACAAACAGGAAACAATAAAGTTAATGTTGTTTCTTTTCAGGATGCGACAACAACACTTTTGGCCTGGACTGCGCACTGAGTTGCAACTGCGTGGGAGATGAGTCATGTGACTCTGTCAACGGTCTGTGTCGTGATGGTCTGTGTCATCCTGACTACGGAGGACCGAGTTGCCAAATACGTACGTGCCGTAGCCTTGACGTAGCCTTGACGTAGCCTTGACGTAGCCTTAACGTACCCAACCTCGATCATCAAGTGTATCGTATCTTTATTATGATAATAAAAATATTAACGTGTGTCTGCGTGTGTGTCTGCGTGAGTGAGTGTGTGTGCGTTCGTGTGTGAGTGAGTGTGTGAGTGAGAGTGTATGTATGTGAGTGTACATGTGTACGTGCGTGTGTATGTGTGTTAGTACGTGTGTGCGTGCGTTTTTGTGTCTGTGTATGTATGTGTGTGCGTGCGTGCGCGCGTGTCTGTATGTGTCTGTGTGTGAGTGTTAGGGTGTGTGTGCGTGCGTGTCTGTATGTGAGTGTTAGGGTGTGTGGGAGTCTGGGATAGGGAGGCGGCGCACAGAGCCGCACTTCTACTAGGCAGCAGTTCGCCGTGCAGAGTTAAGTTCTTATTAGCGCCAGAAATCTGTGATCGTGGGTTCGAATCCAAGATTCTTCCTGTCATGTTTTCTTGGTTTGTTAGCACCAAACCCTTACTCATGGGTCTCACCTATGTGTCAGACATGCATCACCCTGACACATCGTGATAAAACTAAAATACTGTTAATGAAGCCGCATTCAACCCAACTCACTCACTCTATTTGAAGGCCTCCCAAAGTTGGTTAGCCCCCCATCCGCAGCCTCCGTGGGATGTCAGAGGGCAAATATCACGTGGCCGAGCTGGAACGAGGAGATTGACATTGGAGAAGGACCTATAGCGGACTACAGGTAACAGCGCACATCGAGGAACCTGATGTTTGTTTGTTGTTTAACGCTGTAAAAAGCCATATAAAGGCGACATCTGGGCACATCTGTTGATGTAGAGGATAAAACACTCGCGTCAAGTTTTGTTGAAAAAGTGAACATGAGGGAGAGAGACGCATCCGAGGGCCGAAAGTCTGAGAGTTTGTCCTGACCCCGAGAGTTTGTCCTGACCCCGAGAGTTTGTCCTGACCCCGGGGGGTTGTCCTGACCCCGATAGTTTGTCCTGACCCCGAGAGTTTGTCCTGACCCTGAGATTTTGTCCTGACCCCGAGAGTTTGTCCTGACCCCGAGAGTTTGTCCTGACCCTGAGATTTTGTCCTGACCCCGAGATTTTGTCCTGACCCCGAGAGTTTGTCCTGACCCCGAGAGTTTGTCCTGACCCCGATAGTTTGTCCTGACCCCGAGAGTTTGTCCTGACCCCGAGAGTTTGTCCTGACCCCGAGAGTTTGTCCTGACCCTGAGATTTTGTCCTGACCCCGAGATTTTGTCCTGACCCCGAGAGTTTGTCCTGACCCCGATAGTTTGTCCTGACCCCGAGGGTTTTTCCTGACCCTGAGATTTTCTCCTGACCCCGAGAGTTTGTCACGACCCTGAGATTTTCTCCTGACCCCGAGAGTTTTTCCTGACCCTGAGATTTTCTCCTGACCCTGAGATGTTGTCACGACCCTGAGATTTTGTCATGACCCTGAGATGTTGTCACGACCCTGAGATTTTGTCCTGACCCTGAGATTTTGTCACGACCCTGAGATTTTGTCATGACCCTGAGATGTTGTCACGACCCTGAGATTTTGTCATGACCCTGAGATTTTGTCACGACCCTGAGATTTTGTCACGACCCTGAGATTTTGTCATGACCCTGAGATGTTGTCATGACCCTGAGATTTTGTCATGACCCTGAGATGTTGTCACGACCCTGAGATTTTGTCATGACCCTGAGATTTTGTCACGACCCTGAGATGTTGTCATGACCCTCAGATTTTGTCATGACCCTGAGATTTTGTCATGACCCTGAGATGTTGTCACGACCCTGAGATTTTGTCACGACCCTGAGATTTTGTCATGACCCTGAGATGTTGTCACGACCCTGAGATTTTGTCACGACCCTGAGATTTTGTCACGACCCTGAGATTTTGTCACGACCCTGAGATTTTGTCATGACCCTGAGATGTTGTCATGACCCTGAGATTTTGTCATGACCCTGAGATGTTGTCACGACCCTGAGATTTTGTCACGACCCTGAGATTTTGTCATGACCCTCAGATTTTGTCATGACCCTGAGATTTTGTCATGACCCCTAGATTTTGTCATGACCCCGAGGGTTTGTGCTTGTGTTTCGAATGTTTTATCTGCCTATAACCGAAAGAAAACTAAAACAACATTTATCAACAATGTTATGTTTCCAGCGCGGTTCTTCAGACGGAAACGCACGTAAAATATCTCTTGGTGGCGTACATGTTCTTGAAAGAGAGACTGTAAACAGAAGACCTTGCTGAAGACTTATTCTATCCCGGATCTTCAATTTAATTCAATTTCTTTATTCAGTATAAAGGCCCATGTACAAATAAATATTGACTTATAGAATATACATATTGGTGCAACATTAAACAAGTATTACGAATGGGATGAACGTCATACAATAGCCTCTTTAATATATTTACAGCATTGAAGTAAATCAGTTAATTCTCAAATTCTTAATATTGATAACATTCTTCTCAGTTCTTTACAAGTGATTTTTAAAATATACGGTTCAGTAACAAATTCTGCTTTGAGTGACGAATAAAATTCTAAATGTTTATAATCATTAACTTGTGAAGCCATGTTTGTATATAACAACTATAAATCTTTGTGAAAACTCACATATAAATAAATCAGTGTGACCAACAGATTGATTTCCCATATAAAAAATAAAACCATATAAATATAAAATATTCTTAATGTTAGTAGCCCATGTAACTCCTCCTACTTGATCTAATCTATATATCATGTTATAACATTGTCTAGGATATCTTCACGGGTGAGGGGCGGTCGGGTAGCCTAGTGGTTAAAGCGTTCGCTCGTCACGCCGAAGACCCGGGTTCGATTCCCGACATGGGTACAATGTGTGAAGCCCATTTCTGGTGTCCCCCGCCGTGATATTGCTGGAATATTGCTAAAAGCGGCGTAAAACCATACTCAGTCAGTCAGTCAGTCTTCACGGGTGTAGATGTGATTGGTGACTGGTGTTGTTCCTTTGACAGGCTTTACCGCAAGTTGAACAATAGCGTTACCTGGGAGTTCGTGACGACCAGGATGAGCGAGGCAGGGCGGACGGGGTACTACCACTACATGCTTGACCTTCAGCGTGACCGGAACTACAGGTTCAGAGTGGACATCCAGAGGGACGACGGCGGCAAGGCCATGACCGCATCAGAAGGCTTCCCCTCCCCCCTCGTCTACATACTTTGTACACGTGAGTGAATGTTACACCCTACAGGTAACACAGGTACACCCTACAGGTAACACATTTACACCCTACAGGTAACACAGGTACACCCTAGAGGTAACACAGTTACACCCTAGAGGTAACACAGGTACACCCTACAGGTAACACAGGTACACCCTACAGGTGACACAGGTACACCCTACAGGTAACACAGGTACACCCTACAGGTAACACAGGTACACCCTACAGGTAGCACAGGTACACCCTACAGGTAACACAGGTACACCCTACAGGTGACACAGGTACACCCTACAGGTAACACAGGTACACCCTACAGGTAACACAGGTACACCCTACAGGTAACCAGTTACAAGCTTCAGGTAACACAGGTACACCCTACATGTAACACAGGTAAACGCTACAGATAACACAGGTAACCACGACAGGTGACACAGTTAAACCCTACAGGTAACACAGGAACACCCTACAGGTAACACAGTTACACCCTACAGGTAACACAGTTACACCCTACATGTAATACAGGTACACCCTACAGGTAACACAGGTACACCCTACAGGTAACACAGTTACACCCTACAGGTAACACAGGTACACCCTACAGATAACACAGTTACACCCTACAGGTGACACAGGTAACACAGGTACACCCTACAGGTAACACAGGTACATCCTACAGGTAACACAGTTACACCCTACAGGTAACACAGGTACATCCTACAGGTAACACAGGTACAACCTACATGTAACACAGTTACACCCTACAGGTAACCAGGTACACCATACAGATAACCAGTTACACCCTACAGGTAACACAGGTACACCCTACAGGTAACACAGGTACACCCTGCAGGTAACACAGGTACACCCTACATGTAACACAGGTACACCATACAGGTGACAGAGGTACACCATACAGGTAACACAGGTACACCCTACAGGTAACACAGTTACACCCTACAGGTAACACAATTACACCCTGCAGGTATCACAGGTTCATCCTACAGGTAACAAAGGTACACCCTACAGGTAACACAGGTACACCCTACAGGTATCACAGGTACATCCTACAGGTAACACAGGTACACCCTACAGGTAACCAGTTACACGCTTCAGGTAACACAAGTACACCCTACAGGTAACACAGGTAAACGCTACAGATAACACAGGTAACCGCGACAGGTGACACAGTTTAACCCTACAGGTAACACAGGAACACCCTACAGGTAACACAGGTACACCCTACAGGTAACACAGGTACACCCTACAGGTAACACAGGTACACCCTACAGGTAACACTGGTAACCCTCACTCCGTCAGTCTGGAAACCCTACCTCCCCGGGGGCTGTGTGGAAGGTCCAGAGTCAAGAATTATATTATTATGATAAATATTCCGATATCACTGGAAGCTGTTTTGCCCATGTTACTTTAGACAGGATCCTGTCCATGTTTTTGACTATCTTTCTTATCTCATCCACAGCGACCACAGAGCCTCCCCCGACAACGACAACAACGCGGTCTATCATTGGTACGTGCTCCTCGTTTACGATACCACTCAACGTTTGATAGGGATAACTTTTGGGTATTTACGGGGTGGATACCCCATGTTCCCTACTGTTGCAGTGGGAGTCGACAACAATGACATCGGGTGTCGTCGTGCCTAGGCGACGTTGAACGCTTCTCATGCTATCAACCTTTGGGTCTTCGGCCGAGGATCTATTTACAGTCCGCCATGATAAAGCTGACATATTGCTGATGAATGAAGCACTATTCTTCCCTCAGCTAGGATATCGATATATGTGTTGTGTGATGTTTATAATTGTTTGATAGGCATTAGTTAGAAGTTGACGGATGACAAGGTAGACACAACTTTATGGATAACATTATTAAAGAAGTTGTTATCCATAAAATTGTGTCTACGGTGTTTATTTCAGCAGGTAAATTTCGGGGTGGCTGTGTAGCCTAGTGGATAAAACCTTCGCTCGTTACGCATGAAGTCTCGTGTTCGATTCCATAAGATTTTACAAATTGTGAAGTCCATTTCAAGTATCCCCTGACTGATAGTTCCTAAAAACTATACTTACTCACTCTTTACTCATTTCTCTAATATGTTCTGTACCTGAGATATATTTGTCCAGAGCATATACACTGGAAAGAGTCATGAATTTTATGTTTCAACTATGTGTTGGGTCAGGTCTGAAGGTGTTTGACGTCGTAACCCCCGTTTTGCTGTCTGACGGTACCGTCAGGATGTCGTGGACGCTGACGGGAAACGCCACCAGCCTGAGCATCGCCTTTAACATAACGCTGTTCTACAAGGAAGTAGGGATCGGGGACTGCGCTGTCGTCGACGGTCCTATCACAAGGGTCCCGGTTACACACACTTCCGGTTCCGGTAGCGTGAACATCACTGACCTTGACCCATGGCGAGTGTACTCATTTACCCTCGAAGCCTTCGGCGAGGCGCTGAACATCAGTGACGTTTTAGACAGAAGGATATCGACCAGAGAAATAGGTAGGAAACAGGGGAAATGTATCATTATTTCAAAAAGCTAGCTAGGAGGAAATTAGGGGTAATGTTGACCCAGTCGTCTTAGGCAATTCGCTATGCAGAGTTTGGTCCCTGAAGCGTGGCAGAAATCTGTGATCGGTTGGTTGAATCCTGATTATGTTTGCTGGTACGTGATTCCATACCCGTACTCGTGGGCTTCATCAAAGAGGTAAATGTGGATTATTTAGCTATTTCCTCCAACGTAAAGCAGACATGCCGTGATATGACTGAAATACTATTTAAAGCGGCGTTGAACCACTCACTCGCTCACTCTTAGAGTTATACATATTTGTACCCCACCAGACCAGTGAAGATCCGGGGTAGAATAGGTCTTCAGCCACCCATGCTTGCCGTAAAAGGCGACTATGCTTGTCGTAAGAGACGACTAACGGGATCGGGTGGTCAGGCTCGCTGACTTGGTTGATGCATGTCATCGTATCCCAATTGCGCGGATCGATGCTCAGGATGTCAAACACTGGATTGTCTGGTCCATACTCCTTTATTTACAGACCGCCTTCATATCGCTGGATTATTGCTGAGTACGGCGTAAAACAACAAACAAACAAACATAGCTTGTACCTCACCAGCCAATAATATACGCCCATGTTTTACCGATGTGTTTTCTCCTGGTTGCACTTCCTCCCGACATCATGTCAATATTGTTGGAGAATGTACTGGGTTGGGGAGATTTAAATGCATTTCTGACTGAAAATATAACGACCAAGCTGACGATATGCCACTCGCATGCAGGAGGATGCAGTGTACAATTTAGATATGTGATATGTGATATCTGATGCTGCAACAGTACACTGCCTTAAAATATCAACAAGAATCTCGTTTTCCCTGTGCAGCTCCCAATGACACCGTCTCCAACTTTGCAACACGTGACCTGACGTCACGTACGGTGATGATCACGTGGGCAAGTGTCCCCTGTGCACAACGAGGCGGTCGGTTTGTCCAGTACAACATCATGCTCAACAGCAGCAGCAGCTTGCGCAACGACGTCAGCAACGTCACCTCCATTAACTACGACTCCCTAACACCGTACACACAGTACAACGTCACGGTGACATACCAGAACACCGTGGCGATCGGGCCGATGTCTGCAGCCTTCACCTTCACTACAGAGGAGGAAGGTACGAGGGTGTAACAATACTATGTTCGATGTAGGATGGACGAATGGACGCCGGTATATTATGCAAGACTGAACGATAATTCATGCCAGAATGAATGGTATATCGTGTAAGAATGAACTATCAATTATGCAAGAATGAAGCATATATCATGTAGGAATGGTCCACATATCTGCAAGTTTACGCAGAGAGGTTATTGTGTATTAATATGCGATCGCTGCTACGGCTTCTCACCCTTGTCCAGCCATCCACACATATTGGCCACTACCACCCAAGAATATTATCTTTTTCTTTTTCATTTTTATTGCGTTAGTCAAGCAATAATGATATATTATGTAATTATGAACGATACATCACTCGGTTAGCCACCTACTGTCTTGCCGATTGGCAATTATTACAGAAATATACTTTCTTTTTGTCGGTATTATACGACGTAATATATAATATTCGACAAAACACCTTAGTTATATTTTGTCTACGTTTATCACACGGTGGGCCCACTTACCGCCAATCAAGAAGACATAACGACCAAGTGACGTTTAACTAATATGTTATTTTCAGCCCCGGGACCAATGTTTATTTCGGGTAGGACTGTTACTGAGTCTACAATTCTTGTGACCTTCACCCCTCCATCAACCACAAATGGCGTCCTCACGGAGTACGGCCTGACTTACAGCGACAACGCCACCTTCAGCACTCAAAAGACCTTGACCTTCCCGGCTCCTCAGACCGCGGTCACTATCGACTCCCTCCGCGCTTTCACAACCTACTACTTTCGGGTATGTTATCTCGGGGAATAATAATAATAATAATAATAATAATAATAATAATGATGATAATGATGATAATAATGATAATAATCATCGACGCTTATGATGTCAGTAACAGGATTGTCTGATCCAGACTCGATTATTTACCTACCGCCGTCATACCTGCATTCAACAAGACTTCCATAGCCAATTGTGACCCCTCAAACCACTGGTCAGTTTGTGGCTTTATCTATTTCTGATTGGACTAAATATGCCCATCGCTAGCACGATTCAAATTCTCCTGATAATGTTCTAGATGAGAGCTCGCACGAAGGCTGGTTGGGGGCCCTACACAGCCGACAGCACAGTCACCACCGCACCAAACACCCCCCACGCCCCCCTGAGTCTTGCCAGCACCTACCAAAATGAGACCTGTTTGACAGTGGCGTGGCAGCCTCCCTTGCTAAGCAATGGACTTCTACAGAGCTACAGGGTAAGTCAAGGTTATAATCTGGTGGGTGGGATTGGGTGGGAGCGTCTGTCTAAGCCCCCAGCTCACAAGCCCCAAGCCCCCACCCACTCTCTTGACTCAGCCCTTCCCCCAGCCCCAACACCTACAGCTCCTTCCCCATCTCATTCCCATCCCCTCGACTCACCAACCCCCCCCCCCCCCCCCACCCCCCCCCCCCCACCCCAACCCCAACCCCCCACCACTCCCCAACCCCCTTCTCAGACAGACACCCCCAGCTCCCACATCTCATGCTCACATCACCCCGGCTCACACAACCCCAACTCACCCAACCCCCAGTTTCCATGCCCCCAGCTCACAACCCACACCCTTCTCCCCCCTAAATACCCCCCCCCCCCCCCCCCCCCACACACACACACACACATATACTTCATTCGCTCACTTCAACAACTATGTGGATTTGTTTCAGATTCGATTCCAAAAAGCCTCCGACGACGACACCCCTACCGTTGATGTTGTTGATGCCATCACAACGTCGTACACAACCTGCCGTCTTCAGCCCGGGGTAATGTACTTGTTCTTCGTGGCCGTCAGGAACACTGTAGGCTTCAGTCAGGAGGTCTCAGGAAGCTTTTGGACGGAGCACGGCGATCCTAGAACCCCACCGCCCCCTGTGTTCATCAACGCCACCTACTCTACAATGTCAGTCTACATAGAACCGGTCCTCCCAACATCCGGACCCATCACCAAGTACCAGCTTCGGGTGGAGAAGGTTGGTTCCAGGAGAAGGAGGCAGGCAGCTGGTTATATAACAGCTGAACTGGAACCCAGCCAGGTTCCACAGAGGAGGCAATTTGAGATTGGAGACGGCAGGAACTATAGTGGTGTGGTGAATAGACCTTTGGAAAGAGAGAAGTACTACAACATATACTATGTAGTCGTCAGTACACTGAACAGCGTCACCAAGACATCCTACTCACAGATGAAAGGCCCAAGACTGACTGCACCTGTGTATCTAACCACAGTGTCCCCTCCCCCTGCCGCCGCGGACAACACGGGACTCATTGTTGGGATCATCCTCGCCCTCATCCTACTTATCCTCATTATTCTTGCCATTTTGTTGTTCCTGTGGTGGAGAAGAAGAAACCGTCTTCCAGCTTATAAACCCTACGTTGATAAAGGTTATGACATGCCGGTAGTGAAGGACGATTATGATCCCCTCAAGTACTGGAACACCATATACTCAGTCCGGGAAAGTCGCTACATCGTGGCCGGTAGGGAGTACTTGCCTGACGACATGGTGACCATGAATGGCGAGGTGACAATTCCGCCTGAAGGCGAACCTGTCACGTTTAAAAACGAGTTTAAAAGTCTTAGCCATGACTTCGGAGATCCATCCCATGTTGCCAAAGACAGACGAAACAAACATAAGAATCGTTTTCCTCACCTTCTTCCATATGATAAGAGTAGAGTTGCTCTGTTTCAAGATGAAAACTCTACCAATGACTACATCAATGCAAGTTATGTGTCTGGCTTCAAGAAGCCCATGGCGTACATCGCGGCACAGAGTCCTTTTGATGAGGACTCGGTCTTAGATTTCTGGCGCCTCATCTCCCAGACGAAGGTCAGGACCATCGTTATGATCACAAACATTGTGGAGGACAATATTGTCAAGTGCACACAGTATTGGCCGGAAAATGGACGTGCGTCGTATGGTTCGTTTCTACTCGAGCTGCTGGATATTGAATACTTTGCGAGTTACGTTGTTCGAGTGGTAGCGTATCAGACCTCAGAAGGGCTTAAAGGTTCGGTGAAAATATTTGAGTTCACGGCTTGGCCAGAGCACGGCGTGCCTTTCGACCCGATCCCTATCCTAGAGATGCGACACAAAGTACGTCGAGCGCATATGAATGTGAAAACTCCCATCCTGGTACATTGCGGAACTGGGATGGGGAGAACAGGTACCTATATTGCTATAGATGCTCTGATTGAACAGTACAGTAAGGAGGGTCGGACAAGCGTACGTGCATTCATCAATAAGATCCGAAAGGACCGTCCATTCATGGTGCGGACGTTGAAGGAGTACGTGTTTATTTATGAAGCGCTGTTTGAACAGTTCCACGCCGGGCA
This sequence comes from Haliotis rufescens, assembly GCF_023055435.1. NCBI lineage: Eukaryota > Metazoa > Mollusca > Gastropoda > Lepetellida > Haliotidae > Haliotis > Haliotis rufescens. Next base: position 50,793,108 of record NW_025964372.1, read on the forward strand.
CACTGTTGTTGGATTCGACCTGAAAGAATGGTACAGCCAGCTGACAATGAGGAACAAGAAGACAGGTCATTCCTATCTCAAAGGTCAGTTCCGGTTGCTTGAGAAGTTCACTCGAAGTCCTCGACCCGAGCAATGCCACACAGCAATACTTCCGGTGAACTATAACAAGAACCGATACCCGGATGTGATACCGATGGAGAGTTTTCGGCCCGTGTTAATGACCGCGGGTGGTATTGGAAGGACTGACTACATCAATGCTACATTCCTAGACGGCTTCCGGTTGAAGAACGAGTTTATCCTCACACAGACACCGCTCCCGTCAACCATCGTAGACTTCTGGAAGTTGGTGTATGATTATGACGTCAATACCGTTGTAATGGTGGAAACGTTCAAACACGAGGACGACACATGCGCAGAGTACTGGCCTGACGTCACTATGAAGCCCTTTGAGCCCTTCTTTGTGGAGACGACGGCAACGTATCAGGAGAACAACGTCACAATCAGGAACTTCAAAATCCACAATTCCAACCAGCCGAAGGAAGCGCCCAAGTTTGTGCGTCAGTTCCAGTTTAATGGCTGGGATGAACCGAATGTTATTCCCACATCCAAGACCCTCATCCTTGACCTTCTTGACCTCGTGACGGACTGGCAGCAGGTGACCAATGAGAACACGAAGCCGATGATAGTGCACTGTAGAGACGGGGCGACGCACAGCGGGTTGTTCTGTGCAATCAAGGTCATTTGTGAGAAGATCGCCGAAGACGAGGAGGTCGACGTCCTTCACACCGTCAAACACATGAAGCGACGTCGGGCGCAGATTCTGGCGTACCCGGTAAGATTAATAACGTTTACGCGAGATAAAATAATTAGTTGAACTTATTTGTGCGATCAAAAGTCAAATGATTATGTTTATTTGTTTGTTCGTTTGTTATTTAACGATGCACTCGGCAATATTCCAGCTATACGACGTCGGCTGTGAATAATCGTGATTGACATCATGAGCATCGATCTTCTCAGTTGGGATATGATGACATGCATCACTATCTTTAATAGGCTTCTGAACATATGCACTGATATGACATCAATACACTTCTGACTCGTGAAGATCGGGGTAGAATAGATCTTCAGCAACCCATGCTTACCCTAAAAGGCGACTATGCTTGCCGTAAGAGGCGATTAACGGGATCGGATGCTCTAGCTCGCTGACTTGGTTGAACCACAGTCCCCTCCCAGGTCAATCCTTGATTATGTGGTGGGCACGGACGTAGGTAAAGACGTCGTAATTCATAGATTCCACCCAATAATAGTCCTTAGTTTGTCAGCACCATACTCCATCTTGTTTCATTTCGTTAAGTGGTAAACGTCGACGCCATGATATAATTGCTGTACTGTTGAAATAGGTTAACGGTTGCTTACTATTTACAGTTTCTGATGAGTGGCCCGATGGTTTTGGGCTCTGTGTTTCCGAGTTGCGTCCCTCAGTTGCGCAGATTCGCTTGTAGTTGGGATTACAGTAAACTACGTTTATAACGAACTCGCTAATAAGGAACTGACGGATATAACGAACTGTTTTTGGTCCCATCATTTTGCTGTATATCTACTTGATATATGCTAATAATAAACTACGGTTATTACGAATTAAAATTAGCAGTCCCTTTGAGTTCGTCATAACCGTAATTTACTGTAAATTGTAATTTGAGGTTGGAATACGTCGTCAGTACTCTGCATCACTTCGGGCTTTCCTCACACATTAAGCTGACACGTCGTGATAGAACTGGAGTACTGTTCAAAGCGGCGTTAAACCCAACTCACTCACTCACTCAATCACTCACTCAACGTACTTTTTTGTTAACTTCAGGAACAACTGAGGTTCTGCTACAAGACACTCTGGGACTACATCAACCTCAGACTCCCGGACAGCGGATTCACAGACACATATGGAACCAGCCTAGACCAGTACAACGCCGTTCCCAGTCTCAGTCTCACGTCATTTTACGATACTCTCTATTCCAACTGATTCACGTGAAAGCTCGAGATCTGTGATCTGATTTCAGAAATAAGCGGTTCTTGAAAGAAAGCTTATTTTGTTGTAAACAGAACTGTACCACCAGTGTTTTTCTTGTGGGTTGCTGTTACCGAATGCACTCGATGTCAATGTCACAAATATGCTGATTGAAATTCGTATGAGAACATATGTAAGATATGCTATGTATGTATCCCACAGAGTATTTGACAGTGGCGGTTAAAGCTTATTGCGAGTTTTACGTAGTTTTACGATAGTCGTAGCGCTACAACCGCTTTGTGGAACTCTGGGATCAATCCACACCATAGCGTCGTTTTCAGAAGCAGCTAAAATTTGATTATTAACAGTCTTCCAATTCTCTAAATGTATCCAGAGATTGCTCGAGTCAGTAATTTTGAATATAGATGTATGCCGAATTCACGTTTAGAAGAGGCATTGTCATTGGTTGTGGATTTCTATGCCGAACTCACGTTTGCAAGAGGCATTGTGATTGGTTGTTGATTTCTATGCCGAACTCACGTTTGGTCAGCTTTGTGATTGGTTGTTGATTTTATTCTCATGAGCGACTGCAACATCGTTCTAAATTAATGATTAGAGGCGTTGCAATTGTGACCATATTGCTTTGGACATACAAGGAGAGAGATGATATGGTTGGAATATAACAAGATATACATAGTCACCAACGCAACCTGAATTATCTCTGTATATTGAATCATAAACGCTTTATGTTGTCCAGTGATGGATGGTACCAAACAATGGTCATATGTCTCGTCTGTATCTATTCATGTACCATACATTGCCATGGAAACCGAAGTGAACATGTTTTCAGGTATGACTACTTTTGTACTAAATATCATTCCAAATATCCATGGTAAGGGCCCATGCACATGATGAACATGCGTATCTATGGATGGTCAGTACTTGTATCAAGCATGTTACATCGAAGTCACCACAGGTCATGTTTAGGTCTGATGCACGTTTTGTCAGTCAGATTATTCAGGCAAGTATGGACTTATTTTAAAAACAAATAATATTTAACTCTCATGTAATATCATGTACATATCTAGCTCGCCTGTGAGTATATTGATATCTCCTAAACATGCATATCTAGCTCGCCTGTAGTTACATACATATCTAGCTCGCCTGTGATTATCTAAACATATCTAGCAGGCATGTTCTAATTGTACACATCTAGGCGCATTTTGTGACAATGCATATGAAGTTATCATACGCCTTCATACATATCTAGCTTGTGATGTCGGTCATATACATATCTAGCTTGTGGTCATATACCCACACACATTCCATTCTGGCACAGGGTTATTGTTCAATTTAGCCATCTTTCCTCAACTTTGAACTGTAAACATCAATCGGTACCTGACCGATTTTAGAGCTGTGGTCATCGACCACCGATTGGTAAGCTCCGGTTGGTAAGCTCCGTTTGGTAAGCTCCGATTGGTAAGCCCCGGTTGTAAGCTCTGATTGGTAAGCTCCGATTGGTAAGCCCCGGTTGGTAAGCTCCGATCTGTAAGCCCGGGTGGTAAGCTCCGATTGGTAAGCCCCGGTTGGTAAGCTCTGATTGGTAAGCTCCGATTTGTAAGCCCCGGTTGGTAAGCTCCGATTGGTAAGCCCGGGTGGTAAGCTCCGATCTGTAAGCCCGGGTGGTAAGCTCCGATTGGTAAGCCCCGGTTGGTAAGCTCTGATTGGTAAGCTCCGATTTGTAAGCCCCGGTTGGTAAGCTCCGATTGGTAAGCCCGGGTGGTAAGCTCCGATTGGTAAGCCCGGTTGGTAAGTTCTGATGACGTAGTTAACACAAATGCATCAACACGTGTTCCGGTTTGGTTCGGTTCATTTTGTATGTAAGACGTAGAAACGTCCCATGAAAAGATTCAATCATATCTTTGAAAGTTTACACCAAAGACAAAACCTAGTATTCTCTTTTCAGTAATGTTCTTAAAAAGTCTGACAACATATGCACTTGTAGTTCTTAGAGTTTTCATCCTGAGTATTTATAGCAACATGCTCTATTGCCAAATCCTCTCAGTATTCGTAAACATAATGCAATTATAATATTTATTAAGCTTGAATTATGATGTATTGCAGATGTAGGTGCTACGTCGTGATATACTCGTGAATAGTCACGTCACCTGTACCATACGTGTGTGATATATAGTTTTTATCTCCGTCCAATACAGCTTAAACCACGAAATCCTATACATACACGTATTTTATTATTCTGAGCTCGTTTTGTTGGATTAAATATATCTCTTGTATGAAAGGTCTTTGTTTTTACCTTTTACAGGCAAGTATTTTAACAAACTCGCTCCCATCGGGTGTTGGATGTGTGAGTGACTTGGGTTCAAACAACTTTATTCCCATTACTTTAGTTATATACACCTAGAATATAATTACACCATACACCAAAGATAATATTATGCGTTTTTAGGCCTTTGGTTTCTTGTTTACATTCGCAAATCTTAGATTTTAAAATGAGCGAAAAGGAACCATCTTTAAACTTTGAAATTTAACTATGAGCAAGAGTACCCTTAGGAGGTTATTATGAAATAATAGTATTTCTCGTGTGTATGGGAAAAGAAATCCTAAAATAGCACCTGTTCATGAATATCAGGCGTCACAAAACATTTCGCACGTGACGCAACACAATTACAGCCATGAACCAATCCTCAGGCCAAGGATATGACAATGCATCGCATGACACATTTGTTTATGTAAAATATACCCCTTGGCACTCCCTGTGACATAACGTTTCCTTTCATATCCGATTTTCAAAAATATGTCTTATCTTTGTCTCCTAGAACCTCAAGCACCAGACCCCTAACCCTTAAACTAAATCCCTATGAGTGAGTGAGTTGGGTTTAACGCCGCTTTTAACTGTATTCCAGTTATATCATGGCGTGTCAGCTTAGTGTGGGAGGAAAGCCCGAAGTGATGCAGGTCTCAGACGTTTACCACTTCGGTGAAACCCACGAGCACGAGTATGATGCTGACAAACTTAAAAACAATCGGGGCGAACCGGGATTCGATCCCACAATCATAGGTTTGTGGCATGGCCAAGGGACGCAACTCAGCACAGCGAATCGCGGCGCCTTAGATGACTGGGCCACCCGTGCCCCCCAAATCCATGTAAACTAACAGCATGTCGATTTGAACCCAAATAACAACACGTGGAACATCTGTAACCCATACCTCTAGCACCTCCTTGTACCCATGATAACATGATCTCACCCATATATATCAAATTCCCACCCAAGAACCGTTTCATCCAGAGACCGCCACCGTGATGGTACCAGATGGTACTTGTTGTTACCCTGTCTGGCGCTCGGCATTAAGGGGCTAAAAAAGGACTGGGCGACTCGTAGTCAGCATACTGTGTCTGGGTAGGGTATTCGTGTAAAACTGCGGCATAGTATCTAAGTAGGCTAGCACTATAAAATCGGCTGGAACAAGCAGCCCCAACAACCCTGGAACAATGAGCACTCCAGAAACCTCTGCTTGAGAGTTCGAATCCCAGTTCCCATGTTTTAAGGTTCGTCAGCACCATACAGGTGCTAGTGGCTTTCAACAAAGTGGGAAACACCTGAGACCTGCATCAGTTCGAGCTTCCCTCACATCGTGATACACGCCGTGATATCACTAGGACACTGTTCAAAGCGGCGTCAAACCCAACTCACTCACTTATTCACTCAGTCACCTCCTCCACCCCCACAAGAGCCACCTCCATAAGAACCGCCACCGCAAGAACTTCCTCCAACAGATCCACCATCACTCCAACCTCCACCATCACTGGTATATCCACCTCCGTCATATCCACCACTACTGCCATATCCTCCGCCGTCTGTATCCCCACCTAACTCATAAATCCCTCCGCAGTCCATCTCACAGCCTTCCATCCCCATCATGTATGGGTCTCCACACTCCTCAACACTGCTGCCCCCTGGTTCCCCTCACACTGGATCCACCTCCGCATCCTCCAACACCAAGTGCATATCCTCATTGCTACCCCTCCTGCTTGTCGAGGAACGTTGTCTCAGTGTCTCCTACCTCGAGGCCCTGTCCTTCTTGTACGAGTTGACGATGTAGAAGTTTGTCCCCATAGTACACATAAACTGGTGACATCATCGCATCAGTTGAATGGATGACCCTACACGTGAACACTGGTTTTCCGTTGTTAAGGTTACTCTAACAGGAAAGAGACATTTACAAAATTCAGAAAGATGTTACGATCTATAAGGTTACGGGCAGAAATAACAAAACGGGTTTTTTTCCAGAGACATAAACCGTATTCCCTTCGTGGACAAACCAACAACTAATGATATTTCACAACGTGAAATCTACGCGTTTGAAACATCACGCTACGAGTTTGTGACGATGTGCGTGAGTGGGTGAGTCACTGAGAACAGTATTTAAGTTATGTCGCAATGTGTTAGCTTGTGAGAGGAGAGCCAAAACTGATGCAGGCCCGAGACATTTCCACTTTGGTGAAACCCACGAGCTCGGGGATGGTGTTGAAAACTTAGAAAAATATGCAGGGCGAACCGGGATTCGAACCCATGAATCTTTGGTTTCTGGTAATCCCCATTCTTCATGAACCGTAAGATAATATGACAAATTTGGTTCGAGCGCTATACAAAGTACGTTCGCGTGTGTGGCCATGTAGCAGGTCTCTGGAGCGTCTGGAACTTTGGGTAGAAGAATAGGCATTGGACCCCATATCGCGTCCCTTTCGCTTGGAAACGTCACTACTGATTTGAAACCTGCTCTTTGCAGTCTTAGAATTATGAAGCCTTTAATAGGATTTGACATAGTCCCCACGATCACTAACTGTATAGGCGAGGGATCTAGCGTCCCCGTCTCCTCTGTTGATGGGGAGTTCCCGGTCATTGCATGGATGTAATCAGAGGTGTCAAAAGCCCCTTGTCCAATACGGAACTCCTTCCTGAAGAAGCTTTTTCCACGAATTCAAATCAGTCTGAATTTCAGTATTTAACACTCATTTTTGCCTCGACCAAATCAGAACCCTCCCATTCCATTGTTTTCTTATTTGGCTAGGTTTTGGAATGAAAACTGTTCATCAAACTTTCATAGCAGGATAAACGTTATAATTTAACTGCTCTTGCTCGTTTAGGAATATTGTTGAGCTTCATAGTTGACAAATGCATCGTTGTTGATGTGAAGGGCACACTGGCTATCTTTTCATCTAACTCTTTGAACTGCGCTCTTGAAGGATCTCCTCTGAACATAGCTCCGGGAGCTTCAAATGTCTCCTGAAAAAAATCTTTATTCCTCAATGTTCTTGTCAGTTTCTCAGCTTTAGACAATTCTGTCGTGTCTCGTCTGTCATATGTACAGACGTTGTAATCGAGGAGGTTCCCCCAAATCCTTTCAGTGTCAGCTTTATAGTCAAGTGGTTCCAGAAGATGAATTTGCCATAGCAGATCAATGTCGACAGCAGGTGCTAGGACAGAGTTTGGATTCTTTTTCTTAAGGTGGACACATTTCTTGTATCTCACAAGGCTTTATGAGAGGAAGTTTTTTCCCTGTGGCGTGGGAGAGAAACTTGATAATAGAACTGCCTGTGTTCGACAGTGATGGAAACGATATCGGAAGTGATACTTGAGATGTGATGGCCATCATGCCCGGCATTAGTGGACCTTGGTTCAGTATGGATGGTACTCCTGGATACGCTTTCGTCCACATGTCTCTTGTTATAGTCATCTCCTGTCTTTCTACTGGATCGAGGTGCTTGTGAGGAACAACTCCTCCTACCCGGGAAATGCAGTCTTTCTGATATGATAAGGGAGCCAGCATATGACAGTGCCACACCCACTCATTGTCCAAAGGAGCTGCCAGAACTTCATTTGTGTGTTTGACGCTAGGGGCAGCCAGTAATGATTGTATCGTTCGACTGCCCTTTGGAGTGAAGACCCGTTAATGCTCTTTTGGTTTTGGTTCATCTCTTCCATGAAGGCGAGATGGTTGAGAACAGTCTGCAGTTCTACCCTGATGTCAACATGATGATGTACCTATAATGAGAATGAAGTTTAGTTTCACACCAGTTTATTCTAATTCGCACATATCGCACATAGTCATGCCACGATTTGTTAATCGTAGGTTCGAATCCCAGATTCAGTCTGACTGTGGTCTTGGTTCAGCAGCACCATACCCGGGTAATGTTGTTTCACCACAGTGGTGTAGGATTCAGGCTTAAATCACGGGCTTCCATTCACATTAAACATACAAACTGTGACACAAATGAACTGGCTCGCACTTACCGTATTCGACGTGGTAAGCGCCCCGCTCTAATAAGCGCCCACGGCGATATTTGCTAATATATTGGCAAGTGAACAATCTCAATTAGCACCCCTTCCGATTGATCAATGTACACAAGAATTATTCAATCGTGTATATACGCACTCGTTTGTTATATGCACCCTTAATAATGGGCAATTAAATTCTGGAAAAATATATTTCTCGTATTTAAACATTTCAGGCTGTCAGCATAAACCACGATACTTATCTTTCAACTATGTTTTTTTCACCAACATAATATTCTAATAAGAGCCCTCTAGTTCTAATTTTGAGAGCGCCCTGGGCGCTTATTACACAAAATGTCAGTTAACCCCATTTACTACCACTCGTGTATTTCGTCACATAGTTCATGTTTGGATTATTTACACAAACACGTTGACAGTAGTGGTTCTGTCGTCTTGCGTAGACATGTGCAGAGCGGCGTCACTTTGGCTTGCCAGAAACCTGTGATCGTCGTTTCTAATTCCAGTTTGCTCTGATGATGTAGGTTGTTTTAAGTGGTAGACGTCTTAGACCTGTATCACATCGGACTTTTCTCCTCCATATGGAGGTTTAAAACACCGTTAAATCCATCTCACCCACTTAACACTCGAGTGTGTCCCTTCGTACAGACCCGTGAAGATCCGGGGTAGAATAGGTCTTCAGCAACCCATGCTTGCCGTTAAAGACGACTTTGCTTGTGGTAAGAGGCGACTAACGGGATCGGGTGGTCAGGCTCGCTGACTTGGTTGATGTATGTCTTCGATCCCATATTGCGTGGATCGATGCTCATGATATTAATCGCAGGATTGCCTGGTCTAGATCCGATTATTTACAGACCGCCATCATATAGCTGGAATATTGCCGAGTGCGGCGTTAAACAACAAACAAACAAACAAACAAACCAACCAACCAACCTTTCCTACATCAGGCGTCTGTGATAGATATTAACTGTTGTTTAACCGTTAAGAAAACGACTGTTAAAGTACTAGTCCGTTGTATTATCACAGTCCTAGCTTGTCCTGCAATTGGTGAGTCACTCATACACTCAGTCAGTCTCTTCGGCTATGAATATCAGTGAATGTATTGAATGTCAAAGCTTACAACTGAGGGTGTATATTGTGAAATATTCCGTGGACTATGACTGTTGATACAGAAATCTTATACCCGTCAGCGAGTCATGCATCTTATACACACACCCCTTGGGTAGATGGTCATGTGCCAGCCTGATGGCTCGTTCATACATGCCGTAATAAAACATGTGTACTCTTTTGTTTCTGATGAAAAGACACGCCAATCGAAATAAAACCATGTATCATATGATATATAGAAGTCATCCGTGAAGATCCAGGTTAGAATTGGCCTTCAACAACCCATTGTCGTAAGAGGAAACCAACGTAATCGGGTTATCAGGCTCGCTGACTTAGTTGATGACATGTCACCGTATCCAACCAGCGTAGATCAGCGTAATCGCAGACGACAGCTCCACCCACCCTTGTACTAGCAGACGACAGCTCCACCCACCCTTGTACTTGCAGACGACAGATACGACCACCCTTGTACTTGCAGACGACAGATACGACCACCCTTGTACTAGCAGATGACAGCTCCACCCACCCTTGTACTAGCAGACGACAGATACGACCACCCTTGTACTAGCAGACGACAGATACGACCACGCTTGTACTAGCAGACGACAGCTCCACCCACCCTTGTACTAGCAGACGACAGATACGACCACCCTTGTACTAGCAGACGACAGCTCCACCCACCCTTGTACTAGCAGACGACAGCTCCACCCACCCTTGTACTTGCAGACGACAGATACGACCACCCTTGTACTAGCAGACGACAGCTCCACCCACCCTTGTACTAGCAGACGACAGCTCCACCCACCCTTGTACTTGCAGACGACAGATACGACCACCCTTGTACTTTCGGACGACTGATTCAGCCACAAGCAGACGACAGGCCAACGTCACCTTGTACAAGCAGACGACAGGTCAGCTCACCCTAGTACTCGCGGGCACTCTTGTACCCGAAAGTGCTTGCATTGTAGGACAAAGCATCGTGAATAGCATACCAACTTACCTTTGACCCAGCACGCTCGATCACGCCTTAAATGTTTGATGAGTGACGTTCACCTCAAAGATCTTAGTAGGGTCAGTAAACAGATATACAGGAACATAACCTCCTTTACTTGAATGTGAACTCTGTCACATGTTAATAAATTCAATTCAGCTGGAACGTTGATTGTCAATGCCAGCAATGTTGTCATGGAGGGTTGACAACAACACAGCACGTAGGTAGAAGTAGGTCAGCGAATGTACAGATCCACCTGTCTGCCACATATTGAGAGATGGCAGGTATTGGGTATAAGAACAGCACAGGGGGAGCACGGATTGACTCGTCGCGATCGAGTAAACCATAGAAAATTACTGTGCAGAGTTGCGTCTCTTTGAAACTAATGATCGTGCGTTCGGATGACACAGATTCGCGGTGATTGAGTTCCAAAGTTGTCCACTTCATCACCGCGCTAGCTGGTTTCACCAAAGTGATAAACATCTAGACATCTACGACCTGCACCACTTCCGGTTTTTTCGCCCCAATCCCCGTGTTATCACTACAATACTGTTCAAAGCGGCCTCGACCGCCTCCGTGGTCTAGTGGTAGAGCGTCCGCCCGGAGAGCGGAAGGTCCGGGGTTCGATCCCCGACCACGTCATACCAAAAGACATTAAAAGATGGTACTTGTTGTTACCCTGTCTGGCGCTCGGCATTAAGGGGCTAAAACAAGGACTGGTCGGCTCGGAGTCAGTATACTGTGTCTGAGTGGGGTATTCATGTTAAACTGCGGCATGGTATCTCAGTGATATGATCATATCAACTGAGAGGTATAGTTGTTTTGCTCCTTAGTTTAGAAATGCCATTTTTCAATCAAAATTGATCAAAACATCCGTATTTACAATCATTTATTACACAAATAACGACAGTTAATCATTATTTTGAAAACTGAATTTAGAATAATATTCCTTTCAATTTAATCTTTATTCGGATAATTCAGCGAATGTGTTCGTGCAGTTAATAAAATTAAAATGTCAGATAGTATATAAACATTCAAAAAGGAGTTTAATTATATATTTCTGTATATTTAACTTTAGTTTAACAGTCGATGTACAAAAATACCCACCCACGCAAAGATTACCTCCCTTCACCTGTTCAACTGCACCAGACCTCCTCATTTCAGTATCGCTGTTGACATGACAACCGTCGGCAAGCGGCCAGAAACCATTCACAGCCTCATCTGTATACACCTGATACGTTCGCTGTGAACCACACGGATCGCTGAATCGACGTGACCTAGCTAAATTGCATAAGGCAAATTTGACCTTAACCCATAATGCGCCTGCCTGCGAGGAGTAGCGACGAAGGAAGAAGATCGGAGGCGGTATACCACATTCCCTCGCAGTTACCGACCTGAAACATCTGCACGATCTTCTGTGAAATGACAGCGTTATTTACACGAAACATGTCCCTGAACTAGTGTAACTGCATGGCTCAGAGGTCATCGCGGGGTCAACAAGGAAGTATTTAGGCTATTGGACCGTGCAGGGAGGCGGGTGTTGGAAGACGTGAGTATGCGGTCCTACTGGTATATTCTGTTGAAGTAAGTAGATTAAACTGATATCAACTAGTGCATAGTTACTTAAGACATTTAGAGGTAATGATTGGTACAACCCGTTTATCTGGATTGTCGTATGTTGAGGAACAAGCGAGCATACAGGTGTATTGTTTGTTAAAGTTAACTTGAAAAGATAAACAATAGTAAAACCCCGTTTATCCGGACTGTCTATAGTCTGGAAGCATGACCATGCAGGTAATGTATTCGTTGAAGTTAACCTGAACACATTAAACCGAGGTGTTTTAAATTGTGAGCACGTTTTTCCGGTCTGTATGCTTGCAGTGAAATTGCCCATTTTAAGATTATTTCAACGACATGGGTGCATGTATAATTGAAAAAGAAAGAAAAGCGTTTGTGTTGTAGGCGGCACTCAGCATAGACTTGAACAAGTCTCGAAGGCAATAATTATTAGTTAATAACATAATTCCTAAATTATAAAGATAATAAGAACAAGTTGTCCCTACGAAACACTGGCGTCCTCAAAGTCCGCTTGTTTAAACCTGCCTATTATTAGCGTAGAATTACTATACACCCGTGAACGTATCATTGTGTACAGGGGGCACGGGTGGCCCAGTCGTCTAAGGCGCCGCGATTCGCTGTGCAGAGTTGCGTCCCTTGGGCACGCTAGAAACCTATGATTGTGGGTTCGAATCCCGGTTCGCCCCAATTATGTTTCTAGGTTTGTCAGCACCATACCCGTGCTCGTGGGTTTCACCGAAGTGGTAAACGTCTGAGACCTGCATCACTTTGGGCTTTCCTTCCACATTAAGCTGACACACCGCGATATAACTGGAATACTGTTAAAAGCGGCGTTAAACCCAACTCACTCACTCACTCATTGTGTACAGCCTTGGAGCATGGCTACTCTGAGCTGTATTACAGATATATCTTGACAAAACCTCCATGTTTTGTCGGGCTGTGTACACGCAACTGACCAAGTAACCGACACCTCAACCTATTCACCGGAAATCCGAGCTGTACACAAACATATATTTGATTGATCTAAATCCTTCGAGGCTATTATTATAAGTATATTTTTGCAACAATGAATGTCAGTTCATCTACTCCAAAAGGAACGACCCTAATCTTTCAGGCAACTAAATTGCATCTAATTACTACCCCCTTCTTGTCATCCATGTTTCATGGTATACTCTACATCTGTGCTTTTGTCGTCATTCACTTGATGCTCAGTTAAGGAATTTATTACAGGTATATTTAGTGGTAGTTCCACTCAGATTACCTAACAAGGCATCTTCCCGAGGCAAGAGAGTTAACTGACTATAAAAGTCCAGTTTCCACCCTTGCCGAACTAGGCTGGGATTGTGGAGTTACATATTGGCTGGACTTACGAGTCTATGCATAGTCCAATCAAAATCGCGCAACGAAATCGAAATCCGGTTCGTAAACTGTCATGCAGAGTTCGGTCGATGGCAGGATATTTTCCAAATCTTTTCATGTTTTTACTCAAGGTGCTCACGTGATTTGGTGTACTTGGCGAAGTAAGAACCGTTTTATCACCAAATAGATCTTGATGGTAGATCAGATCGTCCTGACTGGGCGCCACCATTTTTTTTAAAAGAAAATGCAAGTGATACGAGAGGTGGAATCTGATTGGTCAGTATGGGGGAGGCATAGAATGGACATAACTGGTAATAGCCACTGGTGGCGCTACGATCGAGCCCAGGAATTCCAGCCTAGTTCGGCAAGGGTGGAAACTGGACTTCTAAAGTCAGTTAACGCTCTTGCCTCGGAAAGATGCTAACAAAGGTATCAATTTGGCATTTTTCGTGTCTGGGGTAATTATTCAATCTGAGATTGGGTTATACATCCAGGCCTGATGGGGGAATAGAGGTTTTCACATAACTACATATATGCAAAACAACAATTGTCCACACAAATTGTTTCTATTTTTTACTACTCGCTGCTGTTTTCACCTTTCGCGCCAATCCATCTGTCTGTCCGCTAGAGTAACTGCCCTTAATCAAAGAGAAGCTACTCTAACCCTCGTCTATGAGACGTCACGGCCACAATCTGGCGTTGTTGACAGTCGGTCTGCCCTGTTGTAACGTTAGGAGGTGCAGTTAGATGTACACACAGCAACAAAACAAAATAAGGTTACAATTCGGACATATTTTATCCAACTCCAACTGTTTTAATTTGTGGAAAAGGTTCCAAGCCGCAGAGGTCCACAAGCATAGATATGGAAACTGATCCAGCTTGGCAACAATTATTTCGCTATTTATATCTCCAAAGTAACCACAACTTATAAAATGACTTAGCTTCGTCACAGTTAGACACTGATTTTCAGTATATTAGACTATTCTTTTCATAATGATAGCAATTATCCCAGTAGTTTCTCCAGATTCCCGATGGTTAATTCTGACTCGATCGTCGAATGAAAAGTGCGACGCCATGTTTTGTTTATAAACCCTGAAAGCAGTCCCAACTTGACCTTTGATATTTGCATCTCTGTCCGCATATGACCCCAGCGGATATCGTTTTTATCCTTTGGCTTTTTCCTGCCGAGAACCCTACCCATTATATGATAAAATTTATCATATGTTATGTAATATCAAAGTGGCCGTGCAGGAAGAGAAGTATTGTCATTTGAGTTTGAACAAAAAATCGACACAATATTTAACCGACAATACGTTGAAAGTTTTATCATTGTTGTCTAGTGTGTTCGTGGGAAGCAGGTGGAATACATCAGTATCTGGGCGTAAAGCGCCAATGCAAAATCTACATTCTTTAATTGTTCAAAGAGTGAAATTGTATTTCATATTTGTTGATCAATCTGATGATGCGCCCTTATAAAACCAATAAAAGCGACAAATGCGCTTACGTTTGGCGCAGTATAGGTCGCGATTTAGTTGAAAATTAAGGGATTTTATCCTGGTATCCACGGGGAAAAAACAATAACAAAGGCAACATCCTTTCCCAGAGAATTATCTCCTTTAACGGACGTAATATGGGTGGAACTGACACAATCTGGGACCGTATGATTGATGGTGTGTCATTATAACCGTCAGGGCGTAACGAAGTTGACACTATTTATGGATAACAACTTCTTCAAAACTGTAAAGGCGACGTTTCGGTAATGATCCCTATACAGTTGTCAAGTAAGAGTTAGATGGGCGATTTTTATATTTCTATATGATTGCGATTTTGTAGAGATTGAAAGTGTGTCTGGTACCTCTTTGCTTGTCGTAAGTGGCGACTTTGAATAGGGAACCGGTAGGTATTCCCGGTTAAAAATAGTGTCCTACCAACCCGTGCTTGCCATAAGAGGCGACTTTTTTTGTCGTAAGATGCGACTAACGGGATCGGGTGTTTAGGGTAGGTGACTTGGTTGATGTCAGCGTTATCCCGACGTACGCCGATTTGAATATTACTTAGAGTGGCGTCAAGCAACAAACAAACAACACATATATAGAAGCTAAGCTCTTGATTCAAAACAATGATGATGATGATGAGGAGGAGGAGGAGGAGGAGGAGAATGAGGATGATGATGATGATGTAGATGATGATGAAACATACGGACACCTGATTTATCCCCAGATTGTGGAAGGCAGACCAAAAGTCACCTTGAAACGAGAGTGGACCAATAGTAAACATCACTGAACATCTCTGAAAAGTAAGTATTTAGTGCACTGCCTTCAATAATATGTAAGTGTAGTCAACGATCACCCACAAGTTGAAAGAACTCGTCGTGTCGTCGACGCCGCAGTTCACTGGGATTGAAACCTGTGATTGTGATTTCGAATCATATTTGCGCAATAAGCCCACGATTATGTTTCTAGGTTTTTCTTCACCAAACCATGCAATGATCGTGGGTTTCACCAAAGTCATAAACGTCTAATACCTGCAGCAATTTACTACTCCATCACCCACACAATATATCTGAAATAATGTTCAATGCGGCGCTAAAATCTAAGGCACTCGTTGACTTCAAAGTTGAATAATTACGACAGGGCGTAAAGAATCAACAACAAAGCTCGGTTACACTTGATTTCCATTTGGAGCTGGCCGTTTGTGTTCGTTTTGGAAATAAAGAAGTCGGATATGATGCTCCGAACGAGTGAGTAGGGTTTTTAGCCACTTTAGAAATATTCAAGCAATATTATGACAAGGGCTTCACATGTTATTACCATATGGTAATCGAACCTGGGCCTTCTGTGAAACGAAACTTTGCTTCTGTACTACCCTACCGCCTAATGTTTCTCCAAATGCCTCCCTCACTCGTATTAGGCATTAAGAGGCATCCACGATGAATGGCCGATTAATTAGTTCAACTGCCTGAGATCTGGTTCAGGGTTTGTAAGGTACCGATTTGGCCTAAAAGATCTGATTTTCAAGAGATTGGATATATACACAATGAAAATGAAAAATGCAGCTTGATGAAATTGTGTCTTTTGACATTGAACAAAGGTGACATTTTCAGTATCCATATGCATTGTTTCATTATCTTTTGGAAGACATTATTTCTTTTAAATCCTCGGCCCTCCAAAAATTTCACATTGTCAATCAATAACTGATTGTAAGAGGTCCTGCTTTCTTCCCCAGTGGATTCCGTTGCTGACATGGATGTAGATGTTGCTCCAGCGACAGTCCAGAACCATCTCAACTTTCTGGAACAAGTGGACAATCACGGCCATCTTTACGAAGGGCCCGTTCTCCTGAGAGCAATAGGCCGTTATGAACGTTACTGGCTGCCCCTAGCATCCAAACACACAAATGAAGTTCTGACAGCTCCTTTGGACATTGAGTGGGTCTGGCACTGTCATATGTTGTCTCCAATGTCATATCAGAAAGACTGCTTGTCCATGGTCGGTGTGGTGGTTCCCCACAAACTGCTAGACTCTGACGAAAGGCAAAAGTACCTATCTGAGTCCGAGATATTTTGGAATAAGGAGTATCCAGAAACACCTTTTCAAGCAGGAACTGAAGGATCAACGGGTGAACAGGACTTTGTATCCAGTATCAGTTATGATATTGTCTCAGCTTCAGCGAGGCAAAAGCAGTTTTTCTATCAAGTATCCCTACCTCATTACAGGAACAAGACGTACCTGCAAACTGCCATGAGGAGATATAAACAGTTTCTGTTCCTCCTGAAAGGCAACCCAAACTCTTTCCTTGCCCCCACCTTTGACATTGATCTGGTATGGCATACCCATCAGTTGGATCCTGTCGCCTATGTATCTGATACTGAACGACTCCTCGGTAAGATCCTGAGTCATGATGACAGTGTCAACGACAGATCACAAAACTCCAAGCTTACCAATGCCACGAAGCTGACATCATCTCTGTGGAAAAATGTATTTGATGACAGCTTTTCCTTCCCTGGTGCCATGTACAGAGGTGAAAGCCAAAAGGGACAATTGTATCGGCTGACAGAGGGAGAAACAGAGGCTTTATGTGCGACAGGAGTACTTGTAGAACTGACGTACCTTAGAATTGACAGACTTCCAACATGGGCGCGTTCAGCAAAGTTAGAGGTGGTTGTTTTACGAGACGAAGGAACGGTGCTGAGTAAGAGAATACTGAGTTCAAAGAACTGGACTCATAAAGATTCTATGACTTGGGAGAGGGTTCATCTCTATCTAGGAGAGGTGTGGACAAACAAATGCGATTTCATCCGCTTCAAGTTAATTGGAAAATCAGGGTATGCGATCTTCAAAAAGGAGATAGTATTAGGAGAAGCAACCTTTGACTGCCTGTCGTCAATTGAGACATTTGAAAGTTATACATATGCAATTTCTACTGAAAAAACGCTGGAACCATCGCCTATAATCCTGAAATGTAAAGGAAAAATGGTTCGTCCTAAATTAACCTTGGAATTGCAAAATGGGCCGTGGACGACGGATATGAAGGGTATAATGTCGTCGAGAGAGGAAGTATGGGGTCCTGTGCCAATACCACGTCCTGTAGAAGGTGTTTCAGAAAAGTTCTACATGGCAATACACAAGTAAGTGATTCTTGTTAAAGGAATATTAATCCTGCATATTTGACTTGCTCCAATAAATGCCCAATAGAATACCAACAGTGAGATCTACATAAGTTGCTGTAATTAAATAATCGTGTAGTATTGATCATTGTCTTTTAGAATTCCTTGGCTATAAATTCTCTGAAAGCATTTTCCTTCTACAGCATGCATGCAGGTGCTATCATTGTGACACCCAAATTGTTTGGCCAACAAATTGTTTGATTTAAAGGGACACACGTAGTAACGTTTAACCCTGGGAGTTGTTATCGAACCCATCCCAAAACTGAAAAATGAAACATACACAATGTTGAAAATTTAGACCCAACTCTTGTGCCTGGAGGGACTCTTAAATACAAGTTTAATCTCAACAAGAACACAAGACGACCACCAAACTTGTTTCGCTTCATCAAAACTCCAGTTGATTTTTGTTGTAATCCAAAACATTAATGGAGTGTGTTTGGTTCACCGTTTGAACAGTGTCGATGTCAGCTTGAATTGGGAGGAAGTGATATAGAACGAACAGTACTACGTTGTTGACAGACCAAGAATCATAATCAGGGTTTGTCTGGTATTTGAACCCCATGTCATTGGATTCCTCCAGGCTTGGTGGACGCTACTTAGATTCCCCAGGCAACTGACACAGTCGTGATCCCTGTAATTGAAATATATTGTGCTGGTAAATAAATATGAATAAGTACTGGTATCTACCATTACTAATGATACAGTTTGAACTCTATGAGCTTCCTCTTGTACTTGCACGTGGGGCCACGGATGACGCCACATTTCGCTGTGTAGAGTTGCGTCGCTTGAGCACGCCAGAAACGTATAGTCGTGGGTTAGAATCTCAGTTTGCCTCCATGTTTCTAGGTTTGTGAGCAACATGCACGCTTTATACGGAATGTAGACAGTTGTTCCCTCGTTCCAGACTTACGGCGGCTGGTTGCACTGCAGAGTTTGTATGCAGAGTCGTCCACTCCACGGATCTGCTGATGTCAGCAGTTCTTGTGTATCACCAGCAAAGACTGGTCTCCTTTGCTTATCTCATTGGTGCTGACCAACTTCCTTCACCAGAAGCAGTCGATTCATCATCCGTAAGTTAACACTACTCAAGGCCTTAGTGAAGCTTTCAAAACGTTGAGAACATTTTCAAGTTTGACTTATCAGTGACGAAAGCCTGTTTCAATTCACTATTTTGCGGTATATCATATGTTCCTGGGTGTGATTTTTCACGAACTGGTATTATCACTTGTTATCCCCCCGGCATATAATGCGGTGGGATATAGCGATCAGCCAGTCTGTCTGTCCATCCGTCTGTCCGTCTGTCTGTCCGTCTATCCGTCCATAATATATCATTTCCTTTTATGGGGCAGAACGCGAAAATAATTCAGTGTATTTGATCGAAACTTGGCAAATCTATCAGTCACATACTGAAGTTGTGCCTATTGCTATTTAAGGATTTTTGAAATTTATATTTTTTACGTTTCCATGGTAACAAGTTGGGACTTCTATAAGGGTGGTGTTCGTTTCCGGAGCATAACTCAAAAACTGTTAAATACTTTCTTACAAAACTTTGCATGTCTACCAGGCACATACTGAACTGGTGCCTTTTGCTATTTAGGATTTTATTTTAAATTTATTTTTTACGCTTCCATGGCAACCAGTTGGACTTGGGTTCTATAGGGTGAAGTTCGTTTCCGGAGCATAACTCAAAACCCCTTCAAAACTTTCTTACAAAACTTTGCATGTCTCTCAGACTCCTGCTGAACTGGTGCCTTTTGCTATTTAGGAATTTTTATTTTTTACGTTTCCATGGCAACAAGTTGGATTTAAGTTTTGATATAGGGTGGGTTCACTTATGGAGTATAACAAATAAATTGTTAAATATTTCCTTGCCAAACATTGCATGTCCATTTATAAAGTACATACTGAACATGTGCCATTTGATATTAAGGAGTTTTAGAAATGCTTATTTTCGAATTTCCATTGCAGTTATTTTGACATGGTGAAACCCACACCGACCCACAAGGACATATATTCCAGTGTATTCATGATAAATCGTTTCACATGTGTTATATTTTCAGGACCTGCCATCTTTAAATCCAAAGTTAGGGCAACGAGCGATGTTGATAAAGAACAATCAAGGAGACTGGGGTTTGGTTACTGGCAACTGGGTTCGCTCCACAAGATCTGTTCCAATTTCAAGTATGTCACTTCTTCAATATGCATGTGGTGTTCTTGTACTGCAATTGTTTCATTTTTTCCTTAGTTAATGAAGATAACCTATATACTAGGTGGGGTCAAAGAATGTTTTCATGTTATTATAATAAAACAAGTGAAGTGTGTTTGGTTTAAACCCGCATTAAAGAGTATTTCAGTTATATAACGGCATGTCAGCTTGATGTGAGAGGAAGTCATATGTTTACTTTATTAGTCACCGTTCAGGTGAGGTGAGTTGAAATTGTGATAAACGCCGCGTCCAAGATTATTGCACTTATATAGCGATGTGCATGCTACGTGTGTGTGGCTGCTTGTACTACTCCGGACTGATGCCGATTTATTTTAGACCCTTAATACCGAGCGCCAGACAGGGCAACAACAAGTACCATATTTTAACGTCTTTTGGTGTGACGTGTCCGGGTGCCTGTTTAGAGCAAGTATAAATAAATTAGCATGGTTGATCTCCTTAAGCAAGTGATATTTATTTTTAATCTATAGGCTATTCGAGGACTCTGCGAGGGACTCAGGTGCTTTGTGGATATCTTGATATCAACTTTTACAAGTTCTCAACCAAGACCATGATAAAGAAGAGTATGACGCAGTACCTTGACGGAGGGTTCGACTTTAAACTTGACGGAATGGAGTGCAAAAGAACTTGTGTCACTTTCATGGATAAATACCACGAAGCTGCTGAACGTGTTGCCCTGGCCTTCTCCATCAGCATCCTGCATGTTCTATGTCAGCCAAGATCGAAAGCATGGAAAACTGGATTGTCCCCGAACTATGGCAGGAAGCTAGATCGTGGTGTTTCTGCAGCTCCTTGTGAGAATGTCCTGTTCCTATCTGCAGCTGGGGTTCTTCAGGAATGTCCGTCTAACCATTATTTGGTGAACTCCTACAGAGACGACAGGAAGGCAAGGTATGCATTGCTCAAGAATGGACAAAAGAAAAGCAGACAACATGCTGACAGCGAGAGTGGAGAGGATGAAGAAGAGGAGGAGGAGCATGATGGAGGTGAAGAATCAACAAGTAATGTCGACGTGAATCTGTTTGATGCGGGCCATGATGACGACTTTGAAGAACCTTGTATGATGGGGATGGATAGTTTTATTGTCGACTGTAGTGAAAGCTATGATGATGGTGGAGATTCAGGGGCAAATGAATATGGCGGAGGAGGGTGTGACTACGGTGGCGGGAGTGACTATATAGGCAGCTCATCGTGCGGTGGTGGTGGATGCAGCGGTGGTGGAGGTGGTGGATGTGGAGGTGGTGGAGGATGCGGCGGTGGTGGGGGATGTGGAGGAGGAGGTGGATGCGGCGGTGGTGGGGGATGTGGAGGAGGAGGATGTGGAGGCGGAGGGGGATGTGGAGGAGGTGACTGACTGTAGATGGACTTCAACAACAATGACTTCATTATTCTCTATCTCATGAGGTGAAGGTGTTGAGGTTTGGAAAGGTGTATGATAAGGCTTGTGAAGGTCTTCTGCTGCTGTGTATGTCTGGGGATGGTTTTATTGACTACAGATCTAATTCACAAGCCTTATACCCGTTCGAGCTTGGTTAACACCTGGTCACAAACCATTGAACTTGGTCATTTATGAAGACGTCTTGACTCGAAACAACAGTTTTCATGTTTGCTGCAAGATTTAAACATCCACTCATAGGATGTTCTTCGACTGCTGTTGATAAACTGACCAAATATTAACCTTCTAGCCATCACTAATACTATTGATATGATACAACGGAAAAGGACATTTCCAACTACATTTCTCACACCTAATAAATGTATCAGCAACTAATTTCCACTTCAATGCGTAAAATTACCTACTCTTGAGTAGTTTGTTCATAATTTCATAAACAGTAAATCAATCAATATTATATGGACATGCACACAATATCCTAAAGCACTCTTTACCGTACGAGCAATGTTGTTCTGAGAAACATAACCTGTCCATGAAGATAACATTTTTGTTTTGTTTGTTTGTTATTAAACGCCGAACTTACAGCAGACTTTCAATAATTGAGTATGTCCAGTGATTGACACCATGAGCATAGATCCACGCATACGATGACATACATCAACCAACCACCCGATCCCGTTAGTCGCCTCTTAGGACAAGAATGGGTTGCTGAAGACCTATTCTAAACTGGATCATACACACACAGGTGCGTGCACGTCGCTATATTAGTGCAATAATCTTGGACGCGACGTTAAGCCCCATTAAACATAGGTCAGATGTGCGGAGAACGTGTGCAGCCGACGTGAACGAACCAAGAGTGCAAACGGAGGGGCCGACTTCGCGTCCTCATAAGGTAACGTCCTTTAACAAGACCATATATGGAGCTTCTGTATATAAAGGCTCCGCCTCCGCTGTATTTCCGTTTCAGCCTTTGAAACTGATAGACAGGACGAAAGTGCAAATAAACCCGCTTTTCTGTGTTTTGAATACGATATGTGCATTAACGATGTGACGATCTATCCAAATCTGCAAAGTAGTATATATACCCATGAGTCTTGCCCTTTGAGTTGGACTTATTTATACAAGGACTATTTCCATTACACTACGTTTGCAAATTTCAACTCGGATCAGTTTATTTATTCCCAGAACAGTCACCTACGGTGGTACATGAGATACAATTATATACAATATTTTATATTTACAAAATAACAGCATTTAACGCGAATAATTAAAATAGGATACGTTGATATTAATACAATTTACCAATTTTATTATACACATTGAAAAGGAATTTAGATAGGCCTTTTAGATCTCTTACACTGTTAGTGGTCATACGTTTCTTAAGTTGGGACAGGTTTGTAAACTTAAGATATTGTACATTTACGAGTTTATATCGCTGTTAGGGTAAAGCTTCACATCTAAATTAATATTGAAACTCATCTCCTACTTGACACTTGACACTGGCGGTCTCCCCAGGGAATGTTCAGGCCATCGACCAGTTTCAACGGGTCATCTCTGATTAGTAGTTGTGAATTTAAATACAGGGAGAAATATTGATTTTGAGAGAAAACATATTTCTCAAATGAGTGAGTGAGTGAGTGAGTTGGGTTTAACGCCGCTTTTAACAGTATTCCAGTTATATCGCGGCGTGTCAGCTTAATGTGGGAGGAAAGCCCGAAGTGATGCAGGTCTCAGACGTTTACCACTTCGGTGAAACCCACGAGCACGGGTATGGTGCTGACAAACCTAGAAACATAATCGGGGCGAACCGGGATTCGAACCCACAATCATAGGTTTCTGGCGTGCCCAAGGGACGCAACTCTGCACAGCGAATCGCGGCGCCTTAGGCGACTGGGCCACCCGTGCCCCCTTCTCAAATGAAGGTTGATGCTTTACGTACTTGTAGTATGACCCTTTGGAGTTTATTCAGCAGCTGATTTCCAGGTCGGAAGGAATTGAGATGTATATTGTATATATATTTTCAACCACATCGTGAGAAGGGCCGTTGGTTCTGGCCAAATATATCCAATGCTCATGACGTCCAGTGTTCAAATGTCAATAAGTACATGACCTCGCCTTTCAACATCAACAGCGGTGTAACACAGGGATGGCCTATCTCTCCAGCTATGTTCTGCTTGTACATTAATGATCTAGCAGATGACATTAACTCTCTCAGCTCTGGTATAATTGTGGATAATATTTCCCTGTCGCTGCTATATATTTGCAGATGACATTGTTCTTTTAGTACAATGTGAACACATCAATACAAATGACTGCACAGCAATTGACTGGTTGTACAATATGGCAAAAAATAATATGATGGCAGTCAGATCAAATGCATGTTAAAAGCAGCGTTAAACCCAACTCACTCACTCACTCAGATCAAATGCAAAATACATTGGAAATAGCAAAAGACAGTGATAATAATATACATTCAGCGAGCGGCGACAGCTTCCGTGGCGGGTTAGGCAGTGAGTCTAGGGTGATGAGCGATCCTCACATGAAAGCTGGTCTTTACGTGATGAAAATGTGTACGGAGCAGCTTGTCAAAAGTTCAGGAAAAGTGTATCGAGGCAGGGGGAAAGTTTCAGAAGACTTTATGAAGCACTTGTCTAACCTATTCTGCTCTATGGATCAGCTATCTGGGATCTGAGGGAGGGGCGGTCGGGTAGCCTAGTGGGTAAAGCGTTCGCTCGTCACGCCGAAGACCCGGGTTCGATTCCCGAGATGGGTACAATGTGTGAAGCCCATTTGTGGTGGCCCCCGCCGTGATATTGCTGGAATATTGCTAAAAGCGGCGTAAAATCAAACTCACTGACACTGACACTGATCTGAGGGAAGATTGCTGCATCAATGCCATACAAAATAAAGCCTGCGGATTCTTCCTAGAAGTGTCTGAGAGGTGAAATGGGTTTGAAGAGTTTCTCAAAAAAGGGGGTGAAATATTTATATTTTACTCAACATTGTCAACAAAGAATAGATCTCTACTTAACATTGTCTTAGAATGGTCCAAACGAAGAAAAATATCTTGGATTTCCAAAGTTATCTCCCCTGCGTCCAAACTCGATTTGAATGTTGATTTTATGAACGCATCGTTCTGTGACAGCCAGCCAGTTGTGGCTTCAAAAAGTATGCAATGGCAGGAATTTAACACATGGCAATACACTCAGAACTTTCAAGCAAGACAGCATGGCAAAGAAATATTTACAGTGTACTATGTCCGGACACACGAGAAAGATAATTGCAACATTTAGATGTGGTTCATTGCGACAGGCAATAGAAACAGGTCTTATACAATAGTTCATGCGTGCGTGCGTGCGTGCGTGCGTGCGTGCGTGCGTGCGTGCGTGCGTGCATGTACATGTACATGTGGGAGGTGGACGCGTACTTGTGGGAGGTGGACGTGTACTTGTGAGAGGTCGACCTGTACATGTGGGAGGTGGACCTGTACATGTGGGAGGTGGACGTGTACTTGTGGGAGGTGGACATGTACCTGTGTGGAGGTGGACATGTACTTGTGGGAGGTGGACATGTACTTGTGTGGAGGTAGACGTGAACTTGTGGGAGGTGGACATGTACATGTGTGGAGGAGGACATGTACATGTGTGGAGGAGGACATGTACTTGTGTGGAGGAGGACATGTACATGTGTGGAGGTGGACATGTACATGTGTGGAGGAGGACATGTACATGTGTGGAGGAGGACATGTACATGTGTGGAGGAGAACATGTACTTGTGTGGAGGAGGACATGTACATGTGTGGAGGAGGACATGTACATGTGTGGAGGAGGACATGTACTTGTGTGGAGGAGAACATGTACATGTGTGGAGGAGGACATGTACATGTGTGGAGGAGGACATGTACATGTGTGGAGGAGGACATGTACTTGTGTGGAGGAGGACATGTACATGTGTGGAGGAGGACATGTACATGTGTGGAGGAGGACATGTACATGTGTGGAGGTGGACATGTACATGTGTGGAGGAGGACATGTACAAGTGTGGAGGAGGACATGTACTTGTGTGGAGGAGGACATGTACATGTGTGGAGGTGGACATGTACATGTGTGGAGGAGGACATGTACATGTGTGGAGGAGGACATGTACTTGTGTGGAGGAGGACATGTACATGTGTGGAGGTGGACATGTACATGTGTGGAGGAGGACATGTACATGTGTGGAGGAGGACATGTACATGTGTGGAGGAGGACATGTACATGTGTGGAGGTGGACGTGTACTTGTGGGGAGGAGGACATGTACTTGTGGGAAGGTGGACGTGTACTTGTGTGGAGGTGGACATGTACTTGTGTGGAGGTGGACATGTACTTGTGGGAGGTGGACATGTACTTGTGTGGAGGTAGACATGTACATGTGGGAGGTGGACATGTTCTTGCGGGGATGTGGACATGTACTTGTGGGAGGTGGACATGTACATGTGTGGAGGTGGACATGTACATGTGGGAGGTGGACATGTACATGTGGGAGGTGGACATGTACTTGTGGGGAGGTCGACGTGTACTTGTGGGGAGGTGGACGTGTACTTGTGGGAGGTGGACATGTACTTGTGGGAGGTGGACATGTACTTGTGGGGAGGTCGACGAGTTCTTGTGGGGAGGTGGACATGTACTTGTGGGGAGGTCGACGTGTACTTGTGGGGAGGTGGACGTGTACTTGTGGGAGGTGGACATGTACTTGTGGGAGGTGGACGTGTACTTGTGTGGAGGAGGACATGTACATGTGTGGAGGAGGACATGTACATGTGTGGAGGAGGACATGTACATGTGTGGAGGAGAACATGTACTTGTGTGGAGGAGGACATGTACATGTGTGGAGGAGGACATGTACATGTGTGGAGGAGGACATGTACTTGTGTGGAGGAGAACATGTACATGTGTGGAGGAGGACATGTACATGTGTGGAGGAGGACATGTACATGTGTGGAGGAGGACATGTACTTGTGTGGAGGAGGACATGTACATGTGTGGAGGTGGACATGTACATGTGTGGAGGTGGACATGTACATGTGTGGAGGAGGACATGTACATGTGTGGAGGAGGACATGTACATGTGTGGAGGAGGACATGTACATGTGTGGAGGTGGACGTGTACTTGTGGGGAGGAGGACATGTACTTGTGGGAAGGTGGACGTGTACTTGTGTGGAGGTGGACATGTACTTGTGTGGAGGTGGACATGTACTTGTGGGAGGTGGACATGTACTTGTGTGGAGGTAGACATGTACATGTGGGAGGTGGACATGTTCTTGCGGGGATGTGGACATGTACTTGTGGGAGGTGGACATGTACATGTGTGGAGGTGGACATGTACATGTGGGAGGTGGACATGTACATGTGGGAGGTGGACATGTACTTGTGGGGAGGTCGACGTGTACTTGTGGGGAGGTGGACGTGTACTTGTGGGAGGTGGACATGTACTTGTGGGAGGTGGACATGTACTTGTGGGGAGGTCGACGAGTTCTTGTGGGGAGGTGGACATGTACTTGTGGGGAGGTCGACGTGTACTTGTGGGGAGGTGGACGTGTACTTGTGGGAGGTGGACATGTACTTGTGGGAGGTGGACGTGTACTTGTGGGGAGGTGGACATGTACTTGTGGGAGGTGGACGTGTACTTGTGGGGAGTAGGACATGTACTTGTGGGGAGGTCGACGTGTACTTGTGGGGAGGTGGACATGTACTTGTGGGAGGTCGACGTGTACTTGTGGGGAGGTCGACGTGTACTTGTGGGGAGGTGTACGTGTACTTGTGGGGAGGAGGACATGTACTTGTGGGAGGTGGACATGTACTTGTGGGGAGGTCGACGTGTACTTGTGGGGAGGTGGACATGTACTTGTGGGGAGGTCGACGTGTACTTGTGGGGAGGTCGACGTGTACTTGTGGGGAGGAGGACATGTACTTGTGGGGAGGTCGACGTGTACTTGTGGGGAGGTGGACATGTACTTGTGGGGAGGTGGACATGTACTTGTGGGAGGTGGACATGTACTTGTGGGGAGGTCGACATGTACTTGTGGGGAGGTGGACATGTACTTGTGGGAGGTGGACATGTACTTGTGGGGAGGTGGACATGTACTTGTGGGGAGGTGGACATGTACTTGTGGGAGGTGGACATGTACTTGTGGGAGGTGGACATGTACTTGTGGGAGGTGGACATGTACTTGTGGGAGGTGGACATGTCCTTGTGGGAGGTGGACATGTACTTGTGGGGAGGTCGACGTGTACTTGTGCGGAGGTGGACATGTACTTGTGGGGAGGTCAACGTGTACATGTGGGAGATGGACGTGTACTTGTGGGAGGTGGACATGTACTTGTGGGGAGGTCGACGTGTACATGTGGGGAGGTGGACATGTACTTGTGGGAGGTGGACATGTACTTGTGGGGAGGTCGACGTGTACTTGTGGGGAGGTGGACATGTACTTGTGTGGAGGTGGACGTGTACATGTGGGGAGGTGGACATGTACTTGTGGGAGGTGGACATGTACTTGTGGGGAGGTCGACGTGTTCTTGTGGGGAGGTGGACATGTACTTGTGGGAGGTGGACGTGTACATGTTGGGAGGTGGACATGTACTTGTGGGGAGGTGGACATGTACTTGTGGGGAGGTCGACGTGTACTTGTGGGAGGTGGACATGTACTTGTGGGAGGTGGACGTGTACATGTGGGGAGGTGGACATGTACTTGTGGGGAGGTGGATATGTACTTGTGGGGAGGTCGACGTGTACTTGTGGGAGGTGGACATGTACTTGTGGGAGGTGGACATGTACTTGTGGGAGGTGGACGTGTACTTGTGGGGAGGTGGACGTGTACATGTGGGGAGGTGGTCGTGTACTTGTGGGGAGGTGGACGTGTACTTGTGGGGAGGTGGACGTGTACTTGTGGGGAGGTGGACATGTACTTGTGGGAGGTGGACGTGTACTTGTGGGGAGGTGGACGTGTACTTGTGGGGAGGTGGACGTGTACATGTGGGGAGGTGGACATGTACTTGTGGGAGGTCGACGTGTACTTGTGGGGAGGTGGACGTGTACTTGTGGGAGGTGGACATGTACTTGTGGGAGGTGGACGTGTACTTGTGGGGAGGTGGACGTGTACTTGTGGGTAGGTCGACGTGTACTTGTTGGGAGATGGACGTGTACTTGTGGGAGGTGGACATGTACTTGTTGAAGGTGGACGTGTACTTGTGGGGAGGTGGACGTGTACTTGTGGGGAGGTGGACGTGTACTTGTGGGAGGTGGACGTGTACTTGTGGGGAGGTGGACGTGTACTTGTGGGAGGTGGACATGTACTTGTGGGGAGGTGGACGTGTACTTGTGGGAGGTGGACGTGTACTTGTGGGGAGGTGAACGTGTACTTGTGGGAGGTGGACGTGTACTTGTGGGGAGGTGGACGTGTACTTGTGGGAGGTGGACATGTACATGTGGTAAGGTTGACATGTACTTGTGGGAGGTGGACGTGTACATGTGGGGAGGTCGACGTGTACTTGTGGGGAGGTGGACATGTACTTGTGGGAGGTGGACGTGTACATGTGGGGAGGTGGACATGTACTTGTGGGAGGTGGACGTGTACATGTGGGGAGGTCGACGTGTACTTGTGGGGAGGTGGATATGTACTTGTGGGGAGGTCGACGTGTACTTGTGGGAGGTGGACATGTACTTGTGGGGAGGTGGACATGTACTTGTGGGAGGTGGACGTGTACTTGTGGGGAGGTGGACGTGTACATGTGGGGAGGTGGTCGTGTACTTGTGGGGAGGTGGACGTGTACTTGTGGGGAGGTGGACGTGTACTTGTGGGGAGGTGGACATGTACTTGTGGGAGGTGGACGTGTACTTGTGGGGAGGTGGACGTTTACTTGTGGGGAGGTGGACGTGTACTTGTGGGGAGGTGGACATGTACTTGTGGGAGGTCGACGTGTACTTGTGGGGAGGTGGACCTGTACTTGTGGGAGGTGGACATGTACTTGTGGGAGGTGGACGTGTACTTGTGGGGAGGTGGACGTGTACTTGTGGGTAGGTCGACGTGTACTTGTGGGGAGATGGACGTGTACTTGTGGGAGGTGGACATGTACTTGTGGAAGGTGGACGTGTACTTGTGGGGAGGTGGACGTGTACATGTGGGGAGGTGGACGTGTACTTGTGGGAGGTGGACGTGTACTTGTGGGGAGGTGGACGTGTACTTGTGGGAGGTGGACGTGTACTTGTGGGGAGGTGGACGTGTACTTGTGGGAGGTGGACGTGTACTTGTGGGGAGGTGGACGTGTACTTGTGGGAGGTGGACATGTACTTGTGGGGAGGTAGACGTGTACTTGTGGGAGGTGGACGAGTACTTGTGGGGAGGTGGACATGTACTTGTGGGGAGGAGGACGTGTACTTGTGGGGAGGTGGACATCTACTTGTGGGGAGGTGGTCGTGTACTTGTGGGGAGGTGGACAGGTACTTGTGGGAAGGTAGACGTGTACATGTGGGAGGTGGACGTGTACTTGTGGGGAGGAGGACGTGTACTTGTGGGGAGGTGGACATGTACTTGTTGGAGGTGGACATGTACTTGTGGGGAGGAGGACGTGTACATGTGGGAGGTGGACATGTACTTGTGGGGAGGTGGACATGTACTTGTGGGAGGTGGACATGTACTTGTGGGAGGTGGACGTGTACATGTGAGGAGGTGGACGTGTACTTGTGGGGAGGTGGACATGTACTTGTGGGAGGTGGACATGTACTTGTGGGAGGTGGACATGTACTTGTGGGAAGGTGGACGTGTACTTGTGGGGAGGTGGACGTGTACTTGTGGGGAGGTGGACGTGTACTTGTGGGGAGGTGGACGTGTACTTGTGGGGAGGTGGACGTGTACATGTGGGAAGGTGGACGTGTACATTTGGGGAGGAGGACATGTATTTGTGGGGAGGAGGACGTATACTTGTGGGGAGGTGGACGTGTACATGTGGGGAGGTGGACGTGTACTTGTGGGGAGGTGGACGTGTACTTGTGGGAGGTGGATATGTACTTGTTGGAGGTGGACATGTACTTGTGGGAGGTGGACATGTACTTGTTAGAGGTGGACATGTACTTGTGGGAGGTGGACATGTACTTGTGGGGAGGTCGACGTGTACATGTGGGAGGTGGACGTGTACTTGTGGGGAGGTGGTCGTGTACTTGTGGGGATGTGGACATGTACATGTGGGAAGGTGGACATGTACTTGTGGAAGGTGGACGTGTATTTGTGGGGAGGTGGACATGTACTTATGGGGAGGTGGACGTGTACTTGTGGAAGGTGGACGTGTACTTGTGGGGAGGTCGACGTGTACTTGTGGGAGGTGGACATGTACTTGTGGGTAGGTCGACGTGTACATGTAGGGAGGAGGACATGTACTTGTGGGGAGGTCGACGTGTACTTGTGGGGAGGTGGACATGTACTTGTGGGAAGGTGGACGTGTACATGTGGGAGGTGGACCTGTACTTGTAGGGAGGAGGACGTGTACTTGTGGGAAGGTGGACAAGTACATGTGTGGAGGTGGACGTGTACATGTAGGGAGGTGGACATGTACTTGTGGGAAGGTGGGCGTGTACTTGTGTGGAGGTGGACATGTACTTGTGGGGAGGTGGACATGTACTTGTGGGAGGTGGACATGTACTTGTGGGAGGTGGACGTGTACTTGTGGGGAGGTGGACATGTACTTGTGGGAGGTGGACATGTACTTGTGGGAGGTGGACATGTACATTTGGGAGGTGGACATGTACTTGTGGGAGGTGGACATGTACTTGTGGGGAGGTGGACATGTACTTGTGGGAGGTGGACGTGTACATGTGGGGAGGTGGACATGTACTTGTGGGAGGTGGACGTGTACTTGTGGGGAGGTGGACAAGTACTTGTGGGAGGTGGACATGTAGTTGTGGGAAGGTGGACGTGTACTTGTGGGGAGGTGGACGTGTACTTGTGAGGAGGTGGACGTGTACTTGTGGGGAGGTGGACGTGTACATGTGGGGAGGTGGACGTGTACTTGTGGGGAGGTGGACGTGTACTTGTGAGGAGGTGGACATGTACTTGTGGGAGGTGGACGTGTACTTGTGGGGAGGTGGACGTGTACATGTGGGGAGGTGGACGTGTACTTGTCGGGAGGTGGACATGTACATGTGGGAAGGTGGACGTGTACATGTGGGGAGGTGGACGTGAACATGTGGGGAGGTGGACGTGAACATGTGGGAGGTGGATGGTACATGTGGGGAGGTGGACATGTACTTGTGGGGAGGTCGACGTGTACTTGTGGGAGGTGGACATGTACTTGTGGGAGGTGGACGTGTACTTGTGGGAGGTGGACATGTACTTGTGGGGAGGTGGACGTGTACTTGTGGGGAGGTGGACGTGTACATGTGGGGAGGTGGTCGTGTACTTGTGGGGAGGTGGACGTGTACTTGTGGGGAGGTGGACATGTACTTGTGGGAGGTGGACGTGTACTTGTGGGGAGGTGGACGTGTACTTGTGGGGAGGTGGTCATGTACTTGTGGGAGGTCGACGTGTACTTGTGGGGAGGTGGACCTGTACTTGTGGGAGGTGGACATGTACTTGTGGGAGGTGGACGTGTACTTGTGGGGAGGTGGACGTGTACTTGTGGGTAGGTCGACGTGTACTTGTTGGGAGATGGACGTGTACTTGTGGGAGGTGGACATGTACTTGTGGAAGGTGGACGTGTACTTGTGGGGAGGTGGACGTGTACTTGTGGGGAGGTGGACGTGTACTTGTGGGAGGTGGACGTGTACTTGTGGGGAGGTGGACGTGTACTTGTGGGAGGTGGACATGTACTTGTGGGGAGGTGGACGTGTACTTGTGGGAGGTGGACGTGTACTTGTGGGGAGGTGAACGTGTACTTGTGGGAGGTGGACGTGTACTTGTGGGGAGGTGGACGTGTACTTGTGGGAGGTGGACATGTACATGTGGTAAGGTTGACATGTACTTGTGGGAGGTGGACGTGTACATGTGGGGAGGTCGACGTGTACTTGTGGGGAGGTGGACATGTACTTGTGGGAGGTGGACGTGTACATGTGGGGAGGTGGACATGTACTTGTGGGAGGTGGACGTGTACATGTGGGGAGGTGGACGTGTACTTGTGGGGAGGTGGATATGTACTTGTGGGGAGGTCGACGTGTACTTGTGGGAGGTGGACATGTACTTGTGGGGAGGTGGACATGTACTTGTGGGAGGTGGACTTGTACTTGTGGGGAGGTGGACGTGTACATGTGGAGAGGTGGTCGTGTACTTGTGGGGAGGTGGACGTGTACTTGTGGGGAGGTGGACGTGTACTTGTGGGGAGGTGGACATGTACTTGTGGGAGGTGGACGTGTACTTGTGGGGAGGTGGACGTGTACTTGTGGGGAGGTGGACGTGTACTTGTGGGGAGGTGGACATGTACTTGTGGGAGGTCGACGTGTACTTGTGGGGAGGTGGACCTGTACTTGTGGGAGGTGGACATGTACTTGTGGGAGGTGGACGTGTACTTGTGGGGAGGTGGACGTGTACTTGTGGGTAGGTCGACGTGTACTTGTGGGGAGATGGACGTGTACTTGTGGGAGGTGGACATGTACTTGTGGAAGGTGGACGTGTACTTGTGGGGAGGTGGACGTGTACTTGTGGGGAGGTGGACGTGTACTTGTGGGAGGTGGACGTGTACTTGTGGGGAGGTGGACGTGTACTTGTGGGAGGTGGACGTGTACTTGTGGGGAGGTGGACGTGTACTTGTGGAAGGTGGACATTTACTTGTGGGGAGGTGGTCGTGTACTTGTGGGGAGGTGGACATGTACTTGTGGGAAGGTAGACGTGTACATGTGGGAGGTGGACGTGTACTTGTGGGGAGGTGGACGTGTACTTGTGGGGAGGTGGACATGTACATGTGGGAGGTGGACGTGTACTTATGGGGAGGAGGACGTGTACATGTGGGAGGTGGACATGTACTTGTGGGGAGGTGGACATTTACTTGTGGGAGGTGGACATGTACTTGTGGGAGGTGGACGTGTACATGTGGGGAGGTGGACGTGTACTTGTGGGGAGGTGGACATGTACTTGTGGGAGGTGGACATGTACTTGTGGGAGGTGGACATGTACTTGTGGGAAGGTGGACGTGTACTTGTGGGGAGGTGGACGTGTACTTGTGGGGAGGTGGACGTGTACTTGTGAGGAGGTGGACGTGTACTTGTGGGGAGGTGGACGTGTACATGTGGGAAGGTGGACGTGTACATTTGGGGAGGAGGACATGTATTTGTGGGGAGGAGGACGTATACTTGTGGGGAGGTGGACGTGTACATGTGGGGAGGTGGACGTGTCCTTGTGGGGAGGTGGACGTGTACTTGTGGGAGGTGGACATGTACTTGTTGGAGGTGGACATGTACTTGTGGGAGGTGGACATGTACTTGTTGGAGGTGGACATGTACTTGTGGGAGGTGGACATGTACTTGTGGGGAGGTCGACGTGTACATGTGGGAGGTGGACGTGTACTTGTGGGGAGGTGGTCGTGTACTTGTGGGGAGGTGGACATGTACATGTGGGAAGGTGGACATGTACTTGTGGAAGGTGGACGTGTACTTGTGGGGAGGTGGACATGTACTTATGGGGAGGTGGACGTGTACTTGTGGAAGGTGGACGTGTACTTGTGGGGAGGTCGACGTGTACTTGTTGGGAGGTGGACATGTACTTGTGGGAAGGTGGACGTCTACATGTGGGAGGTGGACGTGTACTTGTAGGGAGGAGGACGTGTACTTGTGGGGAGGTGGACAAGTACATGTGTGGAGGTGGACGTGTACATGTAGGGAGGTGGACATGTACTTGTGGGAAGGTGGGCGTGTACTTGTGTGGAGGTGGACATGTACTTGTGGGGAGGTGGACATGTACTTGTGGGAGGTGGACATGTACTTGTGGGAGGTGGACGTGTAATTGTGGGGAGGTGGACATGTACTTGTGGGAGGTGGACATGTACTTGTGGGAGGTGGACATGTACATGTGGGAGGTGGACGTGTACTTGTGGGAGGTGGACATGTACTTGTGGGGAGGTGGACATGTACTTGTGGGAGGTGGACGTGTACATGTGGGGAGGTGGACATGTACTTGTGGGAGGTGGACGTGTACTTGTGGGGAGGTGGACATGTACTTGTGGGAGGTGGACATGTAGTTGTGGGAAGGTGGACATGTACTTGTGGGAGGTGGACGTTTTCTTGTGGGGAGGTGGACGTGTACTTGTGGGGAGGTGGACGTGTACATGTGGGGAGGTGGACGTGTACTTGTGGGGAGGTGGACGTGTACTTGTGAGGAGGTGGACATGTACTTGTGGGAGGTGGACGTGTACTTGTGGGGAGGTGGATGTGTACATGTGGGGAGGTGGACGTGTACTTGTTGGGAGGTGGACATGTACATGTGGGAAGGTGGACGTGTACATGTGGGGAGGTGGACGTTAACATGTGGGGAGGTGGACGTGAACATGTGGGAGGTGGATGGTACATGTGGGGAGGTGGACATGTACTTGTGGGAAGGTGGACGTGTACATGTGGGGAGGTGGACGTGAACATGTGGGGAGGTGGACGTGAACATGTGGGAGGTGGATGGTACATGTGGGGAGGTGGACATGTACTTGTGGGAAGGTGGACGTGTACTTGTGGGGAGGTGGACGTGAACATGTGGGAGGTGGATGGTACATGTGGGGAGATGGACATGTACTTGTGGGAGGTGGACGTGTACTTGTGGGGAGGTGGACGTGAACATGTGGGAGGTGGATGGTACATGTGGGGAGGTGGACATGTACTTGTGGGAGGTGGACGTGTACTTGTGGGGAGGTGGACGTGAACATGTGGGAGGTGGATGGTACATGTGGGGAGGTGGACATGTACTTGTTGGAGGTGGACCTGTACTTGTGGGGAGGTGGACGTGAACATGTGGGAGGTGGATGGTACATGTGGGGAGGTGGACATGTACTTGTGGGAAGGTGGACGTGTACATGTGGGGAGGTGGTCATGTACTTGTGGGAAGGTGGACGTGTACATGTGGGGAGGTGGACGTGAACATGTGGGGAGGTGGACGTGAACATGTGGGAGGTGGATGGTACATGTGGGGAGGTGGACATGTACTTGTGGGAAGGTGGACGTGTACATGTGGGGAGGTGGTCATGTACTTGTGGGAAGGTGGACGTGTACTTGATGGAGGTGGACGTGTACTTGTGGGGAGGTGGACATGTACATGTGGGAAGGTGGACGTGTACATGTGGGGAGATGGACGTGTACATGTGGGAGGTGGATGGTACATGTGGGAAGGTGGACGTGTACTTGTGGGAAGGTGGACGTGTACATGTGGGGAGGTGGACGTGTACATGTGGGGAGGTGGACGTGTACTTGTGGGAAGGTGGACGTGTACATGTGGGGAGGTGGACGTGTACTTGTGGGAAGGTGGACGTGTACTTGTGGGAAGGTGGACGTGTGCTTGTGGGAAGGTCGACGTGTACTTGTGGGAAGGTGGACGTGTACATGTGGGGAGGTGGACGTGTACATGTGGGGAGGTGGACGTGTACATGTGGGGAGGTGGACGTGTACATGTGGGAAGGTCGACGTGTACTTGTGGGAAGGTGGACGTGTACATGTGGGGAGGTGGACGTGTACATGTGGGAAGGTGGACGTGTACATGTGGGAAGGTGGACGTGTACATGTGGGGAGGTGGACGTGTACATGTGGGGAGGTGGACGTGTGCATGTGGGAAGGTACTCACATTAGTTGGTGATGTAGTCAGCTGTCTCTTCAACCAGTTGGTATTAAATATGATGTTCTCTTGATCATATGAACATTTACTTGGAAGTCAACAGGGCAATTTCGTGTGGAGATATATGACATATTGTGCAAATATGTACGTCTTTGTTCGTAACGTTTTAGTAATGTTGTTGGTGTTCGTGGCGATGTGGTATTGTTCTTGTGTACTGAAGTTACATTGACGACCTTGACGCCAAATGCTACGTCTTTGTCATCGGGGACAAGATTGTTAGCTATATGATGTGATAATTGAACAGGTACAGAGATTTCATTTTACGCCGTGATGAGAATTATCGTTTATAAGATTATATGTGATCGTGTCATGGTGTACGAGTAGTTAGAGGGCTTCTGTGGACGCTGAGGTTACATCACTGCACACACTTAATCATCAGGATCAGGTATGCCTCTTCATATACGGTCATTAGTCATCTTTCCTGATACCGTCTTATTTCCAAGGTAATCAATATTATAGTCACCTGTAATTATCATGATCATATTAAGACCGACAACATTACCAATAACTTCGACCCGTGAAGATCCGGGGATAATAGGTCTTCAGCAACCCATGCTGTCAACTAACGGGATCGGGTGGTCAGGCTCGCTGACTTGGTTGATGCATGTCATCGTATCCCAATTGCGGGGATCGATACTCATGATGTCAGTAACAGGATTGTCTGGTCCAGACTTGATTATCTACAGGACCGTCATATAGCTGGGATACTGCTGAGTGCGGCGTTAAACAACAAACAAACAAATTCGTCTATGATTTTCATGTAGTTGATGCTTTTGTCTTCACAGAGCGCGGTACACATGAGGAAATATACATTTTAACTTGTCCCCAAAATGCATCAAGACCCACTGGTACTAGATCATCAACATAGGTTTAACATATGTAGCCACACAGATTTATCATAAATCCTAAAAAGATCGAGTCAGCCCTGGACGGAGTTTATCAATGGTGCCATACCTAAACGGTTCAGCCTTTCAAATGAAAATACCGTGGGTGTTCTATTCAAAAAAGGGGAAAGACGCTACGATACCCGTGGTAGAATGTTTTCCTAGCACCCCATTGCACCCCCGGGCAATTACTATTATCAGCAGAGTTGCATCCCTTGGGCACGCCAGAAACCTATGGTTGTGGGTTCGAATCCCGGTTCGTCCCGATTATGTTTCTAGGTTTGTCAGCACCATACCCGTTCTCGTGGGTTTCAGCGAAGTGGTAAACGTCTGAGAGCCTGCATCATTTCGGGTTTTCCTCCCATATTAAGCTGACATGCCGCGATATAACTTGAATACTGTTAAAAGCGGCGTTAAACCCAACTCACTCACTCACTCACTATTATCACGCCATGTCTCTAAACAATCCACCTGGATCAACAAATAAACGCGTACATACATATAAACTTTCGTCATGACATTAATGAAAAGTCCCAAACCAAAAACGCGTTTGCTGAATGAGATTATGTTGAGAAGATTGGAAAAGAGGCTTCACTTTGCCTTGAATAGAACGATCGATCTTGGACATAAAGAGGTGTTTAGGTGCATATTATACTATTATGTAGATATAGATACAATTGATCATACATATGTGATGTATCAGTTGCTTTTAACCGACCGGGCCAAGTCGGACCGAACACAGACTACAGATTATGTTGATAATGTGAAAGGAAATAGAATTTCCCTAAAGGGACATGTTTTCTCTAAATCCGGTGTACTGTCGTGTTATAAAGTACTGTAATATTTACGTAGATGTAATAATATTCTACAGATATAAACGGATTTGCGGATACCTTTATGACGTTTAAGCTGGTTTTGTTCAAGCCAAGTTGGACCAAACACTTGTGACAGATGTTCTTGAGAAAATACAATAAAAGTGCTTCACATTTTCTCAATACATTGACATTATTCAGTGGAATGTAGGTAGATATAATACTAGTCTATAGATGTAAACACTTTCATGTTACACCTGTGATGTTTTAGTGTTTAGGCTCGCCTGTACAATCCTGTACAAACTAAGTTCTCATTATAGGGACCATATTGTGTGTTTTGAAAATAAAGAACACTTCACTGTAATGGAGTGTGTGAGTGAGTGGATACGGTTTTACGCCGCGGTTTTAAGCCGCTTTTAGCAATATTCCAGCAACATCACGGTTTGGAACACCAGAAATGGGCTTCACACGTTGTACTCATGTCGGAGTCGAACCCGGGTCTTCGTCGTGACGAGCGAACGTTTAAACCACTAGGCTACTCCACCAACACCCAAACACTTAACCCCCATCCCCCTCCCCACCCTCCTGCCACCCCTACCCCACTTTTTTAATGGACGTAATCCCACTTATCGTTTATTTCTTAATTAACACGTGTAGTTTCGGGGACGTCTCACGATAGCGACCTTTCGACTTTTAGAACAACACAGCAAGTCTCACCAGAGCAAACTGCAGCATCCTTAAAGGGCTAACATATGTTTTGATAACAGGGGGTGTCTAGAAAAATTCAGTAGGTGAACGATAACGTTCCACTTGAAGAGTGACCTTGCAATGACAGATTGATGTGACGTATATTGGTGAGCTCATCCTCCCTTGCATCATCACTAATGCAGAAGTAGACTGGCAATTCATCCTTCCCACCGCGGAGGCAAACTATTGTGCCAGGATGCGTCCATGTAAGAGCACATATGTGACAAGACCAAACAGACTCTCTCTCTCTCTCTCTCTCTCTCTCTCTCTCTCTCTCTCTCTCTCTATCTATCTATCTCTCTCTCTCTCTCTCTCTCTCTCTCTCTCTCTCTCTCTCTCTCTATCTATCTCTCTCTCTCTCTCACTCTCTCTCTCTCTCTCTCATTGTAGTGTATGATGAGACGAACTATCGCGTGAGTGAGTGAGTGAGTGAGTGAGTGAGTGAGTGAGTGAGTGATAGGTTTCTTGCAAGCCAAAGGACCGCGACTCTGCACAACAGATCGCGGTGCCTCTAACCACTGGACCACCGTACACCATCATGTGTCAGTAAACACTAATCAAGAAAATTATATTATACTTATTATACTTGAGTCTCAATCATAACCGTCTCAACCCGACAGTAGATATCCCAGGGCTAAAATTTAGAACATTGCCCCCCTCCTTCCCCACCCCCTCCA
The DNA here is from genome assembly GCF_023055435.1 of Haliotis rufescens. Classification (NCBI taxonomy): domain Eukaryota; kingdom Metazoa; phylum Mollusca; class Gastropoda; order Lepetellida; family Haliotidae; genus Haliotis; species Haliotis rufescens. Next base: position 50,832,688 of record NW_025964372.1, read on the forward strand.
CCCCCCACCCCACCCCCAAAAAAAAAAATAATAAAAAAAAAATAATAAAAATATATAATTATTTTTTAAAAAACTAAAAAAACTTTTTCTTTAAAATCTTTCTTTCCTTTTCAGTGAAAAAAGAATTTTGTAGGAGTGGTGTTTTCTATAAGGCATAATGAAGAATACAGTTAGATACCAAATAATCAATAAGCAATACCAGTAAATGATCTCAGACCAAAGTTTTGCACTCAGCAATATTCCAGCTATATGTATATGACGGCGGCATGTAAATAATGGTGTCTGGATCACACAATCCACACAATATTGTGAACAACGATCCACGGCGTAGGGGTACAATGACACGCAATCAACCAAATCACCGAACCTGACCACCCGATCAACTCGGTCGCCTCTTACGACCAGCAAACGTTGCTGGGGACCAATTCAAACCTGGACTCCCCAACGGGGTATATTTACTCCACGATGACGGGTGCCACCGGTGGGGCAGGACACGCCCACCTTTTCGCGAACACCTGGTATCATTACTATTTGATAGTGATTCATAAAAACATGTTCATGATATAGTCGGAATCGTACAATCGACTCTGTTTTATGCAGAGATTTCTACTGGATATGGAACGGGTTTTGTCGCTTTATTTACAATGACACGGAAGGCAAATTGGGGAAAATTGGGGATTGTTCTTTCTGTGCCAACTTTGTGTGAGCAACTTGTGATAGCTGAAATGGACGATTGGACATTGTATTTGATGAGAATTGTTTCACAATCTGCACACACTGACTCCAGCTTCCCATATTTCAGCCCAAGTTGAGAGCCGACGGCTCGATACTCATTGCCTGTGATTACTGTTTACTGCGAGATCAACAGAGTCGAGTCAGGCTGGTATTTTCCTTTGTAAGATATAAGTGTAGGGTTAGTCAGCATGCAACAGGAGAACGGCGTATTGGTGATATTAATTAGTGTGGGCTCTACTGTCACTGTAGATCATAATAATATTAATTGCTGGACAAATGCATCATTCGGCACATGTGGCAAGGTAGGAGAGACAAGATCGGTCAGTTTACTTGGAGGAGAAGTTATTGACCATCTCGTGGAACATCAGGCCTATACGTACTTAGGGATGCAGGTTAGCGACTTTCTCCAGAATGCCCATATCAAAGACAAACTTGCAGAATACAAATAAGAAAATCTGGAGTTCAGAGCTGAACGCTCGCAAGAAAGTTAAAGCTAAAAATACCTACGCTGCACTCGTCCTTTCATATTCTTTTGGTGTTGTTGATTGGACGAAACAAGAAATTTAGGGTATTGACAAACTCACACGAAGAATCATGTCAGACAATAGATCCCACCACCCTCGCTCTTCCCTCAATCGCGTATATGTACCAAGCATTATGGGAGGGAGTAGTTTGATTAGTAGAGTCTCTTCATTATAGAATTGTATGGTGCTTTTTGCACACATTTATTTGTCTGATGACCCTCTTGTGAAGCAGGCCAAGACTCATGATGAAAACAAGGCATTCCACGGTTTTCTTAAACGAACCAATAATGTGGGACAAAGTCTCAATATCAATGTTGATTTTGTTAATGGTTCTCTACTTCTGGTTGGTACTTCTGGTGTCAACCAAGCGAAGTGCCATATCAAACCAGCCCAGACTCAGTTTTTTAAAAGAGAGGCTTTCTGAACGACACTGCATCGAGTATGCGCAGTGGGTTGCTAACAACCGCAACCCTGCGGAGTCCTTCGCTTGGATAAAGTTGGCTGGCCTGATACAGGAGGCTTTCTGTTTGTTGCTCAGGACCAGTCACTTCCTACTCGAAACCGTCAACGTGTGATTTTGCATCAAATTGAAAATATGAAATGTAGATTATGCAACGAATTTAATTAGACTGTCCAACACATTGTCAGTAGATGCCCAGCTTTGGCACAAACACAGCATCTTAAGTGACGTGATGGAGTGGCTCGATCATTTTATAACCGTCTTTGCAATGCTTGTGGTTTTGACACAGAGGTCCATCCATCGTAAGACCGAGAATATGTACATGGCTCATGGCAAAATGATAAATACGAAATACTTTGGAATAGACACGTCTACAGCCACTAAAATTTAATTAAATTATTTATATCATATAATTGTCTGTTCCTTTTGACACTAATGTGATAAAATAATTCAGGAAAAACATGGCAAATATGCGAACCTCTTTTAATCCCAAGTACCAAGTTGTCCGACTCCCCATCTTCTCGGTGCCTTAGGTTTGGTACCTCACAATCTGACATTGGGAGAGTGTCCGGGTGTGCTGCCAGGAATACAGCCCTTCTGACAATCAGGGTAGCGCAGAAGGCTGCAGTGTTGGGGAGTCTTCACATTCTCAAGTTCTGAGAGGATTCGTCTTGGCAGCGATTCCTGGGAGAAGTCCTTTTCGCCTCAGAATCTGACATTGGGAGAGTGTCCGGGTGTGCTGCCAGGAATACAGCCCTTCTGACAATCAGGGTAGCGCAGAAGGCTGCAGTGTTGGGGAGTCTTCACATTCTCAAGTTCTGAGAGGATTCGTCTTGGCAGCGATTCCTGGGAGAAGTCCTTTTCGCCTCAGAATCTGACATTGGGAGAGTGTCCGGGTGTGCTGCCAGGAATACAGCCCTTCTGACAATCAGGGTAGCGCAGAAGGCTGCAGTGTTGGGGAGTCTTCACATTCTCAAGTTCTGAGAGGATTCGTCTTGGCAGCGATTCCTGGGAGAAGTCCTTTTCGCCTCAGAATCTGACATTGGGAGAGTGTCCGGGTGTGCTGCCAGGAATACAGCCCTTCTGACAATCAGGGTAGCGCAGAAGGCTGCAGTGTTGGGGAGTCTTCACATTCTCAAGTTCTGAGAGGATTCGTCTTGGCAGCGATTCCTGGGAGAAGTCCTTTTCGCCTCAGAATCTGACATTGGGAGAGTGTCCGGGTGTGCTGCCAGGAATACAGCCCTTCTGACAATCAGGGTAGCGCAGAAGGCTGCAGTGTTGGGGAGTCTTCACATTCTCAAGTTCTGAGAGGATTCGTCTTGGCAGCGATTCCTGGGAGAAGTCCTTTTCGCCTCAGAATCTGACATTGGGAGAGTGTCCGGGTGTGCTGCCAGGAATACAGCCCTTCTGACAATCAGGGTAGCGCAGAAGGCTGCAGTGTTGGGGAGTCTTCACATTCTCAAGTTCTGAGAGGATTCGTCTTGGCAGCAGTTCCTGGGAGAAGTCTGAGCCGATGATGAGCCTAACCCCCCTTGCTGCGTTAATTATTTTTATCTGTATTTAACAATAATTGCAAGAGGGCCGATGCCTCTGGTAATCTCGGAATGCTTTTCCCTATATCGTTTTCAGTGTATCTATCCATTCCTAATTCTTTGTTCAACACATACGGAGAGACATTCGAATGCTAGCATCTCTTTTGACGACATTCTCCGACATGGCTGTTGTTTTTCTATAATTCCTGATGGTAGACTACAACCACTAATTGACTTGACTCAGAAATCTGAAGACATGTCTATTCCTGGATTCCAAAGCTCCATAAAAATATCACACAAAGAAAGATGTATTGCTGGGTCAAGCAAATGTCCCGCCAAATTCCCGTCTCAAAGATTAACCATAACCCTTCATACTATCAAGGAAGTACTGCAGCCTTTGGTGCCCATCGTTTTTATAACCAAATTTTGGCTTATAGTTTTAAATAAATCTGTTTTGGCAGTTGTAGCTTGGGACATCTTATCTCGATACAAAAACTCCCCCTCCCTCACACACACACGCACGCACCCACGCACGCACGCACGCACGCACACGCACACAAACACACACACACTAACACTAACACACACTAACACACACTAACACTAACACACACACTGCCACACACACTTACACACACACTAATACACTAACACTCACACTAACACACTAACACTAACAGACACTAAGACAATATCCCAGAATATCATAAAATGTAAATGTAGACACCAGAGGTGGAGTTGATGGTATATTGTTCGACGTGAACGGGAAATGTAGACACCAGAGATGGAGTTGATAGTATATTGTTCGACGTGAACAGGAAATTTAGACACCAGAGGTGGAGTTGATGGTATATTGTTCGACGTGAACGGGAAATGTAGACACCAGAGGTGGAGTTGATAGTATATTGTTCGACGTGAACAGGAAATGTAGACACCAGAGGTGGAGTTGATGGTATATTGTTCGACGTGAACGGGAAATGTAGACACCAGAGGTGGAGTTGATGGTATATTGTTCGACGTGAACGGGAAATGTAGACACCAGAGGTGGAGTTGATAGTATATTGTTCGACGTGAACAGGAAATGTAGACACCAGAGGTGGAGTTGATGGTATATTGTTCGACGTGAACGGGAAACGTAGACACCAGAGGTGGAGTTGATGGTATATTGTTCGACGTAAACGGGAAACGTGGACACCAGAGGTGGAGTTGATAGTATATTGTTCGACGTGAACAGGAAATGTAGACACCAGAGGTGGAGTTGATAGTATATTGTTCGACGTGAACGGGAAACGTAGACACCAGAGGTGGAGTTGATAGTATATTGTTCGACGTGAACAGGAAATGTAGACACCAGAGGTGGAGTTGATGGTATATTGTTCGACGTGAACGGGAAACGTAGACACCAGAGGTGGAGTTGATGGTATATTGTTCATTGTGAACAGGAAATGTAGACACCAGAGGTGGAGTTGATAGTATATTGTTCGTTGTGAACGGGAAATGTAGACACCAGAGGTGGAGTTGATAGTATATTGTTCGTTGTGAACAGGAAATGTAGACACCAGAGGTGGAGTTGATAGTATATTGTTCGACGTGAACGGGAAACGTAGACACCAGAGGTGGAGTTGATGGTATATTGTTCTTTGTGAACAGGAAATGTAGACACCAGAGGTGGAGTTGATAGTATATTGTTCGTTGTGAACGGGAAATGTAGACACCAGAGGTGGAGTTGATAGTATATTGTTCTTTGTGAACAGGAAATGTAGACACCAGAGGTGGAGTTGATAGTATATTGTTCTTTGTGAACAGGAAATGTAGACACCAGAGGTGGAGTTGATGGTATATTGTTCTTTGTGAACAGGAAATGTAGACACCAGAGGTGGAGTTGATGGTATATTGTTCTTTGTGAACAGGAAATGTAGACACCAGAGGTGGAGTTGATAGTATATTGTTCGTTGTGAACGGGAAATGTAGACACCAGAGGTGGAGTTGATAGTATATTGTTCTTTGTGAACGGGAAATGTAGACACCAGAGGTGGAGTTGATGGTATATTGTTCGTTGTGAACGGGAAATGTAGACACCAGAAGTGGAGTTGATAGTATATTGTTCGACGTGGACGGGAAACGTAGACACCAGAGGTGGAGTTGATGGTATATTGTTCTTTGTGAACAGGAAATGTAGACACCAGAGGTGGAGTTGATAGTATATTGTTCTTTGTGAACAGGAAACGTAGACACCAGAGGTGGAGTTGATGGTATATTGTTCTTTGTGAACAGGAAATATAGACACCAGAGGTGGAGTTGATGGTATATTGTTCGTTGTGAACGGGAAATGTAGACACCAGAGGTGGAGTTGATAGTATATTGTTCGACGTGAACAGGAAATGTAGACACCAGAGGTGGAGTTGATGGTATATTGTTCGACGTGGACGGGAAATGTAGACACCAGAGGTGGAGTTGATGGTATATTGTTCGTTGTGAACGGGAAACGTAGACACCAGAGGTGGAGTTGATGGTATATTGTTCGACGTGGACGGGAAACGTAGACACCAGAGGTGGAGTTGATAGTATATTGTTCGTTGTGAACGGGAAATGTAGACACCAGAGGTGGAGTTGATAGTATATTGTTCGACGTGAACGGGAAACGTAGACACCAGAGGTGGAGTTGATAGTATATTGTTCGACGTGAACGGGAAACGTAGACACCAGAGGTGGAGTTGATAGTATATTGTTCGACGTGAACGGGAAATGTAGACACCAGAGGTGGAGTTGATAGTATATTGTTCGACGTGAACAGGAAATGTAGACACCAGAGGTGGAGTTGATGGTATATTGTTCGTTGTGGACGGGAAATGTAGACACCAGAGGTGGAGTTGATGGTATATTGTTCGACGTGAACAGGAAATGTAGACACCAGAGGTGGAGTTGATAGTATATTGTTCTTTGTGAACAGGAAACGTAGACACCAGAGGTGGAGTTGATGGTATATTGTTCGACGTTAACGGGAAATGTAGACACCAGAGGTGGAGTTGATGGTATATTGTTCGTTGTTAACAGACTCGGTTATTTACAAACCGTCGTCACATGGCTGGAATACTGCTGAATACTGCTGGGTTGCTGAAGATCAATTCTAACCCGGATCTTCACAGGGTGATAGATAAGTAAAGTTATTTTTCAAAACATTTGATTGATCATAACAAACATAAAGATAACTAAATAGCTTAACGTGTCTAATGAATGAACGTTCTTGACAGACTCCTTGCCCTGCTTTATACCTTGGTTTACGAAAGTATGTTCACAGCCATAGAATCTGTGGGCGAAATCAAACTAAAATCGCCAAGAGAAACATGATTGTAAGCATTGTCGCTACTGTGAAATACTTAAAACAGTGGTGCTATTGTTAGCTACATTGAAAGCCTTAGCAGATAGTTATATCCCTTCCTATATTCGTTTGCTTACTGGCATTTCTGAATATATGTTTGCTATTGGAGTTGAGGGGTTAAGTGAGATTTTTTGCATCGAAAACGTACAAACACATACTTGGATGTGAACCGTTCGACCAGAAAAATATCCTGATTTGTTGTAATTAACAGTCCAATAAATGCCATTTAACACATGTCGACATGACTGAACTAAATCTTCTCTATGATTCCTTGGGAATATTTGAATCCATCCGGGTTACCCTGACAGCATTACTCGAGCCAGCCTATCATTGGCCAGTTATTGATTACTGACCATACATTGATCAGTAGCACTCATAAGCATGCACATATAAGACGTGTGTTCACATGTGTGTGCCACTTCAAATGTGGAGTGGACAGTATTCCAACATGAACAACGTATCAGTAGTAGGCTTTAATCTCTCGGACATTTCATCTACTTTGGAACTGGTCACAGAATGCAATGTTACTAACATGTCTGTTGGATGCGATGATTATTACGCTAACAAAACTAATGAGTTGCTTGAAACCATTCTGCTCATAACAGAAATCACTTTCACGTGTTTCGATTCTGTCAACGTACTTGGTAATGCTGTCTTGATGCTACTGATCTACAAGGCCACGACAAAGATGGAAGTTTCTGGGCGCCTACTCATTAACCAGGCTGTGGCTGACGGAGGAATTGGACTCTCCTGGCTTGTTCTATATGGGATCATGTACACCAACCCTCACAGAGATATACAGCAGACAATCATCCTTGTCCAGCGGGTCATAGTGGTCATCTTGCATTGTGAGTCCGGACTGTCACTGGCCATGACACTCTTCGCCCTCCACATAGCCATCTGCAATCCGATTCTCTACAAAGTCTACAAGGACCTGAAAACAGTCACCATATTCATGGTTGTATCCTGGCTCGTGGCAATCGGATCCTGGTGTTTGGCGTTTGCAGCGGACAACTTCTTCATTCTGAAACGTGATTCTATCATTATTCTGATGAATGTTAGTGAACAGAATGCCTGGTTTGTATGGATTCCCCTTTTCGTTGTTATCATTCTGCCCCTCGCTTTGGTCATCGTGTCCTACACACGCGTATGCCTCCATTTGCGCAAGAACGAGACATTTCCACCGCATCCCTATCTCTCATCAAAATGTATGTTCTTCAAACAAAGGGCATCCTTCTAGTTTTTATCTTGTACATAACAACATTTATCCCACTGTTCGTGTTCGGCTACTTTGCAAATCTTTTCCAAACTGACAATGACATTCTTTTCTTCCTTATTGGAACCATCCTATCGTACCTGAACTATGTGTATCTTGTCACCAAGCTCCCCTTGTTTCTTATTGCCTTCGTGTCCTACCGTGGAGTTGCCTATCGCCTCTTCTGTCAACGCCAAGCAACAACGGCCGAATCAAGTGCTCGAGGCACAATGCAACACAGAAAATACAAGGAAGATGACTGTGGTTTCCAACTATCTTCAATGAAAACCAGATCTCCTCGAAAGCAGGTAGATGAGACAACCAAGGGGAGTCCTGGCAGGGATAACCATGGCTTCCACAGCACGTGTTCTTTGGACCGAGGGGATATAGCCATCATTTCCAGAGCAAACGATAACGCCACAGATAGACCGGTAAGTGGTTAATATTTTTATGACGATTCGGGGTTAGAATAGGTCCCAATCAACATATGTTGGTCTTACCAGACGATTTGATGGAATGGGTGGTCAGGCCAGTGACCTGGTTGATTGCGTGTCAACATACCCCGACGGCGTCTGACGCTGCTCATGATATCAATCACTGGTTTGTCTACAGGTCGCCCTTATATATTTGACAGGATGCTAAGTGTGGCGTAAAACAACAAATAAACAAATATCATATAAAAACATATACATTAATTCACATTCCTCCCGGGGCGGTCGGGTAGCCTAGTGGTTAAAGCGTCCGCTCGTCATGCCGAACACCCGGGTTCGATTCCCGACATGGGTACAATGTGTGAAGCCCATTTCTGGTGTCTCCCGCCGTGATATTGCTGGAATATTGCTAAAAGCGGCGTAAAACCATACTCACTCACTCACATTCGTCCGACAAAAACTCAACTGATAGGGAGTTAGGATATATGATTGGTTGGGGACTAACCATTTGGGATTCGGAAGAAGGGGTATAACACCAATAAATTCACCGTATTCACCAAATTTGCCAAACATTATGCAAATTCTAATGAAATATATGAAATATTCATTTGAAGAGTATCTTTATTTGACACACTATTTGACAATTTGCATCAGCCATTCAGACACAAGTCATATATTTTAACTTTGATATAATCTCAATGTATCTCCTACTTCTATTGCGCGTTCGCAAGAAAGTATGGAATACACGAAGGGTCATTGTCGCCTCAAAGAATGACAAAATTCACCAAAACGCGACATCATGAAAATGCGACATTTCGACCAGTTTTCGCGTTGTCACGATTGTTTTTGTTTCGGGTTGGGTTTTTTTAACAAAGGGCGACAACACGACAAGTCAGTGATCGTTTTATAGCCCCATCACACCAGAATAAGACAGGCATATAATACAACAACATGGCAACGTCCCTTCTACTGTTGTATGAGGAAACACCAGGTGTTTTCAACCTATTGTCATACTGCTCAAACACGACCGCCTCCGTGGTCTAGTGGTAGAACGTCCGCCCGGAGAGCGGAAGGTCCGGGGTTCGATCCCCGACCGCGACATACCAAAAGACGTTAAAAGATGGTACTTGTTGTTACCCTGTCTGGCGCTTGGCATTAAGGGGCTAAAACAAGGACTGGTCGGCTCGGAGTCAGTATACTGTGTCTGAGTGGGGTATTCATGATAAACTGTGGCATGGTATCTCAGTGGGCTAGCACTATAAATCGGCATCAGTCCGAACTAGTACAAGCAGCCACACACACACACACACACACACGTGCATGCACGTCGCTATATAAGTGCAATAATCTTGGACGCGACGTTAAACCCCATTCACCTCACCTCACCTCACCTCACTTCACCTCACCTCACCTCACCTCACCTCAAACACTCCATGAACCGTACCTGACCATACACAGACCGGGAAAACAATAGCACAAAAACTAGGTCAACCGTGTCTGCCTCGTTGGATAATGACTCGATTCCAAAATGTGTACAATGTCTGAAAGCCTTTCCAACCAAAAATAGTATGATATTTACATTCAAACCCAGCTCCAGATCAAGCTGAAATGTTCTTTTTGTTCTTTGATAACCAACGGCTCTGTAGTTACTTTTCAATGATATCATATCTTCACCTGTGTACTCCGCATCTAAAGATTCACCTACATCTGTGTTCCCCTGTTTCCACAGATCGCCACATAACTCGATACGGACGTCGCTTCAAGCCACATTGCAACAATTCAACAAGTTGTCTCACAGTCGATATATTTAATTCAATATCATAGACACAAATATGAATTTTGGACCTCAATAATCACATGCTGTCGTTGTACAAATCCATTGAAAACTGTTTATTGTCATGTGACATAACGCAACAAGGTTGCACTAAACTCAGTATCCCTTGTGACCGCCCGGGGCAGCAATCACGGTTCTGCATCTCCTCGGCACTGACTGGTTAAGCGTACGAAATCTGTCCTGCGGAATTCTGCGCCGTTCTGCTTGAAACGCGTTGGCCAGTTGTGGCACTACCGCCACCGAAATTGACGAATTCATGTACACATTGTGGTGCAAACGCTCATTTCGACGACGATAAACACGTCGTCTTTCATCTTGTCGGTGAAGATGAAATCGTGATTCATCGCTTAACCACACTCGTCCCAAGTTTCTCGAATTCCAAGGCTGTAAGGCATGGCACCAACGCAAGCGTCGCTGTTGATGGATCTGTTGCAAAACAGGGACGATAACTGGTCTTCGGGATCGGATTCCAGCCTCGCGAAGATGGTTCCTGACAGTCTGGTCCGATATCCTGCTCAAACCAAGAAGGCGTCCTGCAGTCTCCATAGCTGTGGCATTGCGACGACATGGGTAGGACAGTCGAATGTAGCGATCTTGTGCAGGGGCGGTAACTCATGGTCGGCCGTTTATCGGTGTCTGCAGTGGAACTGAACTGCGTGTATCGGTCTAAAAGGCGGCAAATGGTGCTGTGGTGGAGACTGCGATTCCCCTCTTTAGATACATCCTTTAGCGATGTTCCGATTGGCAGCACTGAGTCTCGGCATTTTGGAACTTGAAAAATGTTGACAATTGAATGACAAACTATTGGCTTATACTTGCCTTTTAATAGCCACTACCACGAGTTACGAATGACATAACTTGCACGTTATCAATGTACCTCCAATACAAGCAAGTAATATTCATGTATGTGGTGCTGGTACAATTTGGTGTCGCCATTGTGTAGCGTAGCATTATTATGAATATGAAATCACAATAACACATTTTCTTTTTAAAACGGACGAATTGTGCGTTGGTAATGCTTTAATATCTACATTAACAATTCCGGAAGAAAACTAACCCCTTTATTGCACCACTGTGCCAGAGCTTGTTCTAGTATGCCAACAGTCCAAACTCGAGACCTATCAACATATCCAATTACACTGGCCCAGGCTGACCCTTGCGGGATCCCGTCAATTCTCCATGGGATACTCACACCTAGTCTGTCCCTTGGTCCTGCGCCATGACTGTGAAATTTATATTTTTTAGGTATTCTGTTTTACTAAAATCCTAGGCAAATCTAGATCAAAGTAACCAAGTCTAGTTAAGTTGATTCCAAAACGGAAGAAGGGGAAAGATTCTTTCGAATATATTTTAAAGAAATGTTTTCATTGCCTACTGTTACTCTATCTGTCCTTGGATCCTAGAGAATATATTTGAAACGGACTCCAAGTAAAGAATGATTTGACAAGTCTAGATTGCCTAGTTCTGTTCCTGAAATCAAGCATTGTTCTGGGATCCATTTGTATTCTGTTGAGTAGATTTATAATTTTAACTACGACAATTGTATTGCTGGGATGTTGGTTGATTTTAGATGTGGGTATTTAAAGATAACAAAATAATGTGAAATATATATAATTTATGATGTACCTAAGGTAGTTTGTAGTTAACCAAAGATGATCTTCAACGCTTTAGATTGTAAACTGTTTTGACATGTCTCGCCTCATGAACACGTTCCTTATTTCAGTATTGTATTCAATTCCACACATGGCTGTACACAGCATTTATATATTTTACATGTATACGACGGCTACATGGGCAAGTATAACGGTAAACACAAACGTGTGTTTGTTTAACATTTTTGTGTGTTGAAACACTGTTATATTAAAGGGAAATATAACCATTTAGTCTGTTCGGGAAACCCATTCTAGCTATTATTTCCTGAATAAAATATTATCTACTTCAGGCATACACATATTATTTCGTGTCATGTGACACCAGATGTTGTTATCAGTCAATACTCATGTCGTAAACAACCATAGAAATGTGTAACATCAATGCCGGAGAATAACCAATTTCGATTTTCCAACAAAACTAATTTATTTTGACGTATACATTGACAATAGCGGTAAAAAATAATAATGGATCACTGAAAATCAGTGTTGACGCAATTGTTTGCAAAAATTAGTTGTTCCCTCAGATGAATAGATGAAGTTATGCCGAAACAGTGAGCTCTTAGAACTCTTGTTTGCCAGCTGGGACCATGTCAATATATCATGTATGAAATGTATGTACATGTGGAACGCATTGACAGAGAGTATTGTTATCTTGAACGTTTTCTGCAAACGAAGTAGACATTTGGGATTCCATTTATGCACACGAAGATATTTCATTTATTAAAATATACCTGTGTTTGTTTGAAGGGAACATGTTCTTCACCGACTTTGCTGCAAGCATTAATGAATGAGTGAGTGAGTTTGGGTTTATGCCGCTTTTAGCAATACTCCAGCAATATCACGGCGGGGGTCACCAGAAATGGGCTTAACACATTGTACCCATGTCGGGAATCGAACCCGGATCTTCAGCGTGACGAGCGAACGCTTTAACCACTAGGCTATCCGACCGCCCTGCAGGCATTAATACAGGGTTGGAGTACACAAAGACTATTCAGAGACAATCAATTCATTAATTAATCACTGCTGCTACCAGTGCAAATAAAAAATATTTTATTATAACTGTTACATGTTAATGTCAGTTTGTGTATATACTACAAATAAATAAAGTACAAGTTTACTTTTCTACAGTTTTGTATACATAAGTGCAAGATTATTTTTCTACTTTTCTTTGATCATTCCATTCTAATACTTAGATAACATGGGGTAGACCAGTCAGTGCCTTCCACCATGACCTGTGTTGCGTTAAGGTGTGTGACAAATGGACGGGAAACTAATGGGAGGATACCGACTACACTGGCCCAGTCTGACCCAAGGGGGATTCTCTCTACTGGTGAGTTCTCCATGGGATACTCACAGAATTGTGTGTCTCCCAGATCCAAGAGAATAAATATGACAAGGACTCAAACTCAAGTCAAGAATGATTTGGAAGTCAAGTTTTGGCCCTGAAATCAAGATTACAGAAAGAAGTAAACATTTCTCCAAGTCTGGAGAGTGTTTAATAATCCGCCACCCAAACTGATTCCTGTAGGTGATATAGAAACGGACAATGTACGCCCATCATTGTTTTCAGGTATTTACCCTATACACCATTCAATATTTCTTCGTTAAACTTTATACACATTAGACGTGCACTGGACTGGTACCTTTGGCTATTAGGGGAGGTTTCCAGGTATATGAGGGTAGGGACGATCGTTTCTGGAGCTTACCTCATAAACTGTTTACCAAAGGCAAATTACCATGTTGAGTAATGTCTAGAATCACTTTGATTGGCATTTGGAAGTCTGAAGAACATGAATGATGGAAGTTGGAAGGACAAGACGTAGTCCTGAAGCTTCGTCATCAAAGTACTTTATAAAAGTTTTGTTTTTATTGAAACACGTAAATGCTTTTATTTGTAAGACGTTAATCTCCATTGTTATTCCTCATCACCAGTGTAGTGTACTTTACTGTCAGTCAGCCTAGTGTCGGCCCGGAGCGACAAATTTATATTTAGGGAGAAAACTCCCCGTGGCGTTCCCGGGACTAGGAAGGGCTCTGACACGGTTCACTGACACTGGGTATAGGAGTACCGCTCATCAATCGTGTTTGAATGCTAAACGGAATTTGGTGTCTAAACACACCAAATAAAGTGCATACCATCACGATACGCCAATAATCTCGGCAGACGGCTACACAAATTTCAAGTCAATTCTAAATCCAAAAAGATAGTGTGTGTACCGAATTCCAAAGAAGGACAGATCAGCCGGAATTGCTGAGGCAGAAGGTGACCTCCCATACACATAAAACAACAACACGAAGTGAGGTGGTCTCTGTCTTAGACAAGCTTGGGTTAGGCCAGGTTCACACAGTGCCGAGTATGGCTCCCGTTTGAGATCAGACAGCGCTACGACATGTAAAGTGAAAAAATCGGATTACTATCCTCACTGATCTGGAATGTCCTATCATTGTCTGAACGCAGACGTATACGTTCGTAACAGAGTCCTACGGATCGGGAAAGGTCCAGAGAGGTCGGCCAAGCACTCCCAGCAGTATGGGAGCCGATTTTGTCTAGTCGGATTACAATCGTGACTATGTCGTGACAGATTCTGCTGTATCGGATCAAAACCGTAACAATGTCCTGTGTTGCCCCGACGGTGTCCCGTGGATCGGGACGCTGTCGTGATGAACGGGCATGAAATCGTCATTGCCGTTTCTTGTCGACTGAGTCCGGATTGCGTCCAGATCTTGCCGAATGCCTCACTGTCCGGTCACTGTCGGTTCTCTGTCGGATCGCATTCGGAAGAATCGGGCCGCTGTCGGGACAGATTCGGTCGTTTTTTAGCATGCGGAAGATACAAATCGGATCCGATTCTGAGTGAGAACGGGAGAATCGGGACGAAAACGGCTGAATCGGGACGCTTACTGAACAATATCTGATTATTTGTGAACTTTCCGCCACGAATCACAGGATCCTGATCAGATTTTTGAGACATTTTAATCGGGAACGATCCTATCAAGGAAGGCAGTGAAAATCCTGAATGTGTGACTGAGGCCTTAGGCAAGGTGCTCCGGGGCACCACCACCACCACTACCAGTATGTGCTGACATGGCTTATAGTGCTTCTTATATATATGTGGGGAGGCACACTCTGATCCCATCGCGCGCATGTTGGTTTGGTTGGTTGGTTGGTTGGTTTGTTGTTTAACGCCGCACTCAGCAATATTCCAGCTATATGACGGCGGTCTGTCACCAACATAGGTTTCTGGCACGCCAAAGGCACGCAACTCTACACAGCCAATAGCGACGCGTCCGACGATTGAGCCACAAGGTGACTGTATAGGTTATTGGCAAAAAAACGCGAGAATGCGAGATCGCGACATTGGTCAAGTCGCAATCTCGCGTTCTCGTGCTTTTATGTCCTATTTTATTGCCTATACAGGTATATGCAGCTATTTTCAAAAAACGCGAGAACGCGAGATTGCGACACTTGACCAATGTATCCCAATTGCATGGATTGATGCTCATGATGTCAATCATGTTGTCTGGTCCAGACTCGATTACTTTCAGACCGCCGTCATATAGCTGGAATATTGCCGAGTTCGGCGTTGAGCAACAAACAAACAACGTTATATGCAGAAACAACAGGCCAGTTCAGAACACGTATGTGAGCCCATTAATCTTGTACACGTCACACATTGATAAGAATAATGTGTTGACTGCACATCCTTCTTTGGGACTCAGGGATGTATGTGTCCAGACAGAACAGACACCTCTGCATGATGCATTGGGCTGTGCAAGTGAAGACACCCAGGCATTCTGCCATACCAATGTTTTTTTTACGTATGCATCACACATATAGACACGAAACCACCTGTTCCTGGTGCATAAACTCCGATTGACATAGTTGGTGTAGGGTAGGGTCGACCATGTTGTAAGATACATGATTTTAGACAGGTGCAAATGCAGGAATTTGCTTCGTACAGTGTAAAAATCGCACTATTTTAGCATCGAATCTACGCATAGTTGCTCTATGCTCATGATCGCATCAGTGCATTAACACATAACTGAACAGTCATGATGGATGTCATCAGGATTTTTGGGGCGGTCGGGTAGCCTAGTGGTTAAAGCGGTCGCCCGTCACGCCGAAGACCCGGGTTCGAATCCCGACATGGGTTCAATGTGTGAAGCCCATTTCTGGTGTCCCTCGCCGTGATATTGCTGGAATATTTCTAAAAGCGGCGTAAAACCAAACTCACTCACTCATCCGGCTTTTTGCAAACTATCCAAAAGGTGTCAAAAGAATATAAAGGCTTTGTCAAGGCGATGATGATAATACAAACTAGATACGATGAAAGAACATTTATTAAACATTTTAAAGACATAGATTTCCAACACAGACGTAGATGAATTGGTCCTAAGCTCGAGTAGCGTGTCAATGAGTTCAAACGATAAACCATCAGGATGAAGAAACGCTAATGTTCTTGCAGGTGATTCTGGCATTCACTGTTCATTCTGAACCTGGAAACAAGTGAGTGAGTGAGTATGGTTTTACGCCGCAGTTAGCAATATTCCAGCTATATCACGACGGGGGATACCAGAAACGGGTTTCACACCTTGTACCCATCTGGGGAATCGAACCGGGGTCTTCGGCGTGACGAGAAAACGCTTTTACCACAAGGCTACCCCACCGCCACGGAAACAAGTAAAAGCTGACGCAACTATAGGTCATTATGCGACATTATAAAGAAACATGGTTTAACGAGGAGAAATCGCTGGAGTGTGTGGATTCCGGAAGTAGAATCAACTCATCACTTCGGGGTTCTACTTCCGGAATCAACAGTTTCTCTCGATTGCTCAATTATGGAAGGCATTCGTGACCAACTCGTGTTATTCCGGGACAAGCCGAATAGCGACTCGTGCCCCTCTCGTGGCCATTTTTGCGACCGGGTTCCGTCTTAGCGCAAACAGGCATACCTAAAACAATTGTCGACTCGTTGTGTAATGGTTCACACATTTTCCCCATATATTATATATATTTCAGATGCAATTTAAAGCTCTTCGGGACGTGCGGAATAATACAGTATGATTGAACACATTTAACTGTGTCTTTGGTATATTTTTAGATGCAAGACATATGTAAAATCAAAAATTATTTCTGAGGGATTCTTTGACGAAGAACTTGAATTATACGCGCATTCTGATTGGTTTGTCGTATTTTCGCACATAACATTCATCGATATGGGGACGAGTCTTCTTGCAGGTGACGGAAAGGGTCGAGTGGTGACGAATGTTATGGAGGGTAGTCCGTCATCATCTGACCTCAGGTCATCCCCATGGAGTAGCTGGTATTCGATCTCACACATGTTTGATACCAGTTATCTCAAACGGGTTTCTCACCCACAGGTATGTAAATACCAAACGCCAGACAATAACCATTATCGAGAATCTGACGGAACAGATTCCATTGGGGGCGCACGAGGTAACAGCAGTGAAAATAATATGAATGGTTCACTGAAAATCAGTGAAAGAGAGTGATTCTTTTATAAAATATATTCTGTAATCAGCGGAACAATACTTTTTTCGGTCTTATAGCAGACCCAAATAAATGTTTGGGACCCCAAATCCATCATTATTTGGAACATCTAGTTTCGGGAACAGCTTATATTTGTTACAAACACAACCTCAGCACCTGTCCCCTCTCCTTTACAGGGTAGCTAAAAAAATATTCTAAAATAGCCCCACACCTAAATGTTTCTTTATGTGGAAGTAGTGTGAAAAACGACTTTCTCAGCTCGAGTTCCGACTTTTCGTATGAAGAGCCCAAGGGGGGTGGGGTGGCTAGGTCAAATGTGGTGAAGTAATTCAGTGCATCGAGTTTACTTTTATATATTTTTTCTCTGTTTGTTTGTTGTTTAACGCCGCAATATTCCAGCTATATGACGGCGGCCTGTTAACAATCGAGTCTGGAATAGACAATCCAGTGATTGATATCATGGGCATCGATCGACGCAATTGGTATACGATGACGTGCATCAACCAAGTCAGCGAGCCTGACCACCGGATCCCGTTAGTCGCATTTTACGACAAGCATGGATTTTTTAAGAACTATTCCACCCCGGGTCTTAATGGGTCGACAGACATGTAACATACTGAAGAAATACATCCAAGTCATCGTGCCAGGGTCTTTACTCAGGTTTGCTACGGTGAGTGTAATCGATAGCTTTATGACACTGGTGTGCCATTGTGGCCTTGCCTACATAACGAGTGAGTGAGTGAGTGAGTGAGTGAGTGAGTGAGTGAGTGAGTGAGTGAGTGAGTGAGTGAGTGAGTGAGTGAGTGAGTGAGTGAGTGGGTGGGTGGGTGGGTGGGTGAGTGATTTAGTGAGTGAGTGGGTGAGTGAGTGAGTGAGTGAGTGAGTGAGTGAGTGAGTGAGTGAGCGAGTGAGTTTGGTTTAACAGTACTTGAATTATTTGACGGTGTGTCAGCTTGATGTGGGAGGAAAGCCCGAACAGATTCAGTATACAGCACTACCAGCTTTTATGCTGACATCCAGAGCTGGGCGGACGATATTCATATTGGGTTTCAAGGCGTAAAAACGTTAATACAGATTAAATCAAACACATTTTGCCTCATGCGAAGATTTCTGTAAGGTAACTCATTTTCTCATTCGACTTTGATTAGAAAACAACCTTTTGATGTTGAAAATCGTGAACAGACTGATGAACATGTGTGTGTTACGCCATATAATACCGTATTTACACACCTAAGTTAATTTTCACGTGAACGCATACTCACTTTACATATACACGCACGTGCACGATTACTTACATGAGCAAATGTCGTGCATGAGAACGGGTATATTAGACGTGTACCAGTCTGGTGAATCTCGGGCACGGGTATTGTGCTGACAAACCTAGAAACATACATGTATATATCAGGGTGGATCTGGGCTTCGACCAAACTACGATACGTTTCTCGCAATTTGTTTATATATGTGTGTATATATTACCTAGTGCAGTGCAGATGTTACGTGGTTTCACTGGATGAATCTTTCAACGATCTATCCCTTCACAATAGTTCATACAACCTGATTAGCGATTTGGATACAAACGTTTCTTTTTTGTGGCTAATAGTGACCAATTTGACATCGAACAACATTAACAAATGGGACATGACTGTCGACAGCTTGTGTCATAGTCACGTGAACGAGTGAAACTAGAGACTCATGTTCCAAATGGATTCCTCCTACTGCTGGCCGAGATACCTGCACAGTTGTCATTCGCCGAGTGGATATTTACGACATGACATATAATACGCTGAACGATGGAACAATTTTACTCATATGTGTAAATATACTCACGTAAATAGAATGTATGTGTCATGCGAACACATTTGCTCACGTAATATTACTTCAGGTGTACATCTGCCCCTGGTTCGGTATGATGTAAAAGTACATTCACACATGAGCAAATCTGCTCTACGTCTAAATTCATCATGCCGACTCTTAGCAATATTACTCATGTGAACATTTTATTTTACCTTAAATTCTACCTTTTTTATCTTGAACATTCAAGGCAACAGTGTCATTTCAAAGAAGAAAGTGAAACCTTTGGAAGTTCATTTGTCGGATTCAGTTTCTCTTGTATTTTCAAGTTTGTATCATATTTTTTCAAGATCGCATCTTGAATTTCAAGATAATATAAGATAGTTTTTTTAATAACTTAATAAGTTTGAACTTTTAACTTAACATCTTGAATTGTCAAGAGAAGAACATGAATTGCCAAGATTGTCATCTCGAATTTACAGATTTTGCAAGATTAAACAAAAAATGACATGGTCCCAATAGGCTTCCGTAGGTTATAGTCTGTTTCATCATACATATTTTAGTCTAGACATGACAAGATACATTTTGCTTCATCTTTTGGTCAACTCCGATGATTTCAGTCAGCATCGGGTACGACTGCGAATGCGACGACAAATATCTAAAGGAAAAGAAAGGCCAATCCTGAACAGACGAGGAACCACCTTCGCCGTTTGTCAAAGGACCTGAATCCGGATTTGTTTTGTCGCCCAACGCCGCACTCAGAAATATCCCAGCTATGTGACCAGGTCGAACAATATATACATATCTGGATCATACTCACCTGATGTTGTTTGTAAATCTAAAACTCTCCCGTGTTTTAAGGTGAATAATTGACTTGCCTTTGGGTGTGTTTTATTAGTGACCAAACACATGAAATATATGCCTTGGTAGCACATAACAGCATATACTATAGGATCCGATTGTGATCCTGTATGGGTAGACTATAAATATAGGTAGACAATCAGACGCACGTAACATATCTGTATCTTCAGTCTGTTTGTTTGTTTTTAACACTGTGCTCAGCAATATTCCAGCTATATAACCAGAGTCATGGTGGCACCTCCCTTAGTTCGGTCAAGTATCATAACTGTCAACATGAATACTATACGGAGTTACGTCCCTTGGCCCTCTTCAGTCTGTTTGTTTGTTTGTTTGTTTGTTTTTAACACTGTACTCAGCAATATTCCAGCTATATAACCAGAGTCATGGTGGCACCTCCCTTAGTTCGGTCAAGTATCATAACTGTCAACATGAATACTATACGGAGTTACGTCCCTTGGCCCTCCCAGGACCAGCAGATGGAGTGTGTGGCTAATCTCAAATCACCACTGTGGCAAGTGGGTAGTGGAAACGTCATAGTAATTACGAAAACACCATGCATGTGCGTTTTTATTTTTATTAAAACTATAATAGTAGAAGGAGTAGCATGAACACACAATGCCATTCAGAAAGTGGTCAGATGTAGCAAGTGTAATATTTGGGATAACACTTTCTTAGTAAAGTACAGATGCTCGTAATTTTTGGGGTTGAGTCCCGTTCGGGATTCGAACCTACACCGCCAGAGTGAGGCACCTAATCGCGAACCCACAAAGTCAGCGTGGATGCCTCGGTGGCTGAATCGGTTAGATGGCTGTGTAGTAGTAGTAGTAGTAGTAGTGGTAGTAGTAGTAGTAGTGTTAGTCGTTGTAGTAGTAGTAGTAGTAGTGGTGGTGGTAGTAGTAGTTGTAGTAGTAGTAGTAGTAGTGGTAGTAGTAGTACTACTAGTAGTAGTAGTGGTGGTAGTAGTAGTATGTAGTAGTAGTAGTTGTAGTAGTAGTAGTCGTTGTAGTAGTAGGTGTGGTAGTAGTAGTAGCAGCAGTAGTAGTAGTAGTTGTAGTATGTAGTAGTAGTAGTAGTAGTAGTAGTGGTGGTGGTGGTAGGTGTAGCAATAGTAGTTATAGTTGTAGGAGGAGGAATGGAATCAGTTACAGTAACAGTAGAAGTAGGAGTACAAACTGCAGTTACAGTAGCTGTTGACAAGTGGGTAGTTACAACGTTACAGTTATATATAAAACACGATGTGAAAATTCATTCACAAAGACAACTAAGAAACAACAAAGGAATAACATGCATGTATATATATAGTGCCAAGTTATGTGAAGCCACGCTTGTTTACAAAAACTACCAACCTTTAAAAAAATTGGGGAACGTCATGAAATAGTATTTTCAAGCCAGTAGGCATGCCATCGATGTATAGAGCTTATGAAAAGAGTTTTTGATAGATGACCTCATTTGCTTAGTCGCCGGTTCTCGGTACAGGTTTATCAGGTTGGTTAAGCGTATCTCTTTACGAAGCAAGAACACTGAAGACGGAAATGATTGTTATAAGAACAAGGTGATGATAACTATACTGAAATGAAACTGCACCTGTTGTAGGTTCAGTGTCAGATTCAGTAGCAGGTGTAGTAGGAGGTGTAGCAGCGATCCCCAACTCGCAATTACAGGATTCAAAGTCCAAGAGAAACTCCAGAGTCTTGTAGTTTGATCTTTCATAGAGGTAGCGCCGTCCGTGTTCCCACTCCGCTCCCTGGAAGCACGGATGTTCCCTCGCAGCCCTGACAGCAGGCACGCACTCCTGGAGACAGTCGCCCGTAGCAGCACAACTGCCAGTGACGTTGATGAAGATGGTGTCGAGTGGGTTTCCAACCGATGGAACATATAAGCCTGCCCAGTCACAGGTGCTGTTGTCAGGCTTGGAGACTGCGTCGGGGGCTGTAGGGGGTGCTGAGGAGGGTGCAACGTCTTCACACTCACACGACCGTAACTTCATGAGAAACGTGACCGTGATCTTCATCCTTAACAGTGTATAGATGTTATATTTCCATATATCGCCCTGGAAACATTTGTGCTGCTTTGTTGTCTGAATGGCGTTGTAACATGCCGGCGAACACTTCTCAAACAAGTTGCAAGTGGTGTTCACAAGGACTTGAAGTTGCAATAATTCGGGGTCGGTTAAAATCGTCTTCCAAGCACAACCTTCGTACGTGTCCTCAATGTCAAGCATGCATTTAGGAATACTCTTGAAGTTGGTGAGGAATGGTCTGGTGGAGTTCTGTTGAGGGTAGTAGGTGATGAAACTGTAGCACATCTCGTCGGACGTCGCATCACCGAACATCGTTGTCGTAGACTTCTTGGAGGATGCGAACTCACAATGCGTCCTCAGCTCGTCACCAGGTCGGATCTCAATGGGCTCCCTGAATCTGTGCATAAACATGGACAATCAACAATACTAGTTATAACTTTCAACAGTGACTTGTTTATTGTTTATTCACAAAAAGTGTTAGGCCGTAGGCCTATTACACAGAAGTATTTACAGAGAGAGGGAGAAAAAAGAATTACCACTAGTTTACATATACATCCATATCCATACACATTCATATACATGCATATACACAAATAAATATTTAGACTGTATGTAATGAACGAAGTCGAAAAGCTTTGTAAACGTAGACTGCTAGATTTCGTATGATTTTAGAGTTAGTGGATGACATAAGAGCATTAAATTTATTTTAGAAGGGGTTGTAAAATATTTAGGAGGAATGTATTCAGCTCTTAAATTATTATAAGCATTGCATACAAGCACAAAATGATATTCGTCCTCAATAAAATTCTGGTTACACATCAAACACAGTCTCTGTTCTATAATTTCCTTAATATATCGACCGGTCTCAATTCGCAGCCGATGGGAGGAGCATCTCAACTGAGCAAGAGCAGCTCTGAATTTTGAAACATTTACTACCTTGATATAGCTTTCTAAGCCAAATGAAAATTTGTAAAGAGAGAATCAAATGGAGAATCAACAATACTAGTTATAACTTTCAACAGTGACTAAGTGACCACATAGGATCGACACCTTATTTTAGGGTCGGTCGGGTTATCGGAACAACATCATTTTAGACCTGTGTTTTAGAGAGGATTGCTTTTCCTTATTTTGTTTTTCAACAATTGTTTAAGAATGTTAGCATAAAATCGCCTTGTACCGTACAGGCATTGGGAACAGGCATGAGTTTGGTTCAGCGGTATTCAGTTATACCACGGCTTGTGAGCTCACCGTAGGACAGTCAAACATGCAGTGAACTTTAACCATATAAGTGAAACCCTTGCGAATCCTGACACAGCCAAGGGAAACAACTTTGTGCATATAGTTGCAGCTCCTTAGATCATTGGACGGCACACCTACAGAGTATGGGACACCAATCCACAGTGTTTGTTTGATGCTGCTGAATGCAGCAGAGCACGACAGCTGGATATTTGTAAAATAGGCGATGAAGCTCAAATATGCAGAAATGAATACTCTGCTTGAATTTGTTTGGTTTTATTATTAGACTTCCAAATTTAATATCAAAGCCGTTAAGAAAGATAAAACACTGGACATGAACATTGAAACATTACTTGAAAATAGTGTCGTGGGGCAACCTTATCAGTGACATCCATTGGTGTCACATTTCAACAAACACGTGGAATGTTTCATTAAATTTGAAACTAAAATGACGTTTACTTAAGATAGCATTTGTTTCAAGCCGTTTTTGCTAACCCAAAGTATGTTTGTTGAAGGTAAAGTTCAAGATAATGCTACGAAAGCCCGAAACAGACATCTTTTAACTACGGCTCTGAGATCAACAGCAGTTAAATGGGCGGTTGCACAGTATACATATGTAGGTTTATTTTGCACAAACATAAAAGACAACCTCATTCGTATTGTGGATAGAGCGGATGCCTGTAGCTGAGTCATTTTAGAAAATTGTAACAATTCTTGTTACACAGTAATATTCTTTATATAAATCTACTGTGAATATTTTTTTCCATTTAAATGTTACATTCCGACCTATGTTAAGATGTACTAGGAAATAGAGGTGAATTATTCCAAACTAAAAGAGATTTTTTGACACATGAAGACCAGCTTTGGTCTGTCACAAGCCTGACCTTCAAACTTTCAATCCAAATTTTGATTATTTATTATATTTTCTCTAAATATTATGTAATCTTAATGGTAGAAATATCCTTTAGATTTCAAAACAAGATCTTGCATCAAAATTGTTTTTTTAAAACATATTTTCTAACCCAAACAGTCTTGACACAAACCCGGATGTCCCTACTTCTTACTGCCAACTGTTTTTTTTTAATTAGAAAACAAAAATGTCTCCGTAAGGCTGTCCTGGGGTTACTGCCTCTTTGGGAAAAACCCCAAACACAGAGAGTGAAAAATAGAGACGGCCATGACGTGTCCAACCCCAAGCAATTATGAGCAAGTATAAAAGTAATTGTCCTAGCTGCTACATGGTCAAACCAAGACTAGCCAACCACACAGAGAGTGAAAAACACAGAAATACAGTCATCCCGTGTCCAAGCTTTAGTCTTTATAATAATAATTGTCCCTACAGTTACATTGTCAAAAATCAAAACAAAAACATATTTATATATATTCTCACTCATAAAATGCATGAAAAAGAAGGTTAACTAAAAGGGAATTTGAAATAAACAGCCATTGGGGAGCAAAAATTAATTGGTATATTTGGTCTTAACTGTTATGTCTCTACTGTTGCATAACAGTGAGTATATGTGGGACAACAGTCGGGAGACATTATGCAACTGTATGGACAACAGTAACAGTGTTTGTGTTTTCATGTTTAATTGAGGATGTTTGTAATGTACATTAATATAGGGGCGGTCGGGTAGCCTAGTGGTTAAAGGGTTCGCTCGTCACGCCGAAGACCCGGGTTCGATTCCCGACATGGGTACAATGTGTGAAGCCCATTTCTGGTGTCCCCCGCCGTGATATTGCTGGAATATTGCTCAAAGCGGCGTAAAACCATACTCACTCACTCACTACATTAATATATTGATGGATAGATAGATGGTGAATCCATTTTCTCATTGTTGAAAGGTTCTTTTATTTAATTGCAGTGTAACAGTAGGGACAAACGTGGATGATGAGGTTATATTACTTTCAAAATTTGATATTTGTTTATCTTGAAATTTGAACCTTTAAAAACCAACAACTCAAAGGAATAGTCTTTTATATCAGGGGGGGCACGGGTGGCCCAGTCGTCTAAGGCGCCGCGATTCGCTGGGCAGAGTTGCGTCCCTTGGGCACGCCAGAAACCTATGATTGTGGGTTCGAATTCCGGTTCGCCCCGATTATGTTTCTAGGTTTGTCAGCACCATACCCGTGCTCGTGGGTTTCACCGAAGTGGTTAACGTTTGAGACCTGCATCACTTCGGGTTTTCCTCCCACATTAAGCTGACACGCCGCGATATAACTGGAATAATGTTAAAAGCGGCGTTAAACCCAACTAACTAACTCACTCACACTTTTATATCATATCCAGCAGTCACATTATTTGACATCAGTGTTCACTGTAGTGACTATCTTTTGAAACTTAGTGGGTGTAACAGTGGGGACACATTAATGTAACATTATGGACAAAATTATTCTAAAATATCACTTGATGTTTCATTCGTTGTTGTAAAGTTTCAAATGTATCTTGTATAAAAGGTATATTGCGTCATATTAAGCAAAACGTATATATTTTGATTCAGATATTTACCAGAGTAGGAACTTAACTTCAGATAACAGACAAACAGACAGACAGGTTTATTTTCATTAAAGGCCACGTGACCTAAAGTACAAAACGTTTTACATCATAATTTGAGTTACAATATGAAGATATACAGACTCAAATTAACAAAATTACTTATTACGCGGAACCGTTCTTAAAAGATGTGTTAAGAACTGGGTAAATTTCAAAATGTGCTGTGGTAAATTATTTCATATAATAATCAAAATGTATATATTTTCACTCAGATATTAACTGTAATTGGAACTTAACTTTAAATCAGAAGGTACGTATAACTGTAGGGACATTAGTTTCGTTGTTAAATTTACTTTTAAAATTATACATTTGGCATCTAATGGTTTACAAATAGTTTCGTTACAATGTAAACTAGTTAAATGTATATATTTACTGAAAACGTACATGCAGTTCGTTTGTTACATTTAAAACACTATACTTTATCCACCTGCAGTAAATTTTACTTGTCAATTAATTACTTTCAGAAAAGAGAACAAATTTGAAATATGATTATACTGACACATGTGAAGATAAAATAATATGACCTATGGAGACATGCATATTACGCTTTAGTGATGGATGTATTAAACACGAATTCTGATTACCCTGCTGATGTAAAATCCAAAGAATATTAGAGAACTCAAGAACTCCTAGCGAATTATCGATGTTGCATGAAGGCACTGTCATTATGACGTCACGCTTTGTTCAGCTGGTTAGTAATATTAATACAGTTTGACTTTGCCTGTTCTAGACTATTAAGTCACAATTTGTATCACTGATTTTAGGGTTTTAAACGTTAAACAGTAAATACAATTTTGCTTATGTCTTCACAAATTATAAATGTCATGAAAATCAAACTACCTGGGGTTTTGGGTGAATAAGCTTTGCATTTTGCATCCTTTTAACGTAGTTTATAGATTCATGGAAATCCCATTCCTGAAACTTTAATTCCCTTCTTTCTCAATTATCGCCATATATATAAAAAAGATGACATATATATATATATATATATATATATATATATATATATATATATATATATATATATATATATATATATATATATATATATATAATCTATGGACTTTTGTATTTTTTGTATTTTATATATATATGTTTATCATCCAAAACTGACCCCCACAGGGGATATCGTTTGGACTGCATGGTAAGTGGAAGTTTTCAAAACACCTGAAGAGACGTTGAACAGCGTAAGAGCTTGTGTGGGAAGGGCAGGGCACTGACACTGGCGGGCGAACCGATGGAGCTCCGCGAAAGGCAAGTAGAATCTCTATGTGTAAGCAATTATTATTCTATATGTAGTTACGCCACATAGAAACAGATGATAGTTGGCACTATATTGAATATAGTCACTGTCCGTCTGACGAATCACTGACCTGCTGACGTAAGATATATTAATGCGCACAATCCAGGAAACCTTGCAATGTTTAGGTATTGTTTGCGAGAGATAAAACAGGTTTATCGAGGACAGAATTTAACAATGAAATTATATGATTAAGAGGTTATGACGTTTCTGTGTTTTGGCTAAATACAATGTTTATTCCTAATACAGGATATTTACCATTCCAAAACACACTCGAGTGATAACCTCTATGCATGCTATATATATAGATATATTGGTATACATCTTAACTTGTACACGCAGCCACATAAACACGCGCGCACGCACACACGCACGCACGCACATAACATACAACGATGTTCAGGACGTTCTCATACCTCTAGTTCTGGACGCGTTTGTTAAGAATTTCAACATAGAAATACAAATGATATTCCTCTAAGACAATGTTTCGTTAGTCCGGATATTTCTCAAACCGAACGAATTCACTGGACACTGTACAAGTTTAACAGTGTTAACTTATTATGAAGATTTTCTAAAAGAGTTAAATTACTATTCACACGTGTGATCACTTACTTGTGGGTCAGGGGGTTGTCATAGTTATATTTACGGTCACGTGCAAGATCTCGGACTTTGACGCCATTCCTGTAGAGCTCCAGAGATTGGGAGACACCTGTCGAGTGACAAATTATCACATGAGTGAGTATGTTTACGGGGCTTTAAACAGTATATTTTATTTATCACAGCTTCCATGATATGTCAGCTTGATGCTGGAGGACAGCCAGAAGTGATGCAGGTCATAAGACGTTTACCACTTTGATCAAACCAATATGGACAACATTGCTGAAATATTGTAGATGCAACGTTATTGTTCTTAACGTTATCTGTATCCCACCCTCATCCCCTAACACTACATTACTGAATATTCTCACCGATATTCCCACCCTCAACCCCTAACACTACATTGCTGAATATTCTCACTGATATTCCCACCCTCATCCCCTAACACTACATTGCTGAATATTCTCACCGATATTCCCACCCTCAACCCCTAACACTACATTGCTGAATATTCTCACCGATATTCCCACCCTCAACCCCTAACACTACATTACTGAATATTCTCACCGATATTCCCACCCTCAACCCCTAATACTACATTGCTGAATATTCTCACCGATATTCCCACCCTCAACCCCTAACACTACATTACTGAATATTCTCACCGATATTCCCACCCTCAACCCCTAATACTACATTGCTGAATATTCTCATCGATATTCCCACCCTCAACCCCTAACACTACATTACTGAATATTCTCACCGATATTCCCACCCTCAACCCCTAACACTACATTACTGAATATTCTCACCGATATTCCCACCCTCAACCCCTAACACTACATTGCTGAATATTCTCACCAATATTCCCACCCTCAACCCCTAACACTACATCACTGAATATTCTCACCGATATTCCCACCCTCAACCCCTAATACTACATTGCTGAATATTCTAACCGATATTCCAACCCTCAACCCCTAATACTACATTGCTGAATATTCTCACCGATATTCCCACCCTCAACCCGTAACACTACATTGCTGAATATTCTCACCGATATTCCCACCCTCAACCCCTAATACTACATTGCTGAATATTCTCACCGATATTCCCACCCTCAACCCCTAACACTACATTACTGAATATTCTCACCGATATTCCCACCCTCAACCCCTAACACTACATTGCTGAATATTCTAACCGATATTCCCTCCCTCAACCCCTAATACTACATTGCTGAATATTCTCACCGATATTCCCACCCTCATCCCCTAACACTACATTGCTGAATATTCTAACCGATATTCCCTACCTCAACCCCTAATACTACATTGCTGAATATTCTCACCGATATTCCCACCCTCATCCCCTAACACTACATTGCTGAATATTCTAACCGATATTCCCACCCTCAACCCCCTAACACTACATTCCTGAATATTCTAACCGATATTCCCACCCTCGTCCCATAACACTACATTGCTGAATATTCCCACTCTCGTCCCCTAACACTACATTGCTGAATATTCTCACCGATATTCAAACCCTCAACCCCTAACACTACATTGCTGAATAGTCTCACCGATATTCCCACCCTCACCGATATTCCCACCCTCATCCCCTAACACTACATTGCTGAATATTCTCACCGATATTCCACCCTCAGCCCCTAACACTACATTGCTGAATATTCTCACCGATATTCCCACCCTCAACCCCTAATACTACATTGCTGAATATTCTCACCGATATTCCCACCCTCAACCCCTAACACTACATTACTGAATATTCTCACCGATATTCCCACCCTCAACCCCTAACACTACATTGCTGAATATTCTAACCGATATTCCCACCCTCAACCCCTAATACTACATTGCTGAATATTCTCACCGATATTCCCACCCTCAACCCCTAACACTACATTGCTGAATATTCTCACCGATATTCCCACCCTCAACCCCTAACACTACATTGCTGAATATTCTAACCGATATTCCCTACCTCAACCCCTAATACTACATTGCTGAATATTCTCACCGATATTCCCACCCTCATCCCCTAACACTACATTGCTGAATATTCTAACCGATATTCCCACCCTCAACCCCCTAACACTACATTCCTGAATATTCTAACCGATATTCCCACCCTCGTCCCATAACACTACATTGCTGAATATTCCCACTCTCGTCCCCTAACACTACATTGCTGAATATTCTCACCGATATTCAAACCCTCAACCCCTAACACTACATTGCTGAATAGTCTCACCGATATTCCCACCCTCACCGATATTCCCACCCTCAGCCCCTAACACTACATTGCTGAATATTCTCACCGATATTCCACCCTCAGCCCCTAACACTACATTGCTGAATATTCTCACCGATATCCCCACCCTCACCCCCCTAACACTACATGGCTGAATATTCTCACCGATTTCCCCACCCTCACCCCCCTAACACTACATTACTGAATATTCTCACCGATATCCCCACCCTCACCCCGTGACTCTGCTGACTGACATGAACATATCGTACAGATAAAAACAGTTGTAAAATTATCTTAATAAGAATTAAATAACAAGGCGCCCAGAGATTCTCTTCAAACATTATAGATTTGCATGGGCTGTATTTGATATATTTGTGTCAGGGTCTGTGAGACAGACTAAGAAAATGTGAAGGGCCTTATTGTCATTTTTATAAAAGCAAATGTTGAATACTGCACATACCTAGGTAATGCATGTGGTTAGCAGCTTCTGTTACATAGATTGTCCCTGTGAAGGAACGGGTGGTACATGCGCCGGGGGTTCTGGCCATGGTCTTCACACTAGGCTCTCCAGGTGGGATCAGCAGGCTCTCTTGACCAGTTGTCAGGATACCTGCATCATAAGCTCGCAGGACCGGGGTGAAGTAGATCGTCATTCCTGATTGGTCGAAATAGTCACTTCTCTTTTCGGGATTGTTCCAGTGCAACTGTGATAAGAGTGAATAGGTTAGAAAGGATTACCATTGACACGGCTCCGTGCTACCTACACAAGGGCAGGCAATGGCCGATTCCATGTAGGCTGCGATTGGATGACACTGAACATAGCATTCATTGGTTCTCGGTGTCGAATGTAAACAAATAGCGGACTAAGTGAAGCTTATTCGTGAGGTAAAATTGCTCTTGCCAAAATTAACATAAGCAAATCAGTTTGTTGTATTTTATCGGCAAAATCAAACTCAATTTCGTAAGTAAGGACCTTACGCATGGGCATCTATACCGGATATGTCCAAAAGCGCTTGGGTCAAAATATTTGTATACTTTTTGTATCTGGCATGAAATTGTTTGGGTACATTGTATATGTATTACTTCTGCGAAGACATGTGATCAATTATTATTGGAAAACGTTGAAACTGAAGTGATTGTAGCGGGTTTCATCATGGTTCTAAACGTCTTACACCCGCATCACTTCCGGTTGTAAACGTCTTACACCCGCATCACTTCCGGCTTAACTCCCACGTAGAACTAACACGCCGCGATAAATCTTTTGTTCAAAGCGGCGTCATTCCAGCTTACGCACTGACTCAATTAAGGTATATAGATATCAGAAGGTCATCCCTTTGACAGATGACAGTGTCTGCAACTTACCTGAACAGCTAACTTCTTGAAGCCGTGTACCCCCATCCGGAATCCCACCGACTCGTGGATGCAATCACCAGCGTTACCCAATGTCCAGAGGCTCACGAGGGCCCGACAGCTCCCACCAGGAAGCATGCCGCAAACAAAGGGGGCAAGGGATTCATCTTCATCTGAAAGAGGAGTAGACGGTGAAACCTCCTTCATCCAGAACCACCTCCGTGGTCTAGTGGACAGGGTGTCCGGAGACAGGTCGGTGGTTTGATCCCCTGGTCGCGTCATACCAAAAGATATATCTGTATATCAGTTTCAGACATAGTACTTTCACTGTCTCATGACAGCTCTTCAGCGTAAATGACTATGATATATGAATGGCGTTATATATATATATATATATATAGATATAGCCCTTTATATACATCGTGGAATGATTTTGCCTCTCCCGAGCTTAAGCAGGGGACAAAGAAAACTGATTCCATGTGGGACCATAATTTATTATCCATCGCTTTCAAAGTTTTGATAACGCCCTACAAACATCAGATTGCGTTCTCTGTATAAGAAGATATATTCGTAGTAATACAAGTGTTCGGTAAAGCAAATGTCGACCGTATAACACATTTAAGAAAATCCTTGCACGCAGAAAAAAAATACCATGGATTAAGGTTTTGAAATAACGACTTAACGTTTAGGAGTACAATTACTGTTTTCTCAACATTTAATTTTCATATG
Organism: Haliotis rufescens; assembly: GCF_023055435.1. Taxonomy (NCBI): domain Eukaryota; kingdom Metazoa; phylum Mollusca; class Gastropoda; order Lepetellida; family Haliotidae; genus Haliotis; species Haliotis rufescens. The sequence continues at coordinate 50,864,717 of NW_025964372.1, forward strand.
TATAAGTTTATATACTTAAACATATTTTTAAAATACTTCTAGGATTTTAACACTTTGAAATTCAATCGACACAATTCAGTCGATATGAAACGAGCGGGTCATCGTGGAGCCGACATGTTTGAATAAGCACAAACAGGGACAAGACAAGATAACAACAGCAACATTCAAGAAACAGTGTTTCAACGACATTGCTATTTATGCCTGTTTTTCATCCGAAGCCGAATCGCTCATACGTGAACTATGTCAACGTTTGACTTGGGCCGAACACGTTGTGAGGTCATTGCGAAAATGAGCGTCACCCGAATCAATGCTAATTTTAAAAAACAACACCATGGATCGGACCAGAAGACACAGTGCCAACAACTTAGAAATAGTTTTCATTCCAACTGTGCTTGACTCAGAGTGTTGTTTGCACGTGACTTAGGTCCAGGTCAAGGACGGAAGTGCGCATGTACGTGCCGAGGATGCCACAGGCATGGCGCGTGACACGAGGATCTGGCTAATTTCTTGTGTCCTGGCACTCCCACAACGTGCAGGTGCGATGTTGTCGCTGAGTGTTTGACGCATGATATAACGCGCACTATGGTTGGTAAGACATACGTCTGTCAACGGACAAGTTCGCATGATGGGCCTTGTTTTTCATGATACCTCCAAGTTTATATTTTCTCGCCGTTTGAAACCTGAGCCTCGCAACACCGGGGATCCCTCGGCGTGCGAAGTCAAACAGAAGGAGTGTTCAGAAGAGGAGAAAGTCGTTGGACGCAAGATTTTGTACTTCTTGGTGCGTCCAGTCGGACATCGGTCGGATCACTGACTGACTGAGTATGGTTTTACGCCGCTTTTAGCAACATTCCAGCAATATCACGGCGGGGGACACCAGAAATGGGCTTCACACATTGTACCCATGTCGGGATTCGAACCCGGGTCTTCGGCGTGACGAGCGAACGCTTTAACCACTAGGCTGCCCGACCGCCTCCTTGACTCTTGTAACCCTGAATATCCCTGTAACAACTTCTAAACAACGGTCGCTGACTCCCCTTGACATTGTGGAAAGTGTATGCCCGATTAACTTCAAAAGGTGTGAAACGTGGACACAACAGCCTGGAGCTGCTGGACTCTTGCTTGACATGAAGGCAAGGTTGGTTGGTTGTTTTACGCCGCACTCAGCAATATTTCAGCTATATGACGGCGGTTGGTAAATAATCAAGTCTGGACCAGACAATCCAGTGACTGATATCATGAGCATCGATCCACGCAATTGGGATCGATGACATGTATCAACCAAGTCAGCGAGCCTGACCACCCGATCCCGTTAGTCGTCTTTTACGACAAGCATGGGTTGCTGAAGACCTATTCTACCCCGGTATCTCGACATGAAGGGAAAGTTGACGGTTGGACAGTTGAAGTCATCCCTATTGGCATGCAGTCTTGTAGAGAAGTTGTTATCACTCTGAATCTGTAAACATAGATCTAAATATAACACAGATGAGGCGATTTTGCTTGTCTCTTTTACGCTTGGTTCGGGTGGGTAGATCAGGGGAAGGGAATTGACTATTTGACCTGTTTTTGAACGAAAACTGTTAAGTTGAACATCGTTACATTTTCAGACCCGGGGGTCCGTGGTAGGCGAGATGTATCGTGTGATATTTGGTCCTGTTGGCAAAAAGAGATGACTGAACGATTGGTTGTCATAGACCATTTATTTTACAGCAGCTGTTCGACACTTCAAAATGTGACTAACGTTGGAATGCGAAGGTGCTCGATGGTATATGACGAGCACGAATGCAGTTTTCGGTTTTTACATACTCCAATATCGAACTATTTTAACATCGAATTTGCGCGCATAAGTTGCCTGTTGTCGCGATTGCAGCGGCACATGAATAGACAATATTAATGTACAACGGATCAGTCACGTGTTCCGGTTGAATACCTACCACTCACACGCAATGTGTCAGCCATATCTGTCGATTATCAAGGCAATGATAATAATCAAAGAACAATTGCCTATCTCTCCGACCGACCATTTAATATGCATAGGGGGCCGCTGGGATTTTATCAAAAAAGTAATTTGTCACTGAAAATTCCTAAGAATAATAATCGCCTTCCACCCAAATTACATTGTTGCAAGGTGTTTTTCGAAATTCCGGCTCATAGATTTAAATAAAAAAATCTGGTTTTGCAGCTGAAGCTGAAAAAATATCTTATCTCGATGCAAACTCCCTGTCCCCACCCAGAATATCAAATGGTCGGTCCCTACAACCATACTGCCTCGAATCTCACACATATGTTTGAAACCAGTTAGCTCAATTGGGTTTCTCATCCACAGGTGTGTGAGAAATGAATTAGTTATCTATCAATGAAAATGGTTTAAATCCGTCAATATCTATCACCTTTACTAAAAGCAGCCATCTTTATAGCATCAAGTGACGTTTGATCTCGATAATGACCAGTCGAGAACCCAGCCTATGTTTTATGGTGAGTGAGTGAGTGAGTTGGGTTTTAACGCCGCTTTTAACAGTATTCCAGTTATATCGCGGCGTGTCAGCTTAATGTGGGAGGAAAGCCCGAAGTGATGCAGGTCTCAGACGTTTACCACTTCGGTGAAACCCACGAGCACGGGTATGGTGCTGACAAACCTAGAAACATAATCGGGGCGAACCGGGATTCGAACCCACAATCATAGGTTTCTGGCGTGCCCAAGGGACGCAACTCTGCACAGCGAATCGCGGCGCCTTAGACGACTGGGCCACCCGTGCCCCCCTATGTTTTATGATTTAAAGCAAACTGAATTGCATTGGAACTGATTGATAACTGTCTCCCGGAAGCAAATCTAATCCATGACGTCATAAGCAATGGCCGATTTGGCAGACAGTTGAACTTGGCCTCCTATTTAATTCAATTCTAGAGACCGCCTCCGTGGTCTAGTGGTAGAGCGTCCGCCCGGAGAGCGGAATGTCCGTGATTCGATCCCGGGCCGCGTCATACCAAAAGACGTTTAAAGATGGTACTTGTTGTTACCCTGTCTGGCGCTCGGCATTAAGGGGCTAAAACAAGGACTGGTCGGCTCGGAGTCAGTATACTGTGTCTGAGTGGGGTATTCATGTTAAACTGCGGCATGGTATCTCAGTGGGCTAGCACTATAAATCGGCATCAGTCCGGACTAGTTCAAGCAGCCACATACACGTGCATGCACGTCGCTGTATAAGTGCAATAATCTTAGACGTGACGTTAAATCCAATTTCACCTCACCTAATTCAAGAGCCTCTGTTCAAATTTACGTCCAACTTTATGTTCAGGCTAGAGTTGGGAATCCTAATTAAGGAGTCGTAGGCAATATATGACTCCATGTCGTTTGATTGGCTGACCAAGTATGTTCGCGTTTATAAACATAAGACTACTCTTTGCTGATTGGCTGATAACAGAGTGGGCGGGGTTTGCGTTACATTACTGCGCTGAACAATATCACTGATCACATATCGTTGTCTTCGTTTTTCGTGTTAAGGTTAAATAAGCAGTCTAAGTTATTATTGTTTACTTATTTAGTCATAAGAATTGTCTACAATATGTGTTTTGCGTTCATGGATGCAGTAACAACGTTTCAGAGTTACTTCTTACCCATTCATCAGATGAATGAGGGCATTGTAATAAACCCAGTTTCAAATTATCTACCTTTATATATTAATGATGCAGATAAACAGGGATATCGTTAGTGTCAGTTCGGATTGATCAAATATTTATATACAGTCACTACCGCTGTTGTCGCCAGGTTCAGAATAAACATATTTAACCAATTAATTGTTAATCGTGTTCACGTGTTTGTGAATGGGACAATCTAATCTGATTTTCATGAACAACCAAGTTGGAAATTGTTATTTGATTATAAACAGAAAGTTGATCAAGGAACGACAAAGGGTAAAAAGAAATACACATATATATGAGCAGCATTGACATTCAACATGTACAGGTACAGGTAACCTCGAGACAGGGATATCATTGCAGATATAGCAAGTAGCATAGATACAAAATATAAACAGGTAACTTCGAGACAGGGATATCATTTCAGATATAGCGAGTAGCATGGATAGATAATATAAACAGGTAACTTCGAGACAGGGGTATCATTTTAGATATAGCGAGTAGCATGGATAGATAATATAAACAGGTACCTTCGAGACAGGGGTATCATTTCAGATATAGCGAGTAGCATGGATAGATAATATAAACAGGTAACTTCGAGACAGGGATATCATTTCAGATATAGCGAGTAGCATGGATAGATAATATAAACAGGTAACTTCGAGACAGGGGTATCATTTCAGATATAGCGAGTAGCATGGATAGATAATATAAACAGGTAACTTCGAGACAGGGGTATCATTTCAGATATAGCGAGTAGCATGGATAGATAATATAAACAGGTAACTTCGAGACAGGGATATCATTTCAGATATAGCGAGTAGCATGGATAGATAATATAAACAGGTAACTTCGAGACAGGGGTATCATTTCAGATATAGCGAGTAGCATGGATAGATAATATAAACAGGTAACTTCGAGACAGGGATATCATTTGAGATACAGCGAGTAGCATGGATAGATAATATAAACAGGTAACTTCGAGACGGGGGTATCATTTCAGATATAGCGAGTAGCATGGATAGATAATATAAACAGGTACCTTCGAGACAGGGGTATCATTTCAGATATAGCGAGTAGCATGGATAGATAATATAAACAGGTAACTTCGAGACAGGGGTATCATTTTAGATATAGCGAGTAGCATGGATAGATAATATAAACAGGTACCTTCGAGACAGGGGTATCATTTCAGATATAGCGAGTAGCATGGATAGATAATATAAACAGGTAACTTCGAGACAGGGATATCATTTGAGATACAGCGAGTAGCATGGATAGATAATATAAACAGGTAACTTCGAGATAGGGATATCATTTTAGATATAGCGAGTAGCATGGATAGATAATATAAACAGGTACCTTCAAGACAGGGGTATCATTTCAGATACAGCGAGTAGCGTGGATAGATAATATAAACAGGTAACTTCGAGACAGGGATATCATTTGAGATACAGCGAGTAGCATGGATAGATAATATAAACAGGTAACTTCGAGATAGGGATATCATTTTAGATATAGCGAGTAGCATGGATAGATAATATAAACAGGTAACTTCGAGACAGGGGTATCATTTCAGATATAGCGAGTAGCATGGATATATATGTACAGGTAACTTCGAGACAAGTACTTCAGTCGGTTAATATAGTCATGTCGTCGGCGCAGGTTGTCAGTCAGCCTGATACACGGGAGGGGGACCCTACCGTCGCGGAGCGGAAATAGAACTGGATGACCATCGCAGCCTGGCAAAAGTTTCAACATTGATCAAGACTGATCACAGGAAGTACTGTGTAATCCAAGACGGAACAACGCAAATCACCTGGGATTCACGAATGCTCAAAGCAACCCTTTTAAATCTGTAAATGATGACTACCCTTTGCAAGTCGGTCAACGTCAATTCTATGTTCGTGTAAATTAAGACTTTGCAACGTCAATTCTGTGCTCATGTAAATTAAGACTACCCAATGCAAGTTAGTCAACGTCAATTCTATGTTCATGTAAAATAAGACTGGGCAATGTCAATTCTATGTTCATGTAAATTAAGACTGGGCAATGTCAATTCTGTGTTCATGTAAATTAAGACTGGGCAATGTCAATTCTGTGTTCTTGTGAATTAAGACTACCCAATGCAATTTGGTCAGCTCAAACCCTGTTTAAATCGACTTCTCAACCCAAAGCCTATTTATGTCAAGACTTTAAACGAAAGCCCGGTTTATATCAAGATTGTTCAAAGCTTTCCAAGGCTGATCAACACGAATCCTGCTGAAACGTAACGCGACACAATGACAGCTGTTCGTTGCCTGTTCCTCTGCACGCGCAGGGTGCCCCGCCCCCTGGTGGCAATGACGGCGGTGGGGATGATAACACTAACAGTATTCTGTTGTACAACAGGCAAGTATGGTTATCTGTGTGTTATCTGTGTGTTATCTGTGTGTTATCTGTGTGTAACAATAGGCAGTTATCAGTGTAACAAGGGACGTCAGTCTGACTGGCGGACAAGCGTAAGTGCTGTAGTGCATCGCGTTAATATTTGTTCATCATTCCTAAAAATCATCCTCATCATCAGCCTCGTCCCCCAGCTGTGACAACATGGTGAAAGATATATATTCACGATGACAAATTGTGAGCTTGGGATACAGTAGAATGGCCACGTTATACTTGCTTGGTTACACCCTCTGACATATTGCCAATACCGTCACCGACACAATTTTAAACATATTAAAATATGTTACTGCAAACTGGGCGTTCATTACAGCGTCACGGAGGAAATGTTCAGCCATGTAGGAAACTGATCCGGGTTTTGATACATGAACCGGTATGAAAAGAATCGAATAATCATAGTTAACCTGAGTAATTGATCTGGGGCTTTTATGAAATGAAAAATGATACTATCGAATTATTTTTTCTTGTGAAAGAAAACACGGACACACGTCCAACCCGAGGTTCCCGAGGATATACGTTTATAGTAAACTTTCACAAACCGAACGTAACGCTACGTCTGTAGTAATTTAAGTCTGTGTTTAAGTAATAATAATTATGATAAGTGCAAGTAGATGCTCATAGCGCTACACTATTATTTCCCCGGTCAATGGATCAGTGTGCACTCGATTTTAATTCTCAGCTCCCTGGGGAGTATACAACCCAAGCTGCCTGTGAGGCGCTAGAAGGTTAACAGCCACATTACCATCTCATCCTACCGGGTACCCACTCACTGCTGGGTGAACAGAGGCACATTTCGAACAAAGTCACTTGCCTAAGGAGACACCACATGTGGTATATGTGCTTCAGTGTGGGGCAGGTCCTAAGCCCTAGGCCCAGAAACGCTCAGGAGTCAAGCTCCTTGACGTGGTCACCCATCCAACTAATCATCATTCTGATCTGGATGTGTGATAAAGGATAATTATACATGCATCCTATGGAAACTGTAACGCCGGTTTATCATATCTGTAGCACTAAGATATTTTAACAAGCGTATAATAGCTGTACACAGACGACTATCTTTCATATATGTTTATCCAGACTTACACTGTGAGTGTGTGAGTGAGTGAGTATTCTGGTAGAAATAACGGACAATAATGTCTTATATATTTTTCATTTCATCATCTACCAGGCAACAAAGTCCGTCGGAAGTCAACTGGTGATCATGCGGCCAGAACATCACAGGTAATCAGCTCGATAAATGTTACGGGTTTCAGACATTCCTTGGTCAGTGAGTAATCGATGTTTTGTAATTTGAAATCCCAGGCGTTACAAATATCAGACAATTCGAAATTATTCGGCCATCGAAATAAACTATGACCAGCGCATTTTTAAGTAGTGTGTACATAAGTCCCCCGGTGATCATGCTAAAATGTGTAGATGTCTTCAAAGGCGATCGTGCTCAGATGTGTACATGTCTTCAAGGGTGATCACGCTCAGATGTGTACATGTTTCCCAAGGTATTCATGCACATACGTGTACATGTGTCTCAAGGTGATCATGCACAGATGTGTTCATGTGTCCCAATATGATCATGCACAGATGTGTACATGTGTCCCAAGGTGATCATGCACATATTTGTTCATGTGTCCCAAGGTGATTGTGCACAGATGTGTTCATGTGTCCCAAGGTGATCATGCACAGATTTCTTCATGTGTCCCAAGGTGATCATGCACAGATGTGTTCATGTGTCCCAGGGTGATCATGCACAGGTGTGTACATGTGTCCCAAGGTGATTGTGCACAGATTTGTTCATGTCTCCCAAGGTGATCAGGCACAGATGTGTTCATGTGTCCCAAGGTGATCATGCACAGATTTCTTCATGTGTCCCAAGGTGATCATGAACAGATGTGTTCATGTGTCCCAGGGTGATCATGCACAGGTGTGTACATGTGTCCCAAGGTGATTGTGCACAGATTTCTTCATGTGTCCCAAGGTGATCATGCACAGATGTGTTCATGTGTCCCAGGGTGATCATGCACAGGTGTGTACATGTGTCCCAAGGTGATTGTGCACAGATGTGTTCATGTGTCCCAGGGTGATCATGCACAGGTGTGTACATGTGTCCCAAGGTGATTGTGCACAGATTTCTTCATGTGTCCCAAGGTGATCATGCACAGATGTGTTCATGTGTCCCAGGGTGATCATGCACAGGTGTGTACATGTGTCCCAAGGTGATTGTGCACAGATTTCTTCATGTGTCCCAAGGTGATCATGCACAGATGTGTTCATGTGTCCCAGGGTGATCATGCACAGGTGTGTACATGTGTCCCAAGGTGATTGTGCACAGATTTCTTCATGTGTCCCAAGGTGATCATGCACAGATGTGTTCATGTGTCCCAGGGTGATCATGCACAGGTGTGTACATGTGTCCCAAGGTGATTGTGCACAGATGTGTTCATGTGTCCCAGGGTGATCATGCACAGGTGTGTACATGTGTCCCAAGGTGATCATGCACAGATGTGTACATGTGTCCCAAGGTGATCATGCACAGATGTGTACCGGTGTCCCAAGGTGATTGTGCACAGATGTGTTCATGTGTCCAAAGGTGATCATGCACAGATGTGTACATGTGTCCCAAGGTGATCATGCACAGATGTGTACCGGTGTCCCAAGGTGATTGTGCACAGATGTGTTCATGTGTCCCAAGGTGATCATGCACAGATGTGTACATGTGTCCCAAGGTGATCATGCACAGATGTGTACCGGTGTCCCAGGGTGATCATGCACAGATGTGTTCATGTGTCCCAAGGTGATCATGCACAGATGTGTACATGTGTCCCAAGGTGATCATGCACAGATGTGTACCGGTGTCCCAAGGTGATTGTGCACAGATGTGTTCATGTGTCCCAAGGTGATGATGCACATATTTGTTAATGTGTCCCAAGGTGATTGTGCACAGATGTGTTCATGTGTCCCAAGGTGATCATGCACAGATTTCTTCATGTGTCCCAAGGTGATCATGCACAGATGTGTTCATGTGTCCCAGGGTGATCATGCACAGGTGTGTACATGTGTCCCAAGGTGATTGTGCACAGATTTGTTCATGTGTCCCAAGGTGATTGTGCACAGATGTGTTCATGTCTCCCAAGGTGATCAGGCACAGGTGTGTTCATGTGTCCCAAGGTGATCATGCACAGGTGTGTTCATGTGTCCCAAGGTGATCATGCACAGATGTGTTAATCTGTCCCAAGGTGATCATGCACAGGTGTGTTCATGTGTCCCAAGGTGATCATGCACAGATGTGTTAATCTGTCCCAAGGTGATCATGCACAGGTGTGTTCATGTGTCCCAAGGTGATCATGAACAGATGTATACATGTGTCCCAAGGTGATCATGCACAGATGTATACATGTGTCCCAAGGTGATTGTGCACAGATGTGTTAATCTGTCCCAAGGTGATCATGCACAGATCTGTTCATTTGTCCCAAGGTGATCATGCACAGATGTATACATGTGTCCCAAGGTGATCATGCACAGATGTGTTCATGTGTCCCAATGTGATCATGCACAGATGTATACATGTGTCCCAAGGTGATCATGCACAGATGTGTTAATCTGTCCCAAGGTGATCATGCACAGATGTGTACCAGTGTCCCAAGGTGATCATGCACAGATGTGTACCAGTGTCCCCAGGTGATCATGCACAGATGTATACATGTGTCCCAAGGTGATCATGCACAGATGTGTACCAGTGTTTCAGGGTGATCATGCACTGATGTGTACATGTGTCCCAAGGTGATCATGCACAGATGTGTTAATCTGTCCCAAGCTTATCATGCACAGGTGTGTTCATGTGTCCCAAGGTGATCATGCACAGATGTGTCAATCTGTCCCAAGGTGATCATGCACAGATGTGTTCATGTGTCCCAAGGTGATCATGAACAGATGTATACATGTGTCCCAAGGTGATGATGCACAGATGTGTTCATGTGTCCCAATGTGATCATGCATAGATGTATACATGTGTCCCAAGGTGATCATGCACAGATGTGTTAATCTGTCCCAAGGTGATCATGCACAGACGTGTTCATGTGTCCCAAGGTGATCATGCACAGATGTATACATGTGTCCCAAGGTGATCATGCACAGATGTGTACCAGTGTTTCAGGGTGATCATGCACTGATGTGTACATGTGTCCCAAGGTGATCATGCACAGGTGTGTACATGTGTCCCAGGGTGATCATGCACATATGTGTACCAGTGTCCAAGGGTGATCATGCACAGATGTGTACCTGTGTCCCAAGGTGATCATGCAGTGATGTGTACATGTGTCCCAGGTTGATCATGCACAGATGTGTACCGGTGTCCCAATGTGATCATGCACAGGTGTGTACCAGTGTCCCAGGGTGATCATGCACAGATGTGTACCAGTGCCCCAAGGTGATCATGCACAGATGTGTACCGGTGTCCCAGGGTGATCATGCACAGATGTGTACCAGTGTCCCAGGGTGATCATGCACAGATGTGTTAATCTGTCCCAAGGTGATCATGCACATATGTATATATGTGTCCCAAGGTGATCATGCACAGGTGTGTACATGTGTCGCAAGGTGATCATGGACAGATGTGTTCATGTGTCCCAAGGTGACTGTGCACAGATGTGTACATGTGTCCCAAGGTGATCATGCACAGATATGTTCATGTGTCCCAAGGTGATTGAACACATATGTGTTCATGTGTCCCAAGGTGATCATGCACAGATGTGTTAATCTGTCCCAAGGTGATCATGCACATATGTGTTCATGTGTCCCAAGGTGATCATGCACAGATGTATACATGTGTCCCAAGGTGATCATGCACAGGTGTGTACCAGTTTTTCAGGGTGATCATGCACTGATGTGTACATGTGTCCCAAGGTGATCATGCACAGATGTGTTAATCTGTCCCAAGCTTATCATGCACAGGTGTGTTCATGTGTCCCAAGGTGATCATGCACAGATGTGTTAATCTGTCCCAAGGTGATCATGCACAGATGTGGTCATGTGTCCCAAGGTGATCATGCACAGATGTATACATGTGTCCCAAAGTCATCATGCACAGATGTGTTCATGTGTCCCAATGTGATCATGCACAGATGTATACATGTGTCCCAAGGTGATCATGCACAGATGTGTTAATCTGTCCCAAGGTGATCATGCACAGATGTGTTAATCTGTCCCAAGGTGATCATGCACAGATGTGTTCATGTGTCCCAATGTGATCACGCACGGATGTATACATGTGTCCCAAGGTGATCATGCACAGATGTGGTAATCTGTCCCAAGGTGATCATGCACAGATGTGTTCATGTGTCCCAAGTTGATCATGCACAGATGTGTACCAGTGTTTCAGGGTGATCATGCACTGATGTGTACATATGTCCCAAGGTGATCATGCACAGATGTGTTAATCTGTCCCAAGGTGATCATGCACAGGTGTGTTCATGTGTCCCAAGGTGATCATGCACAGATGTGTTAATCTGTCCCAAGGTGATCATGCACAGATGTGTTCATGTGTTCCAAGGTGATCATGCACACATGTATACATGTGTCCCAAGGTGATCATGCACAGATGTGTTCATGTGTCCCAATGTGATCATGCACAGATGTATACATGTGTCCCAAGGTGATCATGCACAGATGTGTTAATCTGTCCCAAGGTGATCGTGCACAGATGTGTTCATGTGTCCCAAGGTGATCATGCACACATGTATACATGTGTCCAAAGGTGATCATGCACAGATGTGTTCATGTGTCCCAATGTGATCATGCACAGATGTATACATGTGTCCCAAGGTGATCATGCACAGATTTGTTCATGTGTCCCAAGGTGATCATGCACACATGTATACCTGTGTCCCAAGGTGATCATGCACAGATGTATACATGTGTCCCAAGGTGATCATGCACGGATGTGTTAATCTGTCCCAAGGTGCTCATGCACAGATGTGTTCATGTGTCCCAAGGTGATCATGCACAGATGTATACATATGTCCCAAGGTGATCATGCACAGATGTGTACCAGTGTTTCAGGGTGATCATGCACTGATGTGTACATGTGTCCCAAGGTGATTATGCACAGGTGAGTACATGTGTCCCAGGGTGATCATGCACAGATGTGTACCTGTGTCCCAGGGTGATCATGCACAGATGTGTACCTGTGTCCCAAGGTGATCATGCAGTGATGTGTACATGTGTCCCAGGTTGATCATGCACAGATGTGTACCGGTGTCCCGGGGTGATCATGCACAGATGTGTTAATCTGTCCCGAGGTGATCATGCACAGATGTGTTCATGTGTCCCAAGGTGAATATGCAAAGATGTGTACATGTGTCCCAAGGTGATTGTGCACAGATTTATTCATGTGTCCCAAGGTGATCATGCACATATGTATATATGTGTCCCAAGGTTATCATGCACAGGTGTGTACATGTGTCCAAAGGTGATCATGCACATATGTGTACCAGTGTTTCAGGGTGATCATGCACTGATGTGTACATGTGTCCCAAGTTGATCATGCACAGATGTGTTAATCTGTCCCAAGGTGATCATGCACAGGTGTGTTCATGTGTCCCAAGGTGATCATGCACAGATGTGTTAATCTGTCCCAAGGTGATCATGCACAGATGTGTTCATGTGTCCCAAGGTGATCATGCACACATGTATACATGTATCCCAAGGTGATCATGCACAGATGTGTTCATGTGTCCCAATGTGATCATGCAAAGATGTATACATGTGTCCCAAGGTGATCATGCACAGATGTGTTCATATGTCCCAAGGTGATCATGCACAGATGTATACCTGTGTCCCAAGGTGATGATGCACAGATGTGTTCATGTGTCCCAATGTGATCATGCACAGATGTATACATGTGTCCCAAGGTGATCATGCACAGATGTGTTAATCTGTCCCAAGGTGATCGTGCACAGATGTGTTCATGTGTCCCAAGGTGATCATACACACATGTATAAATGTGTCCAAAGGTGATCATGAACAGATGTGTTCATGTGTCCCAATGTGATCATGCACAGATGTATACATGTGTCCCAAGGTGATCATGCACAGATGTGTTCATGTGTCCCAAGGTGATCATGCACACATGTAAACATGTGTCCCAAGGTGATCATGCACAGATGTATACATGTGTCCCAAGGTGATCATGCACAGATGTGTACCAGTGTTTCAGGGTGATCATGCACTGATGTGTACATGTGTCCCAAGGTGATCATGCACAGGTGAGTACATGTGTCCCTGGGTGATCATGCACAGATGTGTACCAGTGTCCCAAGGTGATCATGCACAGATGTGTACCTGTGTCCCAAGGTGATCATGCAGTGATGTGTACATGTGTCCCAGGTTGATCATGCACAGATGTGTACCGGTGTCCCAATGTGATCATGCACAGGTGTGTACATGTGTCCCAAGGTAATCATGCACAGATGTGTTAATCTGTCCCAAGGTGATCATGCACAGATGTGTTCATGTGTCCCAAGGTGATCATGCAAAGATGTGTACATGTGTCCCAAGGTGATTGTGCACAGATTTATTCATGTGTCCCAAGGTGATCATGCACATATGTATATATGTGTCCCAAGGTGATCATGCACAGGTGTGTACATGTGTCCCAAGGTGATCATGGACAGATGTGTTCATGTGTCCCAAGGTGACTGTGCACAGATGTGTACATGTGTCCCAAGTTGATCATGCACAGATATGTTCATGTGTCCCGAGGTGATTGAACACATATGTGTTCATGTGTCCCAAGGTGATCATGCACAGATGTGTTAAGCTGTCCCAAGGTGATCATGCACAGATGTGTTCATGTGATCCAATGTGATCATGAACAGATCTATACATGTGTCCCAAGGTGATCATGCAAAGATGTGTTCATGTGTCCCAAGGTGATCATGCACAGATGTGTTCATGTGTCCCAAGGTGATCATGCACAGGTGTGTACATGTGTCCCAAGGTGGTCATGAACAGATGTGTTCATGTGTCCCAAGGTGATCATGAACAGATGTGTACCAGTGTCCCAGGGTGATCATGCACAGATGTGTACATGTGTCCCAAGGTGATCATGCACAGATGTATACATGTGTCCCAAAGTGATCATGCACAGATGTGTACATGTGTCCCAAGGTGATCATGCACAGATGTGTTCATGTGTCCCAATGTGGTCATGCACAGATGTATACATGTGTCCCAAGGTGATCATGCACAGATGTGTTAATCTGTCCCAAAGTGATCATGCACAGATGTGTTCATGTGTCCCAAGGTGATCATGCACAGATGTGTACCGGTGTCCCAGGGTGATCATTCACAGATGTGTACATGTGTCCCAGGGTGATCATGCACAGATGTGTTAATCTGTCCCAAGGTGATCATGCACAGATGTGTTCATGTGTCCCAAGGTGATCATGCAAAGATGTGTACATGTGTCCCAAGGTGATTGTACACAGATTTATTCATGTGTCCCAAGGTGATCATGCACATATGTATATATGTGTCCGAAGGTGATCATGCACAGGTGTGTACATGTGTCCCAATGTGATCATGCACAGATGTGTTCATGTGTCCCAAGGTGATCATGCAAAGATGTGTACATGTGTTCCAAGGTGATTGTGCACAGATTTATTCATGTGTCCGAAGGTGATCATGCACATATGTATATATGTGTCCCAAGGTGATCATGCACAGGTGTGTACATGTGTCCCAAGGTGATCATGAACAGATGTGTTCATGTGTCCCAAGGTGACTGTGCACAGATGTGTACATGTGTCCCAAGTTGATCATGCACAGATATGTTCATGTGTCCCAAGGTGATTGAACACATATGAGTTCATGTGTCCCAAGGTGATCATGCACAGATGTGTTAATCTGTCCCAAGGTGATCATGCACAGATCTGTTCATGTGTCCCAATGTGATCAAGAACAGATGTATACATGTGTCCCAAGGTGATCATGCAAAGATGTGTTCATGTGTCCCAAGGTCATCATGCACAGATGTGTTCATGTGTCCCAAGGTGATTGTGCACAGATTTATTCATGTGTCCCAAGGTGATCATGCACATATGTATATATGTGTCCCAAGGTGATCATGCACAGGTGTGTACATGTGTCCCAAGGTGATCATGGACAGATGTGTTCATGTGTCCCAAGGTGACTGTGCACAGATGTGTACATGTGTCCCAAGTTGATCATGCACAGATATGTTCATGTGTCCCGAGGTGATTGAACACATATGTGTTCATGTGTCCCAAGGTGATCATGCACAGATGTGTTAATCTGTCCCAAGGTGATCATGCACAGATGTGTTCATGTGTCCCAATGTGATCATGAACAGATGTATACATGTGTCCCAAGGTGATCATGCAAAGATGTGTTCATGTGTCCCAAGGTGATCATGCACAGATGTGTTCATGTGTCCCAAGGTGATCATGCACAGGTGTGTACATGTGTCCCAAGGTGGTCATGAACAGATGTGTTCATGTGTCCCAAGGTGATCATGAACAGATGTGTACCAGTGTCCCAGGGTGATCATGCACAGATGTGTACATGTGTCCCAAGGTGATCATGCACAGATGTATACATGTGTCCCAAAGTGATCATGCACAGATGTGTACATGTGTCCCAAGGTGATCATGCACAGATGTGTTCATGTGTCCCAATGTGATCATGCACAGATGTATACATGTGTCCCAAGGTGATCATGCACAGATGTGTTAATCTGTCCCAAAGTGATCATGCACAGATGTGTACCGGTGTCCCAGGGTGATCATGCACAGATGTGTACCAGTGTCCCAGGGTGATCATGCACAGATGTGTTAATCTGTCCCAAGGTTATCATGCACAGATGTGTTCATGTGTCCCAAGGTGATCATGCAAAGATGTGTACATGTGTCCCAAGGTGATTGTACACAGATTTATTCATGTGTCCCAAGGTGATCATGCACATATGTATATATGTGTCCCAAGGTGATCATGCACAGGTGTGTTCATGTGTCCCAAGGTGATCATGAACAGATGTGTTCATGTGTCCCAAGGTGACTGTGCACAGATGTCTACATGTGTCCCAAGTTGATCATGCACAGATATGTTCATGTGTCCCAAGGTGATTGAACACATATGTGTTCATGTGTCCCAAGGTGATCATGCACAGATGTGTTAATCTGTCCCAAGGTGATCATGCACAGATCTGTTCATGTGTCCCAATGTGATCATGAACAGATGTATACATGTGTCCCAAGGTGATCATGCAAAGATGTGTTCATGTGTCCCAAGGTGATCATGCACAGATGTGTTCATGTGTCCCAAGGTGATCATGCACAGGTGTGTACATGTGTCCCTAGGTGATCATGCACAGATGTAAACATGTGTCCCAAGTTGATCATGCACAGATATCTTCATGTGTCCCAAGGTGATTGTGCACAGATGTGTTCATGTGTCCCAAGGTGATCATGCACAGATTTGTTCATGTGTCCCAAGGTGATTGTGCACATATTTGTTCATGTGTCCCAAGGTGATGATGCACATATTTGTTCATGTGTCCCAGGGTGATCATGCACAGATGTGTACATGTGTCCCAAGGTGATCATGCACAGATGTGTTCATGTGTCCCAAGGTGATCATGCACAGATGTATACATGTGTCCCAAGGTGATCCTGCACAGATGAATACATGTGTCACAAGGTGATCATGCACAGATGTGTTCATGTGTCCCAAGGTGATCATGCACAGGTGTGTACATGTGTCCCAAGGTGATCATGCACAGATGTATACATGTGTCCCAAGGTGATCATGCACAGATGAATACATGTGTCCCAAGGTGATCATGCACAGATGTGTTCATGTGTCCCAAGGTGATCATGAACAGATGTGTTCATGTGTCCCAAGGTGACTGTGCACAGATGTGTACATGTGTCCCAAGGTGATCATGCACAGATGTAAACATGTGTCCCAAGTTGATCATGCACAGATATGTTCATGTGTCCCAAGGTGATTGTGCACAGATGTGTTCATGTGTCCCAAGGTGATCATGCACAGATTTGTTCATGTGTCCCAAGGTGATCATGCACAGATGTGTTCATGTGTCCCAGGGTGATCATGCACAGATGTGTACATGTGTCCCAAGGTGATCATGCACAGATGTGTACATGTGTCCCAAGGTGATCATGCACAGATGTGTTCATGTGTCCCAAGGTGATCATGCACAGATGTATACATGTGTCCCAAGGTGATCATGCACAGATGAATACATGTGTTCCAAGTTGATCATGCACAGGTGTGTACTTGTGTCCCAAGGTGATCATGCACAGATGTGTTCATGTGTCCCAAGGTTATCATGCACAGATGTTTACATGCGTCCCAAGGTGATCATGCACAGATGTGTACATGTGTCCCAGGGTGATCATGCACAGATGTGTACATGTGTCAGACGGTGATCATGCACAGATGTATACATGTGTCCGAAGGTGATCATGCACAGATGTGTATATGTGTCCCAGGGTGATCATGAACAGATGTGTTCATGTGTCCCAAGGTGATCATGCACAGATGTGTTCATGTGTCCCAGGGTGATCATGCACAGATGTGTACATGTGTCCCAAGGTGATCATGCACCGATGTGTACATGTGTCCCAAGGTGATCATGCACAGATGTGTTCATGTGTCCCAGGGTGATCATGCACAGATGTATATATGTGTCCCAAGGTGATCATGCACAGATGTGTACATGTGTCCCAGGGTGATCATGCACAGATGTGTTCATGTGTCCCAGGGTGATCATGCACAGATGTGTTCATGTGTCCCAAGGTGATTGTGCACAGGTTTATTTATGTGTCCCAAGGTGATCATGCACAGATGTGTTCATGTGTCCCAAGGTGATCATGCACAGATGTGTTCATGTGTCCCAATGTTATCATGCACAGATGTGTTAATATGTCCCAAGGTGATCATGCACAGATGTGTTCATGTGTCCCAAGCTGATCATGCAGTGATGTGTACATGTGTCCCAGGTTGATCATGCACAGATGTGTACCGGTGTCCCGGGGTGATCATGCACAGATGTGTACCTGTGTCCCAAGGTGATCATGCAGTGATGTGTACATGTGTCCCAGGTTGATCATGCACAGATGTGTACCGGTGTCCCGGGGTGATCATGCACAGATGTGTTAATCTGTCCCGAGGTGATCATGCACAGATGTGTTCATGTGTCCCAAGGTGAATATGCAAAGATGTGTACATGTGTCCCAAGGTGATTGTGCACAGATTTATTCATGTGTCCCAAGGTGATCATGCACATATGTATATATGTGTCCCAAGGTTATCATGCACAGGTGTGTACATGTGTCCAAAGGTGATCATGCACATATGTGTACCAGTGTTTCAGGGTGATCATGCACTGATGTGTACATGTGTCCCAAGTTGATCATGCACAGATGTGTTAATCTGTCCCAAGGTGATCATGCACAGGTGTGTTCATGTGTCCCAAGGTGATCATGCACAGATGTGTTAATCTGTCCCAAGGTGATCATGCACAGATGTGTTCATGTGTCCCAAGGTGATCATGCACACATGTATACATGTATCCCAAGGTGATCATGCACAGATGTGTTCATGTGTCCCAATGTGATCATGCAAAGATGTATACATGTGTCCCAAGGTGATCATGCACAGATGTGTTCATATGTCCCAAGGTGATCATGCACAGATGTATACCTGTGTCCCAAGGTGATGATGCACAGATGTGTTCATGTGTCCCAATGTGATCATGCACAGATGTATACATGTGTCCCAAGGTGATCATGCACAGATGTGTTAATCTGTCCCAAGGTGATCGTGCACAGATGTGTTCATGTGTCCCAAGGTGATCATACACACATGTATAAATGTGTCCAAAGGTGATCATGAACAGATGTGTTCATGTGTCCCAATGTGATCATGCACAGATGTATACATGTGTCCCAAGGTGATCATGCACAGATGTGTTCATGTGTCCCAAGGTGATCATGCACACATGTAAACATGTGTCCCAAGGTGATCATGCACAGATGTATACATGTGTCCCAAGGTGATCATGCACAGATGTGTACCAGTGTTTCAGGGTGATCATGCACTGATGTGTACATGTGTCCCAAGGTGATCATGCACAGGTGAGTACATGTGTCCCTGGGTGATCATGCACAGATGTGTACCAGTGTCCCAAGGTGATCATGCACAGATGTGTACCTGTGTCCCAAGGTGATCATGCAGTGATGTGTACATGTGTCCCAGGTTGATCATGCACAGATGTGTACCGGTGTCCCAATGTGATCATGCACAGGTGTGTACATGTGTACCAAGGTAATCATGCACAGATGTGTTAATCTGTCCCAAGGTGATCATGCACAGATGTGTTCATGTGTCCCAAGGTGATCATGCAAAGATGTGTACATGTGTCCCAAGGTGATTGTGCACAGATTTATTCATGTGTCCCAAGGTGATCATGCACATATGTATATATGTGTCCCAAGGTGATCATGCACAGGTGTGTACATGTGTCCCAAGGTGATCATGGACAGATGTGTTCATGTGTCCCAAGGTGACTGTGCACAGATGTGTACATGTGTCCCAAGTTGATCATGCACAGATATGTTCATGTGTCCCGAGGTGATTGAACACATATGTGTTCATGTGTCCCAAGGTGATCATGCACAGATGTGTTAAGCTGTCCCAAGGTGATCATGCACAGATGTGTTCATGTGATCCAATGTGATCATGAACAGATCTATACATGTGTCCCAAGGTGATCATGCAAAGATGTGTTCATGTGTCCCAAGGTGATCATGCACAGATGTGTTCATGTGTCCCAAGGTGATCATGCACAGGTGTGTACATGTGTCCCAAGGTGGTCATGAACAGATGTGTTCATGTGTCCCAAGGTGATCATGAACAGATGTGTACCAGTGTCCCAGGGTGATCATGCACAGATGTGTACATGTGTCCCAAGGTGATCATGCACAGATGTATACATGTGTCCCAAAGTGATCATGCACAGATGTGTACATGTGTCCCAAGGTGATCATGCACAGATGTGTTCATGTGTCCCAATGTGGTCATGCACAGATGTATACATGTGTCCCAAGGTGATCATGCACAGATGTGTTAATCTGTCCCAAAGTGATCATGCACAGATGTGTTCATGTGTCCCAAGGTGATCATGCACAGATGTGTACCGGTGTCCCAGGGTGATCATTCACAGATGTGTACATGTGTCCCAGGGTGATCATGCACAGATGTGTTAATCTGTCCCAAGGTGATCATGCACAGATGTGTTCATGTGTCCCAAGGTGATCATGCAAAGATGTGTACATGTGTCCCAAGGTGATTGTACACAGATTTATTCATGTGTCCCAAGGTGATCATGCACATATGTATATATGTGTCCGAAGGTGATCATGCACAGGTGTGTACATGTGTCCCAATGTGATCATGCACAGATGTGTTCATGTGTCCCAAGGTGATCATGCAAAGATGTGTACATGTGTTCCAAGGTGATTGTGCACAGATTTATTCATGTGTCCGAAGGTGATCATGCACATATGTATATATGTGTCCCAAGGTGATCATGCACAGGTGTGTACATGTGTCCCAAGGTGATCATGAACAGATGTGTTCATGTGTCCCAAGGTGACTGTGCACAGATGTGTACATGTGTCCCAAGTTGATCATGCACAGATATGTTCATGTGTCCCAAGGTGATTGAACACATATGAGTTCATGTGTCCCAAGGTGATCATGCACAGATGTGTTAATCTGTCCCAAGGTGATCATGCACAGATCTGTTCATGTGTCCCAATGTGATCAAGAACAGATGTATACATGTGTCCCAAGGTGATCATGCAAAGATGTGTTCATGTGTCCCAAGGTCATCATGCACAGATGTGTTCATGTGTCCCAAGGTGATTGTGCACAGATTTATTCATGTGTCCCAAGGTGATCATGCACATATGTATATATGTGTCCCAAGGTGATCATGCACAGGTGTGTACATGTGTCCCAAGGTGATCATGGACAGATGTGTTCATGTGTCCCAAGGTGACTGTGCACAGATGTGTACATGTGTCCCAAGTTGATCATGCACAGATATGTTCATGTGTCCCGAGGTGATTGAACACATATGTGTTCATGTGTCCCAAGGTGATCATGCACAGATGTGTTAATCTGTCCCAAGGTGATCATGCACAGATGTGTTCATGTGTCCCAATGTGATCATGAACAGATGTATACATGTGTCCCAAGGTGATCATGCAAAGATGTGTTCATGTGTCCCAAGGTGATCATGCACAGATGTGTTCATGTGTCCCAAGGTGATCATGCACAGGTGTGTACATGTGTCCCAAGGTGGTCATGAACAGATGTGTTCATGTGTCCCAAGGTGATCATGAACAGATGTGTACCAGTGTCCCAGGGTGATCATGCACAGATGTGTACATGTGTCCCAAGGTGATCATGCACAGATGTATACATGTGTCCCAAAGTGATCATGCACAGATGTGTACATGTGTCCCAAGGTGATCATGCACAGATGTGTTCATGTGTCCCAATGTGATCATGCACAGATGTATACATGTGTCCCAAGGTGATCATGCACAGATGTGTTAATCTGTCCCAAAGTGATCATGCACAGATGTGTACCGGTGTCCCAGGGTGATCATGCACAGATGTGTACCAGTGTCCCAGGGTGATCATGCACAGATGTGTTAATCTGTCCCAAGGTTATCATGCACAGATGTGTTCATGTGTCCCAAGGTGATCATGCAAAGATGTGTACATGTGTCCCAAGGTGATTGTACACAGATTTATTCATGTGTCCCAAGGTGATCATGCACATATGTATATATGTGTCCCAAGGTGATCATGCACAGGTGTGTTCATGTGTCCCAAGGTGATCATGAACAGATGTGTTCATGTGTCCCAAGGTGACTGTGCACAGATGTCTACATGTGTCCCAAGTTGATCATGCACAGATATGTTCATGTGTCCCAAGGTGATTGAACACATATGTGTTCATGTGTCCCAAGGTGATCATGCACAGATGTGTTAATCTGTCCCAAGGTGATCATGCACAGATCTGTTCATGTGTCCCAATGTGATCATGAACAGATGTATACATGTGTCCCAAGGTGATCATGCAAAGATGTGTTCATGTGTCCCAAGGTGATCATGCACAGATGTGTTCATGTGTCCCAAGGTGATCATGCACAGGTGTGTACATGTGTCCCTAGGTGATCATGCACAGATGTAAACATGTGTCCCAAGTTGATCATGCACAGATATCTTCATGTGTCCCAAGGTGATTGTGCACAGATGTGTTCATGTGTCCCAAGGTGATCATGCACAGATTTGTTCATGTGTCCCAAGGTGATTGTGCACATATTTGTTCATGTGTCCCAAGGTGATGATGCACATATTTGTTCATGTGTCCCAGGGTGATCATGCACAGATGTGTACATGTGTCCCAAGGTGATCATGCACAGATGTGTTCATGTGTCCCAAGGTGATCATGCACAGATGTATACATGTGTCCCAAGGTGATCCTGCACAGATGAATACATGTGTCACAAGGTGATCATGCACAGATGTGTTCATGTGTCCCAAGGTGATCATGCACAGGTGTGTACATGTGTCCCAAGGTGATCATGCACAGATGTATACATGTGTCCCAAGGTGATCATGCACAGATGAATACATGTGTCCCAAGGTGATCATGCACAGATGTGTTCATGTGTCCCAAGGTGATCATGAACAGATGTGTTCATGTGTCCCAAGGTGACTGTGCACAGATGTGTACATGTGTCCCAAGGTGATCATGCACAGATGTAAACATGTGTCCCAAGTTGATCATGCACAGATATGTTCATGTGTCCCAAGGTGATTGTGCACAGATGTGTTCATGTGTCCCAAGGTGATCATGCACAGATTTGTTCATGTGTCCCAAGGTGATCATGCACAGATGTGTTCATGTGTCCCAGGGTGATCATGCACAGATGTGTACATGTGTCCCAAGGTGATCATGCACAGATGTGTACATGTGTCCCAAGGTGATCATGCACAGATGTGTTCATGTGTCCCAAGGTGATCATGCACAGATGTATACATGTGTCCCAAGGTGATCATGCACAGATGAATACATGTGTTCCAAGTTGATCATGCACAGGTGTGTACTTGTGTCCCAAGGTGATCATGCACAGATGTGTTCATGTGTCCCAAGGTTATCATGCACAGATGTTTACATGCGTCCCAAGGTGATCATGCACAGATGTGTACATGTGTCCCAGGGTGATCATGCACAGATGTGTACATGTGTCAGACGGTGATCATGCACAGATGTATACATGTGTCCGAAGGTGATCATGCACAGATGTGTATATGTGTCCCAGGGTGATCATGAACAGATGTGTTCATGTGTCCCAAGGTGATCATGCACAGATGTGTTCATGTGTCCCAGGGTGATCATGCACAGATGTGTACATGTGTCCCAAGGTGATCATGCACCGATGTGTACATGTGTCCCAAGGTGATCATGCACAGATGTGTTCATGTGTCCCAGGGTGATCATGCACAGATGTATATATGTGTCCCAAGGTGATCATGCACAGATGTGTACATGTGTCCCAGGGTGATCATGCACAGATGTGTTCATGTGTCCCAGGGTGATCATGCACAGATGTGTTCATGTGTCCCAAGGTGATTGTGCACAGGTTTATTTATGTGTCCCAAGGTGATCATGCACAGATGTGTTCATGTGTCCCAAGGTGATCATGCACAGATGTGTTCATGTGTCCCAATGTTATCATGCACAGATGTGTTAATATGTCCCAAGGTGATCATGCACAGATGTGTTCATGTGTCCCAAGCTGATCGTGAACAGATGTATACATGTTTCCCAAGGTGATCATGCACAGATGTGTTCATGTGTCCCAAGGTGATCATGCACAGATGTATACATGTGTCCCAAGCTGATTATGAACAGATGTATACATGTTTCCCAAGGTGATCATGCACAGATGTGTTCATGTGTCCCAAGGTGATCATGCACAGATGTATACATGTGTCCCAAGCTGATTATGAACAGATGTATACATGTTTCCCAAGGTGATCATGTACAGGTGTGTTAATCTGTCCCAAGGTGACCATGAACAGATGTGTTCATGTGTCCCAAGGTGATCATGCACAGATGTGTACATGCGTCCCAAGTTGATCATGCAAAAATATGTTCATGTGTCCCAAGGTGATTGTGCACAGATGTGTTCATGTGTCCCAAGGTGATCGTGCACAGATGTGTTAATCTGTCATAAGGTGATCATGCAAAGATGTGTTAATCTGTCATAAGGTGATCATGCACAGATGTGTTCATGTGTCCCAAGGTGATCATGCACAGATGTGTTAATCTGTCATAAGGTGATCATGCAAAGATGTGTTCATGTATCCCAAGGTGATCATGCACAGGTGTATACATGTTTCCCAAGGTGACCATGCATAGATGTGTGCATATGTCCCAATGTGATCATGCACAGGTGTGTTCATGTGTCCTAATGTGATCATGCACAGATGTATACATGTGTCCCAAGGTGATCGTGCACAGGTGTGTACATGTGTCCCAGGTTGATCATGCACAGATGTGTACCAGTGTCCCAAGGTCATCATGCACAGATGTGTACCAGTGTCCCAGGGTGATCATGCACTGATGTGTACATGTGTCCCAAGGTGATCATACACAGGTGAGTACATGTGTCCCAGGGTGATCATGCACAGATATGTACCAGTATCCCAATGTGATCATGCACAGATGTGTACCTGTGTCCCAAGGTGATCATGCAGTGATGTGTACATGTGTCCCAGGTTGATCATGCACAGATGTGTACCGGTGTCCCAATGTGATCATGCACAGGTGTGTACATGTGTCCCAGGTTGATCATGCACAGATGTGTACCAGTGTCCCAGGGTGATCATGCACAGGTATGTACATGTGTCCCAGGGTGATCATGCACAGGTGTGTACATGTGTCCCAGGGTGATCATGCACAGATGTGTACCAGTGTCCCAGGGTGATCATGCACAGATGTGTACCAGTGTCCCAGGGTGATCATGCACAGGTGTGTTCATGTGTCCCAAGGTGATCATGCACAGGTGTGTACCAGTGTCCCAGGGTGATCATGCACAGATGTGTACCAGTGTCCCAGGGTGATCATGCACAGATGTGTACCTGTGTCCCAGGGTGATCATGCACAGATGTGTACCAGTGTCCCAGGGTGATCATGCACAGATGTGTACCTGTGTCCCAGGGTGATCATGCACAGATGTGTACCAGTGTCCCAGGGTGATCATGCACAGATGTGTACCTGTGTCCCAGGGTGATCATGCACAGGTGTGTATCCCATGACTGTCTCCAGGTTGGGATACTGGGGCAGAATAATAATATATGGGGCAGAATGATGAGGATTCGGGTCATAAAAGATCTCATTATCCATGTTTTTCGCAAAATGATTAGGGAAAGTATTATTCGTGTTTTTAATTTGAAGCAATAAAGCAGTTTTTCTTGCTTTTCAGACAGTGCTTTAGAAACTGGTGTTAGTAATATGTCATGTATCGTCATCAAGTAGAAAATACAATCCTCAGCGGTTCAAAGTTACCGTTTTGAGCAATAGAAAATACTCAATGCAATATTTTGTTTAGATACTGCACGGCAACGTGGTTGATAGCGGCGCATCCGTTTATGCAGCGCGGCGACGTCGTCTGCAACAAGTTTGTGAGGGCAATAAGGGAACGGGCCGGACGGAAAACATCCTCGTCTACCGCAACATGTCCTACGGTGTGGTACCTAAGGCAGGCTGCACGTTTTGGATCCGCGTGTTCCGGTTCCTCCACAACGATACCAGGGGGCGCAACCTTGACAACCCATTCAAGATGACGAGGTATGAAGCCCATGGTGGTCCCAGGAAGATCAAGATGTACAGACTTCAGAAAGAGGAGGACAAGCGTGTTGTCATGGCAACAACACGTTTCATGGTTGCGAGAAACCCATTTACGCGATTGTTCACGGCTTACATCGACAAGCTGTATCTTCCTGACTACTGGTCCAGCGCCGGGAAGACCATCGTCTCCCGCCGAGAGAATGCATCTTCTCGTAGTCTGAGTTGTGGACACGATGTTTCTTTCACTGAATTCCTTGGGCATGTTGTGGATGTCGGTGAACGTAATGCGGTCTCTCTGAACGGACACTGGCGTCCGATAGAGCACGCCTGTAACCCATGCGCATTCAAACCAGACATAGTGGCCACACAGGAGACGTTCTCGCGAGATTCACGCTTCATACTGGAGAGATTCGGACTTGGACATCTATTACAGAACCATTCTCGCATAGATCACGTGCTGGACGAGTTGACAATACTAACCGACTGGAACTATCGTCCTCATGACATGTGCCTGACCCGGAAGCAGTTAGCAGGAAGGTTGTGGAGAACGTTTCAGATCAATGGCTACCTAACTCCTGGCTCGGAAGAACTTTTAGAAGCTGAGTCTTCAGAGAATCTGACAAAAGACAAACTGAAGCAGCTTATGTTCCGTTCCTATCGGGATTCCATTTTGACAAAACAGGAGTCTTCCTCACAGAGGCGATCCTTCCTTAGACAGGCCTACGCCTCAGTACCACGGGGTATACTTGACAGAGTGGTCCAACTATTCAGAAATGACTTCTTATACTTCGACTACGACAGCTCTGTAGACACTCTTCTACATATGTGATAATGACTATATAAACTGCCATGATAGCGAAAATGTATTTGTGTTATTGTTATTAAAAACTATTCTTCTTGATCTTGTTCTCATATTCTTCGACCGCCTCCATGGTCGGCTCGGAGTCAGAAAACTGTGTCTGAGTTGGGTATTTATGTTAAACTGCGACATGGTATCTCAGTGTGGTAGCACTATAAATCCGCATCAGTTCAGACCAGTACAAGCACACACACGCACACACGCACACACGCACGCACACACGCACGCACACACGCACACACACACACACACACACACACACACACACGTCGCTATATTAGTGCAAAAATCTTGGACGCGACGTTAAACCCCATTTCACCTCATCTCACATCATAATCCACTTCTTGTAATTAGGGGGCGGTCGGGTAGCCTTGTGGTTAAAGCGTTCGCTCGTCATGCCGAAGACATCGGTTCGATTCCAGCCATGGGTACAATGTGTGAAGCCCATTTCTGGTGTCCCCCGCCTTGATATTGCTAGAATATTGCTAAAAGCGGCGCAAAACCATACTCACTCTTGTAAGTAGAGTTGTGAGGCATACAGTAGCAGTGCGTTGTTATGACAACCATTAACTGCTCGACTGATATACATCGTCCAATGAGAGATAAGCAAATGGGATCATTTTCGGCGGATAATCTAAACTGGTTATTTTCTTTGCAAAATATTTACATGTGGTTTTACATTTTACATGTAAATGAATAAATTATACAATGTTTGCATAGAATTTAATATATTCAACTAGACATGCAACTGGAGGCTGTGCTCAAATAACCATCTGCCTCAGATATTAGCATGATAAATATTAAGATGACAGCTGGAGGAAAATACGCGAAAATAACTCTAAGATGAAATACCGACCTTGACAGAGTTACGTAATCCATATTCAATCCTAAGGTAGCTTAAGTCGCAGTTTCCGGGATGGAGGGATGTGTGGCATCCGATCCAGAATACCCGTTGTTCATGCGATGAGCCACCGGTTGGCCTGGCCCAGACTCCAGCATTTATAATGCGTCGTAACGGAGTAAAACACCGGACTCACTCACTCACTCAACATTTAGCGATACATGCAGCACTAACCAACATGAAGCCTGTTTGACGCTGGAAGTGTAACTGTGTACTCTTCCCGGGGTAGTTTCATCTACACTAGTTACGTCAATATCTCGTCGTCAATGACGTAATGTCGCGGGACTTTGTCATCCATAACATTTCCTAACTCTTCTCCAAGTCTACCGAACACATAAAGAAGAACTTCAATATCCATCAAATACATGACTGTAATACGTGTCATGACCACACAAAAAATGTTTTAAGTTCAGCAGCAATTTTATTTAAGTATGTTTTGTTTGTTTGTTTGTTGTTTAACGCCGCACTCAGCAATAGTCCAGCTTTATGACGGCGGTCTGTAAATAATCCAATCTGGACCAGACAATCCAGTGATTGGCATCATGAGCATCGATCCACGCGATGGGGATACGATGACATTCATCAATCAAGTCAGCGAGCCTGACCATCCGATCCCGTTAGTCGCCTCGACAAGCATAGTCACCTTTTAAGGCAAGCATGGGTTGCTGAAGACCTATTTTACCCCAGATCTTCACAGGGAGACAAGCATGGGTTGCTGAAGACCTATTCCATCCCGGATCTTCACGGGGTGACAAGCATGGGCTGCTGAAGAGTTCTTCACGGGCGAGTCTGCTCAACCATGTTGCCCACCGGTTTGCTTCTCTTACATAAAGCGACAAATCCCTCTCCAGTATCCATTGTCTCGCTGACTTGACTGATGCATGTCATCGTATCCCCATTGCGTGGATCGATGCTCATAGTGTCAATCATTGGATTGTCTGGTCTAGACTCGATTATTTACAGACAACCGCCCTACAGCTGGAATATTGCTGAGTGTGGCGTTAAAGAACAAAGAAAGAAAGAGATACGGGGACATGCATGAACCACGTCACCTTGTCTGACCACCCTAACAAATTAGCCGCCTCTTACGACAAGCATAGGGATCTATATGCTAACCCGGAATTAACTAAGTGGAGTTTATTGTTACCTTCAGTGCAGCCGAAGATGACGGCGTGGTGCATGATGTTGACGTTGTCGATGATGGGCGTGCTGGCAATGATGTGGTAGTCGGTGTCGTTGGGGATGGAGAAGATCTGACACATGTAGGTTGTTTCCACTGGTGGTACAGATGTCCGTGGTATCTTCAGATCCATGTTTCGCACGTCTAGATGTAAATTGTTGGCAATGTTACTCAATATGTTTCGTAATATCGAACTATCTATAATCCATTAAATGGGTTATAACGCCGTATTGAACAGAATTTAGTTACAGTAAACTACGGTTATAACGAACACGCTTATAACGAACTGACGGATATAACGAACTACTTTTTTGGTCCCGACTATTTGCTGTAGTTATGCTGTATATATGCTTATAACGAACTACGGTTAAAACGAACTAAAATTTGTAGTCCCTTCGAGTTCGTTGTAACCGTACTTTACTGTATATCGTTTTGTTTTTTGTTTAACGTCGCAGTTAGCACTATTCCAGCTGTATGATGGCAGTCTGTAATTTAACGAGTCTGGACCAGACAATCCAGTGATTGACATCGTGAGCATCGATCTATGCAATTTGGAAACGATATTCTTCACTGACCCACGTTAGCCAGCTTGACCACCCGATCCATTTAGTCGCCTCATACGCCAAGCATCGGTTCCGAGGGACCTATATTCTTACCCGGAAGCGGGTGAGGCAGATCTTACCGTCAGCTGGGAGAGATATCTGTGATGGTGTGTACAGTCTAACAGTGATTTGGGTTTAGATGCAATTAGTCCGAAAAGGTTTGTTGGTCCTCTAAAACAGTTGGAAAGCTAAAGCTATTGTTCCCCAAAACCTACGTAGTAATATTGTTTTGGAATCATTGATCAATTGTTTCAGTTACAGAATAAGCCAATTATTTTATAAGGATTGTAGTGTGAGGAGACTGTGTTTGCTCTTGTGTTCAACTTGACGCATGCGCTGAGAGCCAAAGGGAAATCAAAGTATTTTTGGGCAATTGTATGGTGGCCCGAAGCCTTATTACTAAAATAGGGGCGGTCGGGTAGCCTAGTGGTTAAAGCGGTCGTTCGTCATGCCGAAGACCCGGGTTCGATTCCCGACATAGGTACAATGTGTGAAGCCCATTTGTGGTGTCCCCCGTCGTGATATTGCTGGAATATTGCTAAAAGCGGCGTAAAACCTCACTCACTCACTATTACTGCAATAGAATGACGATATACATCCTTTGTGAAACCCACGAGCACGTGTATGACACTGACTGCCTTTTTATTGTTTGTTCTTATGTTGTTTAACGCCGCACTCAGCAATATTCCAGCTATATGGCGGCGGTCTGTACATAATCGAGTATGGACCAGACAATCCAGTGATTGACATCATGAGCATCGATCCACGTAATTGGGATACGATGACATGCATCAACTAAGTCAGCGAGCCTGACCCCCCGATCCCGTTAGTCGCCTCTTACGGCAAGTATGGGTTGCTGAAGCCCTATTCTACCCAGGATCATCACGGGGAGACAAGCATGGGTTGCTGAAGCCCTATTCTACCCAGGATCATCACGGGGAGACAAGCATGGGTTGCTGAAGCCCTATTCTACCCAGGATCATCACGGGGAGACAAGCATGGGTTACTGAAGCCCTATTCTACCCAGGATCATCACGGGGAGACAAGCAGGGGTTGCTGAAGACCTATTCTAGCCAGGATCTTCACGGGGAGACAAGCATGGGTTGCTGAGGATCTATTCTACCCAGGATCATCACGGGGAGACAAGCATGGGTTACTGAAGCCCTATTCTACCCAGGATCATCACGGGGAGACAAGCATGGGTTACTGAAGACCTATTCTACCCAGGATCTTCACGGGGAGACAAGCATGGGTTGCTGAAGACCTATTCTACCCAGGATCAACACGGGGAGACAAGCATGGGTTACTGAAGCCCTATTCTACCCAGGATCATCACGGGGAGACAAGCATGGGTTACTGAAGCCCTATTCTACCCAGGATCATCACGGGGAGACAAGCATGGGTTACTGAAGACCTATTCTACCCAGGATCTTCACGGGGAGACAAGCATGGGTTGCTGAAGACCTATTCTACCCAGGATCATCACGGGGAGACAAGCATGAGTTGCTGAAGCCCTATTCTACCCAGGATCATCACGGGGAGACAAGCATGGGTTGCTGAAGACCTATTCTACCCAGGATCATCACGGGGAGACAAGCATGGGTTGCTGAAGCCCTATTCTACCCAGGATCATCACGGGGAGACAAGCATGGGTTGCTGAAGACCTATTCTACCCAGGATCATCACGGGGAGACAAGCATTGGTTGCTGAAGCCCTATTCTACCCAGGATCATCACGGGGAGACAAGCATGGGTTGCTGAAGCCCTATTCTACCCAGGATCATCACGGGGAGACAAGCATGGGTTGCTGAAGCCCTATTCTACCCAGGATCATCACGGGGAGACAAGCATGGGTTGCTGAAGCCCTATTCTACCCAGGATCATCACGGGGAGACAAGCATGGGTTACTGAAGACCTATTCTACCCAGGATCATCACGGGGAGACAAGCATGGGTTACTGAAGACCTATTCTACCCAGGATCATCACGGGGAGACAAGCATGGGTTACTGAAGCCCTATTCTACCCAGGATCATCACGGGGAGACAAGCATGGGTTGCTGAAGCCCTATTCTACCCAGGATCATCACGGGGAGACAAGCATGGGTTGCTGAAGCCCTATTCTACCCAGGATCATCACGGGGAGACAAGCATGGGTTGCTGAAGACCTATTCTACCCAGGATCATCACGGGGAGACAAGCATGGGTTACTGAAGCCCTATTCTACCCAGGATCATCACGGGGAGACAAGCATGGGTTGCTGAGGATCTATTCTACCCAGGATCATCACGGATCCCCAACTTCAGATGGGGCATTTAACTCTTGTACAGTTTGCGGAAGAGCCTGCTCGTGGACTATCATTTAGAATATGCTTTTTATATAACTTCAATTATATACTATTCACCCAAAGCCTGTCTCTGTTTTATTTTGACACTGACTGACCACGGATACTAGTGGATGGGAATTCATTTTCGAATCCACAAAAACCCAGATCTTGGTACGACTAACGGACATAACAATATATAGGGCTGCAACGATACAGGAAGGTTACGATTTGATACGCATATCAATATTCTGGTCACGATACGATACGTATCTCGATACGTAATGATACAGAAACAAGACTTAAACCATATCAAGATTGAACCTTTCATGATTTTGGAACGGTCAAAATTATTTTATAATAACAAGACTACTGAAGTAGTTAAGCTTCAAAGTGGAACTTTCTCTAACTTTCCTTCAAAACGTTTCAAAGTTCAAACACCAGAAAGTAATTAATGTGCTCCACCAGTGATACAACGTCAAAGAATGTTTATGCAATGGTCGAAAAAACTGTATCTGAAATTATTGTTTTATCAGGAATAATATATTCCAATATCGTGTTACTTTAGTTGCAGCTTTTACTATATATGTTTTAAAATAATAAAAACCACAAGCGTATAATTTTGGTACTGGTGATTGCTGTTGCAGGATATTTTTACGTATGGAACAATTTGACCACCGTTGGGACTTCCTGCGCGACATGTATTGCGATTGCGAAAATGTTATGTTGACACATATTGGCCAAATTGCCACAAATATGACTTTTAACGAGTCAAAGTATGGCATTTCTAATATATGTATCCATTCTCTAGCAACTAAAATTCGTTTCAATGTGTCACAAGCGGTACTCTGACCGTGTTGCTGTATCTCTTCACACACGATTTCACCTAACTTAATGAAAACAATATTAAATGAAATTTTGAATAAAATTATTAAAATATATTACAACACATATCCAGATACACAATGAACACGTTTTAATAACAAGATGGTATAATAATGGTATTGAATTGCGTACGTCAGTTCGGATTTGCTGACTGGTATTTCCGGTGGTATGTGCTTGCGGTGATTAGCTGATAATGTTTTTTGAGATGGGGAAAAACATCTGTCAGTGTTAAAACCTGAGTTTATTAAAAATGTAAGTACGTTTTGGTGAGCCATGTGTTACCGCGCACTATAACCAAGTTAGCGGTTTATGGAAAGGCACAATAGTGAGGAAATGCTGTACTTGAGATTTGCGTTCCGTATCGTGGCGTATCGATATATAGGCCCACGTTTATCGTATATCATATCGTGGGTCAAATATCGCGATATATCGGTGTATCGGTTCTTGGCAAAACATTCAACACTGGAGAACAGTCAAGTCTCGTTCATCCGACTCTCGTTTATCCGACTCTCGTTAACCCGACACTCGTTAACCCGACACTCGTTAATCCGACTCTCGTTAATCCGACTCTCGTTAATCCGACACTCGTTAATCCGACACTCATTAACCCGACACTCGTTAATCCGACTCTCGTTAATCCGACTCTCGTTAATCCGACACTCGTTAATCCGACACTCGTTAATCCGACACTCGTTAATCCGACACTCGTTAATCCGACACTCGTTAATCCGACAATCGACAGTCGGCTTTATCTGACACTAATGATGGGAACCGATTAAAAGGTATCCTCCCATTATTTACACGTCCCATTTGTCATACACCTTAAAACAACACAGGTCAGACTTGGAGAAATGTTTACTTCTTTCTGTAATCTTGATTTCAGGGCCAAAACTGAGGCAATCTTGACTTCCAAATCATTCTTGACTTGAGTTGGAGTCCTTGTCATATTTATTCTCTGGGATCTGGGAGACACACAATGCTGTGAGTATCGTATGGCGAACTGACCAGTAGAGAGAATTCCCCTTGGGTCAGACTGGGCCAGTGTAGTCGGTATCCTCCCATTAGTTTCCCGTCCCATTTGTCACACACCTTAAAACACCTAAGTATACCTATATATATAATACCTAAGTATTAGAATGGAGTGATCCAAGAAAAGTAATCCTGTACTTTATGTGGGTCATTATTAAAATCTGTACCCCTTTCAGTCCTGTTAAATAAACAAAAATAAATCTTGAAAATTACAACTTTTAGCGATTTAACAAGAAACATCTTAACTTAACAAATAGTTGGGTAAATTAGGCCAACCCAAAGAAACAAAATGTTGTCATATTTTAACGCTGATGTTGCATATTTGCAATGGCATCAGACATTTTCGTTTTTTGGAAGTTAATACTGCTGAATTGTGGTAACACCGATAACATTTTTAGTAACACAAAGACATTTAAGAGCAACATAAAAACTATGCTAGCCGAGAGGGGACATCGCTTTCTCGCTTTCTCGCTTTCTCGCTTTCTCGCTCTATCGCTTTCTCGCGGTTAAGCAATATCCCCACTTGACCACTGTAGGGGCCGCATGTGATATCTGCTGTAATTGGGAGGTAATGTTGAACTTTTCTCACTATTTACTTAAAACATAATTTAACTGTACAGACGTAGGTGATTTTAAAACAATCCACCCATTTTGGCGTGAAATGTAATTGATTTATTTAAGGTTGATAACAATGAAATGCATTACTATGAATATCTATAACATATATTAAATCAGCTATCATTATAATATGTTATGTATATCTTAAGTATAGTTTTGTCAAAATTATGAATATGTGTGTGTGTGTGTGTGTGTGTGTGTGTGTGTGTGTGTGTGTGTGTGTGTGTGTGTGTGTGTGTGTTTGTGTGTGTGTCCGACTCATTGTCTGTGTAAAAAGGTAGTAGATAACTACATAACTCACATCAGAACGCACAATTGTTAACCATACAGTTTACATGGATAGAGAATTGCTACATAAATATGTATATTCCTGCCTATTCAAGTTAAACTATATTTTACAAGCACTTTAGCATTAAAAACTATTCCCGAAGACAGTTTGATCGAAAGTCATTATAAGAAACGAGTTGTTTTTAAACAATATTTACGACGCATTTCATTTCTGTTGTCCAAGGAATGGTAGAGGTAGAGACATATATCTAATTCATCTGTATTTTGTAAGGGGAACATAACTGTGTACATGTACAACTTTTGTATGCATAATGTGCATGCAACTTAATGAACACAATTGTGATCCCGAAATCGGCGGACGAGCACATATTCGGCTTCAATTCCAAATCTAATGACCGAAAACAATAATTCTTTGGACGTTATAAACAATGCAAACTGGCTAATAAAACTGACATTTATTTGTCAATATATGATCTCCTTCTTATC
The DNA here is from genome assembly GCF_023055435.1 of Haliotis rufescens. Classification (NCBI taxonomy): domain Eukaryota; kingdom Metazoa; phylum Mollusca; class Gastropoda; order Lepetellida; family Haliotidae; genus Haliotis; species Haliotis rufescens. Next base: position 50,899,937 of record NW_025964372.1, read on the forward strand.
AGTTTTAAGACTGATGGAGGAATGAGGGGTGATACTATGAACAAAATGAAAATATGAACAGTGACTATCTGTATTCTGTGAATCTTGCCTATTTCTTACACTACAAAAAAATATACAAGCTAAACGAGAAAAGATTACGTGTGTATTTTGTAACATGTTTATCTACTACAAGATGTTTAAAAAATCGAATCATAAGAGGCAAAATAGCGGTGAGAATTACAGGAATGGATCATTTAATGTCAGCAAAAACGTTTTAATGTACGGCATCATGGGAAATATCGCTTTCTCGCTCTATCGCTTTATCGCTTTCTCGCTCTATCGCTTTCTCGCTCTATCGCTTTCTCGCTCTATCGCTTTCTCGCTCTATCGCTTTATCGCTTTCTCGCTCTATCGCTTTCTTGCTCTATCGCTTTATCGCTTTCTCGCTCTGTCGCTTTCTCGCTCTATCGCTTTATCGCTTTCTCGCTCTGTCGCTTTCTCGCTTTCTCGCTCTATCACTTTATCGCTCTATCACTTCTTCTAATGACTTACCATAGTCATATGAAGGAATCGGGTGTTCTTTAACTCCTTTGGAATAGTATGTACTGTAAATCTTGAAATTAACGTTAAAGTTAATTATAAATGCAAAATAATTACCATATTCGACGTAATAAGCCCCCAGGGCGCTCTCTAAATTAGAACATTATTTTGGTGAAAAAAATGTAGAGTTGAAAGATAAATTTCGTGGTTTATGCTGACAGCCTTAAATGTTTATGTACGACAGATATATTTTTCCCGAATTTAATTGCCCATAATTCAGTGTGCATATAACCCACGAGTGCGTATTATACGCGAATAAATAAGTCTTGTTTACATTAATCAATCGGAAGGGGTGCTAATTGGGATTGTTCACTAGCTAATATATTAGCAATTATCGCCGTGTGCGTTTATTAGAGCGCGGCGCTTATTACGTTGAATACGGTAGTTATACTTTGCATTTATGTCTCAGAAATGACTGTTGATAAGACGGCCTCACTGAACATTATTTAAAAATGTGTGACAAGTGGGAATATGGAGGGGTGTGACAAATAGGACATGTAACTAATGGGAGATAACCGATTAAATTAGTGCTATTTAGACCCGTCTTCCGACAGTCTCGCACTCCGACTCCGACACACCTAATTTGCAACGAATTACCGATATCACTCATTAATCAGTCTCGTTAATCCGACACAGTGATCAGCGTACTCCGTGGTCATCTGCCCGCTAGTACACAGGCAAGACGAGTCGGTGAGTAGCTGCATATTACAACAGATGCAGAGATAAACTTGCTTGACAGTAAACAAGAATGCTTTTAAAATACAAAAACAGGATTAATCAGATGCTTAGATTACACCAATCTCATAAAAATCGGATACAAGTTCTCGCTACCGCTGAGGACATCCCATCACAGGTCACGTCAGAAAGATCTTTGACGGACCAAAGAAATGATTAACCGGAAGTCGACATTAGCCTCGTCGGAAGCAGCTTTCTTGAAAAATGCCGCACTAGTTTTAGAGCGTGTTATATTGGCCAATACACATCTCCGTTTCGTCTTGAACACTTTCTTATTAAAAAATGGATAGCGCGGATATCACAGTCTTATGTTTTCCAGGGTGAGGTGATACACCATCATGGGGAGTGAGTGAGTGAGTTGGGTTTAACGCTGCTTTTAACAGTATACCAGTGTCTAGGCTTGTCAGCTTAATGTGGGGGGAAAGCCCGAAATGATGCAGGCCTCAGACGTTGACCACGGTCAAACCCACAAGCACGGGTATGGTGCTGACAAACCTAGAAATAAAATCAGGGCGAACGGGATTCGAACCAAGATTCATAGGTTTCTGGCGAGCCCAAGGGGCGCAACTCAGCACAGCGAATCGCGGCGCCTTAGACGACTGGGCAACCTGAGCCCCCCATTATTATGCGGAAGATAGGGTGGACACAAAATGCATTTTGGTAAGAAGGGGAATGGAAGACTGTCGGGAGATGCTAAACACCAGCACACAAAACAAACTTGATTCCCCGCCATACAGTGGGAAGGATACGTACTGACGTCATTGATGCCGTTGCAGGTGAAGTCCGAAGACTGACAGGCCGTCAGTACCCAACTCTCGTCTTTGGCCAGACACTTGGGGTCGTTCCAGGGGTCACACACACCTGGGGTACGGAGATTCAATATATGAAACAAATTAATGGTGTACCTTAAATTTTCTTTCATAACATTTTCGTTTTCGGTATTTTGAGGGTAATTCAATTCCAAGTCACACAATTTTCGTAAATGGTTTTGATATTTGTTGTTAAGTTGTATTCGGGATTCAGGGCTGAGCAATGAGACTCAGAGTTAAAAAAATAGATAGTATTCGGAATTCATCGGAGGTGGGGCCTTGCACCCGCTTAACTATGTCATGTGACCCCAATTGGTCTCACCTGGAAGGCGAAACGGTGGGGCTGCCAATTTACCTGAGCCGAGTTTCACTTTGATTAAGTCTTATAACTATCACACTCACCTGGGTGGGATAGCGTTGAACCGGTGGGGTTTGTCATTCCCTGAGACCAGGTACAGTTGGGGTCGCCCAGTTCCTGACCATTGGTCAATCCGTCACTGTCCGAATCTTTCTCACACAACGCTCTTGTCCATTCCTGTGGTAAAAAAAAGTTTTTACTGGGTGTTTTATTGCTTTGTTACGAACCCCTCACTTCAAATTTCCCCAATATAGTAACAATACTTAGTCAGCACCATACCCGTGCATGTGATGTAACTCATAATCGGAGGGAGCATATACTAGCTCCGTGGTCTCGTGGCTTGAGTGTCTGCCAGAGTGCGAACGATCAGTGGTTCGACCCTCCGCCTCTGTGGTGTAGTGGATAGGGCATCGACTCACTCACTCATTTTTATTCCTAAAACCTATTTCGCGAAAACCTGGTATCAATACTTTTTGATAGCGATTCATAAACGCATGCTCATGATATTGTCGGAATCGTACAATCGGCTCTGCTTTATGCAGAGATTTCTATTGGATATGGAATGGGTTTTGTCGCTTTATTAATAGTATCGCAGAATCGACTCATGTATTATCGGGGCCGAAATGTTGTCCGTCTTTGTCCGCATTTCACGACAACGCTGTATGTATCAACACCCCCCCCCCCCCCCCCCCCCCCCCTCCAATTACACACTTCACTTCACATTGTCTATATGTAAGCCCTGGTAAGCTCACAGCCAAGTTAAGGCTGATGTTATGCAATTGTGGCTTGGCTATTGCTCAACAGGTAGACAAAGTGGTCAGTTCCCAGGTCGGGTTTGAGGTGTTAACTGACATGCCATGTCGGCAAGATTTTAAACTTTTATTGTGTATGCCAAGTCGGCAATTTGTGAACTATGGTGTATTATGGATTACACGAAACATTCACTGGATCTTGTTTGGAAATTATGTGATTTTTCATCATAAAGTAAGACTGTTTTTATTGTGATTGATACTTGCTTTTGCTGTTTGTAAATAATATGAATCTTGATTAGACTGCCAGTATTAAATTATTTTTAAATTGTTGTGTGATCTCTCCTTGTTATGTATGGAAACGGTTTAGTGGATCCACACGTAACAGTATATATCGTAATAGAACGGTGATATCAAACACTGGATCATCTTGTCAAGTAGAGTTGAAACCTCCCTTACAATTGTAATAGGCGCCCTCTAAAGCCTGTAAAAGGCGCCCAGTGACAGTAGAAATATAGCTATATTCGACCAAAGGTCAGATGTTATATGCTGCCGTATTTTGCGTTGTGTTTCTTCTTCTCTCTGGCAGTAGTCTTAGGTCTCTATATTCTAGTAGGCTCCTGGTAGGGTTTATCAATTCTAATCACAAAGAAAACACAAAGAACGGAGTTAGGTTTAAAGTTTATTTAACAAACAAAACAAAAAGGGGCCAAATCCTAACCTTACCTATTCCCTACATAATTTTCCCCCTTCCTTACCTACTTAAACCTATTCCCCCGTATAACTAAACTTGTACTATTAACCACCCGTCTAACTTAACTCCCAAAAGTAAAACGTCTATAAACAAACCTATTCAATCATTACTCTATTTTTCCCCCACCCATACATCTTAATCTATCTCCTCAATGAAAGCCCTAAAAAATAATAATGAATGATCCTGATTCAGGACGCGGGAGTCGACCGTGCTTACCAGATACTGGTGAGAGACGACTGACGATTCCCTACCCAGGGTAGGCTTATAAAGCCAACACGCGGACCATGTGACCAGGAAAACGGACACAACCAATGAACACGCTCCTTACATCTCGGCTCTCTCAATCATGGCTTCCGCCTAGCCGAGCATGCAAGGAGCGTGCCATCGTCACGTCTTCCCAGCCACTACGCCCGCGTGGGCATAAGCCATTACTCAAGGACTACAAAGATAGGTACTACGTCAGCCGTTCAACTCACCCTTATACTAACCCACCCATAACGTTATTAAATATATATTTTTACCCACTATAACCCCTGGTCGACTACATTCCCCCCCCCTTAAGTCAAAAAGTTCCCCTTTTTGCCCCCTTTAAAAAATACCAAAAACAAAACAATTCTAGATAAATCAACAAGTTTAAATATATAGAAAAAAACTGTGGATTTATATAAAAAAATAAAGAGTCGGATTTATGCACAAAAATGCGATGAAATGCGATTTCTTTTCTTCTTAATCACTGGAGAATCTTGCCAGTACTTCCTGGTCTTCAATTTCTTGTGCCTCTCGGCTCAGGCGTCGTTTTGGCTGAGCCGACCGGACTTGAGCAGCCTCTTCACGCTGCGCTCTTCTAGCCCCTGAAACAGGGTCTCTCCTTGGTAACAGACAGTCCCCCGGATCTTGGAACTGGCGGTTCCTTCTTTGTACAATGGAGACTATCCCTGGAAGGGAATGGGTCTGAGCATGTTTCAAGGCCTCAGGTTTTCGTTGGAAGATCCTCCGGCAGATGGAACACTCCCTCAAATTATGGTGAGGCCGGTGTGCCTGGACCCAATGGTCCACCATCTGCCGGTATTTAGAGAAATGTTTACTCTTGCATCCCTCTACGGCACATGCCATTCCTTCCTCTGGCCAGATAGGCCTTTCTTTTTCTGTGAACTCCGACATTTCTGCCTCAGTGACTTTAATTTGGAGCTCCATCTGAAAGCAGAACTTGAAAAGCAGATCTATTCCCAGCGAAAAAGAAAAAATATAGCGACCAAGTTTGCTCATCCGGAACCCCCTAAAAACAAACAAACCCCAAAACAACCCAAAACAACGACAGACAACACAATCAAACTACATTGGAATTATCTACATCCCATTGAATACCAACCCCCTCCCATCTAACTGGGACTAAACCTTATTCGTGGTTTGATAGTCCTCCCCACACGAGTTCTCACGGCTTCTGGTGATCCTATTCCCCCCTCTGAAAAGGATCCGTCTGTGTCCGCAAATGTGAGGTCTTGGACCTCCGCAGCAGCGGGGTCTTCCTCTGGTTGATTCAACCAATTTTTCGGACATGGAGAACCCTCAAATGGTTTTAACTGATCAACATGTACGCTGATAACTGGCTTCTCCGGACTCCTCTGGATTCGATATGTTGTAGGGGACAGCTGACCTACTACCAAATAGGGCCCATCCCATCCTAACCCTAACTTCTGATTGGCCTTAGGGGGATACCATCGCCAAACAAAGGAGCCTCCTTCATAAGTTCTAACCTTTAACTTGTGGTCGTAGTTTCTCTTTTGTAATTGAGCGGCTCTACCTAGCTGGTCATTTGCAAACTGAAATATGCCTTGCGTGGTCTCCCTCAACCATTTCACATATTCACTAGGGCAACGGTCATAATCAGTTGCAGGTGGGGTACCCACCATGAGATCTATAGGTAGACTTACTTCTCGACCCAACATCATCAGATTTGGTGAGCAGTGAGTGCTTTTGTGTTCGGAGGCTCTATACGCCATAAGTAGGTATGGTAGATGGTCGTCCCAATCTAAGGGTTCTTGATTAGAGTAAATGCTGAGCATCTGCTTTAAGGTCCTATTGAAGCGTTCAACTAACCCGTCTGATTGCGGTCTATAAGGGGTGGTTCTAGTTTTATTAATCCCTAACAAATGGCACACTTCTTTGAATAAATGAGACTCGAACTCTCTCCCCTGATCGGTGTGAATCTGCTCAGGACATCCAAATCTACAGATTACCTCAGACACTAACTTGTCAGCGACAGATAACGCTGTGTGATTTCGCAAGGCAAACGCTTCCTTCCATTTGGTGTAATAATCTCCAACTACCATAATGTACTCATTGCCATTTCTACTTATAGGTAAAGGACCAACAATATCTATGGCCAGACATTCCATAGGAGCCCGTACAGTAAACTGTTGTAATGGAGACCTGCCTCGTCCTGGACCTTGTTTACAGCGTGCACACAAGTCACAAGACTTTAACCATCTTTTAATGTCTTCAGACATTCCTGGCCAATAAAATCTGGTTTTGATAGATGTCATAGTTTTATCTCGACCGAAGTGCCCAGCTGTACGTGAAGTATGCAAATGTTCAAAAATGGATGTACGTACAGCTGTTGGTGCTACCAACTGTAAACGAGAGCCAAAAATATCTGATTCTACCTGACGGTACAACAGTCTATTCTCCAGCCTAAGATCTTGCCATTGTCCCCATAGCATCTTTGCATCTGAACTCCAATCTATGATTTCTGATTTCTCAGGTTGACCACCATCCACTGATAACAACTTCAATACTGGACCTATGCCTAGGTCAGTTAATTGCCAATCGAGCAGCTCATCCCGAGTCCACACTGGTAACCAATTAGCCATGCCACTATGAGCTGCAGTGTCACTGAATAGTCTACCGCCTACTCCAGAACTATCAGAGCCGTCCTCCGTAGAATTCCCATCTTCCCCCGAACCAGTAGGTATAACATTCCTCTCCTCTACTTCAACCGGACTGACAGGTTCAGGTGACTGAACACGGCTTTCTGCAACTTGCAGATCATCAATAGGCTCTACGGATGCGACCAACTGACTATCCTGCTGACTACAAGACAAATCGGAAGAATGACAATCAAGACACTTCTCAAATGTACACCTTCGCTGTGACCTACGTGACAACGCATCTGCATTCTGATGCTTCCTACCAGGCCTATACTTGATCTCAAAATCATAAGTTTCTACAACACTAAGCCACCTTGCTAATATTCCTTCTGGATCCTTGAAGTTTTGCAGCCAAATCAAAGGAGCATGATCCGTACGTAAAACAAACTTTCTGCCATAGAGAAAATGTCTAAAGTGCTTAAGGAATGTTACCACTGCTAGAAGCTCACGTTTGGTTGTGCAATAGTTGCGCTGTGACTGTCCCAGAGTATGACTTGCATATGAAAGAACTTTTTCCTCTCCTTCCTGCACCTGAGACAATACTGCACCTATCCCGAACCCGCTAGCATCTGTATCAAGCACATAAAGTCCTTCGTCTTGAGGAAAAGCAAGTACTGGAGCAGTTATGAGACATTGCTTCAACTGATCAAACGCGTTCTCACAATCCTTAGTCCATTGAAATGGTATACCTTTTCGAGTGAGCTGCACCATAGGAGAAGCGATATCCGAGAAGTTAGGTACAAACTGCCTGTAGTAACCTACAAGACCTAGGAAACTGCGAATATCTGACCGGGTCTCTGGTCTAGGCCAACTTTTGACAGCTTCTACCTTTTCTGGACTACATCTAAGACCATTGGCTGAGACTATGTGTCCTAGAAAAGCAACTTCAGGTTGAAATAGCGTACACTTTTTAGGTTTGAGTTTCAAATTAGCTTGCCTAAACTGAATGAAAACTAACCTAAGATTGTTTAAAGCGGACTGAAAATCTGACCCAAAAACGATGACATCGTCCAGGTAACACAGACACTTTTTCCACTTTAATTTTCCCAGTACCCTGTCCATCAACCTCTCGAAAGTAGCTGGAGCGTTAGTGAGTCCAAACGGCATGACATTGAACTGATGGAGTCCGACATGAGTAGCGAAAGCAGTTTTATGCTTATCTTTCGGATCCATTTTGACTTGCCAATATCCGCTAGCTAAGTCCAGGGTACTAAACCAATGACAACCACCTAACGTTTCAAGTGTTTCATCTATTCGGGGAAGAGGATAGGCATCCCGTAGAGTGACATCATTCAATTTTCTAAAATCAATACAGAACCTGCAGGATCCATCTTTTTTGGTTACTAGACAAACAGGAGCAGACCAAGGACTACTACTAAGCTCTATAATGTTCTGTTGCAACATCTTGTCAATTTCCTCCTCTACCAACTGTTTCTTAGTTAAAGGAACCCTCCTAGCAGGTAATTTGATAGGGGTTGCCCCACCAGTATTGATGGTATGCGTTATCTCATCTGTGTGCCCCAACAAACCATCTTCACTGACGAAAACATCCTGAAATTCTCCCACTAAATCAGCAACAGACTGTTTTTGGCTTTCTGAAAGATCAGTGGAACAGCGATCAACCAGTGATTGCAAGTGACTAGGTATGTCCTGATCTTCAGCATTAGCTGTAACAACATTCTCACACGCAACCAATTGCTCTACCATGCCAACTGTCCCCATTACGGATGAACTATCTATGGTTACCTTCTTGCTATTCATATTCAGCACTGAAATTACTACTACATCCTTGTCAGGTTGGACTAGACTCCTAGCCACAAAAACTCCTTTGTTTCTCCAATAATTGTTTGGCTCAACCAAACCCAAATCAGCACCAAATGAACCGTCAACAGTACATTTGATTAATTTCTCCGAATTCTCAGGAACAGTAACCTTATCAATAATTCTGACCCGTGCACAATTGCTTGTGTTCAATTTGTACAACTTGAGCGTACCTCTAGATGTAGACAGTGTCTTTCGTCTCACATATACCTCACCATCATAATCCTCCAGGAAATCCATGCCAAGAATACTACCCATAGTACCCAAATCTGCAACCACAAACTCTTGTTGAAACTGCACGTTTCCAACACAAAACTCAAAACAAGCAGAACCATGAACAACTATAGGTGTACCGTTGGCCGTAAAGAAATCTTTATGGACTTCCCTTAGCTTATCATCCTGTAAACCCAGTTTAAGGACATCACCTTGTGAGATAATCGAGACTGGAGACCCAGTATCCAACAACAGTCTGGAGGTAACCCCTTTCATCAGAACATCTATATACAAACATTTCTGAGGCTTCAAAGAACGCAAAACAATTTTCTCCCGTGGACTAGACATACCAGTCCGTGTTGACGAAGATGACTTCATCGGTTTCCCTACGCCTGATGCTGACAAAGATAACCTCTCCCCCAACTCAACACCATGTAGTGAAGAAGATTGCTTCACCAAGGGATCTACACTATTCCCTTCCAATTTAGGTAAATCTACTTGCACTTCAATATCAACAGTTAAAATAGTTTTGTCTTTCACATCAGGTGAAGATAACTTCACCGGAATTTTATCTTCACGTGGCCTACCCATTTGTCCAACATTGGCTGAAATCCCGGCCTCGATCGCAGCCGCATCTAGTTTCCCGATTCAGGTTTATTGGTAACAGACTGATCCGGTAAACCCAGCTTTGATAAGTAAGGACACCTATCACGAAAATGACCTGGTTGATTGCAGACATAGCAGGTATTGGGCCTAACCCTACGTAAGCTACGTTGAAAACTTTCCAGACGATCATCGATCAACTTGGCAACTGCCTCAAGGGTCACCCCAGTACTACCAACTGGTTGAACAGTTTGATTGACTCCTGCTACTCTGTCTAATGTTTCAGGTTTCTTTCTCCTGCTACCATCGACAGCTTCAAACTCCATGGCGTATGAAATAGCATTTTCAAGTGTTTGGGGATGTGCAAAAGTGACATGTTTCCTCATGTCAAAGCTATGCAGGCCAGTTAAGAACTGATCAATTAAATGTACCTCTAGTGATGAATAAGTGCTGGTAGGGTAAGCTAAATTTGCTAATCTCCGGAGCTGATACCCATAATCCGAAACTGTTTCGTCATGACCTTGTCGACGATTTCGGAATTCACTTCTATAGGCTACATTACGTTCTACTGGGTTGAAACGCTGACTCAATGCATTTTTGACCGCCTGATAACTATTGAGTTGTCCTAACGTAAGATTACTCAAAAGTTTTTGTGCTGCGCCTCTCAAACACATACTAAGTTGTTGCGCCTTTTCATACTCGGTCCACCCATTCCATGAAGCAACTTGTTCAAAATGAACAATATAATCTTGCCAATCACATGACGTCCCGTCAAATTTGTCAGGTCTAACTTCCCGATGAGAAACTCTAGTCTTCTCAAATTCTGACAAAACAGTGCCCGCTGTATTTAATGACCTTGCACTATCATAACCTCTGGGTCTCGGAAAATCAACCCTTGACCTATCCTGTGACATTCCTGGTGTACTGAAATGAACAGAACGGCCACCCGTCATGATGCCGTCTGGAAAAGAGTGACCCAACAACGGATAATCAGCGTTCCGAGGTGTAGGTGCGTTATAGCTTGACCCCAAAAAGGTATCCCTGCCACTCCTTAAATCGACACCACCTCTTACTAACGGTAGAAGTGTGTACGGTGTAGAGGTAGGATACGTATTGTGTTGAGGGGGTGGTAACTCACTTGTCAAATCGATAAGTGGTTCCTGTGCATTAACACCGGCACTATCAAGAAAACGATCATCATCGGGCTCAGACAGAACTGACCAATCTAACCCTAAACCTTCAGTCATATTAACACTTGAATGTTTGTTGGTTTTTTTCTTTACAGAAACAGACTATAACTAGAAATTGAAAAATATAACCCTATCCTGGTCTCGGCACCAAATCTGTAATAGGCGCCCTCTAAAGCCTGTAAAAGGCGCCCAGTGACAGTAGAAATATAGCTATATTCGACCAAAGGTCAGATGTTATATGCTGCCGTATTTTGCGTTGTGTTTCTTCTTCTCTCTGGCAGTAGTCTTAGGTCTCTATATTCTAGTAGGCTCCTGGTAGGGTTTATCAATTCTAATCACAAAGAAAACACAAAGAACGGAGTTAGGTTTAAAGTTTATTTAACAAACAAAACAAAAAGGGGCCAAATCCTAACCTTACCTATTCCCTACATAATTTTCCCCCTTCCTTACCTACTTAAACCTATTCCCCCGTATAACTAAACTTGTACTATTAACCACCCGTCTAACTTAACTCCCAAAAGTAAAACGTCTATAAACAAACCTATTCAATCATTACTCTATTTTTCCCCCACCCATACATCTTAATCTATCTCCTCAATGAAAGCCCTAAAAAATAATAATGAATGATCCTGATTCAGGACGCGGGAGTCGACCGTGCTTACCAGATACTGGTGAGAGACGACTGACGATTCCCTACCCAGGGTAGGCTTATAAAGCCAACACGCGGACCATGTGACCAGGAAAACGGACACAACCAATGAACACGCTCCTTACATCTCGGCTCTCTCAATCATGGCTTCCGCCTAGCCGAGCATGCAAGGAGCGTGCCATCGTCACGTCTTCCCAGCCACTACGCCCGCGTGGGCATAAGCCATTACTCAAGGACTACAAAGATAGGTACTACGTCAGCCGTTCAACTCACCCTTATACTAACCCACCCATAACGTTATTAAATATATATTTTTACCCACTATAACCCCTGGTCGACTACACAATCCTGACAATGGTGAATTGCATACAACTGTTAATTATTGAATACACCAAAAATATAACAATCGCCTTCAACAAAACGTTAACGTGGGATGTCAGATGAATTGCAGGATGCTGAGAAAGTGCATCTTTCACCCTCGGCCTTTCGGTTGCATCTGACAATGGCTGCATCTTATAAACCTATTCATTGGGATTGCTGTTAAGTAAGAGTCTTCTCTCCATAGGCATTAAAACCTATTGTGAGGTTTTACTTTCCAGTCGGGTTAAATCTCATAAACAGGGACGTTGTAATTTCCCGTGAATTTTATAGGATATTAAAGTCATATTTGCTATAACATCCCAGGGATTTTATATAATGTCCTGGGTATTTTGTTAATGTAACTTCCGTTCTGATTGTAACATGTAATGAAATGTAAAGTCAAATGACAAATGTTTTCTTTATATTCCCGAGGATCGAACTCGCAACCTTCATATCTGTAGCCCAGTGAGTGAGTGAGTGTACCACGAGGCTACAGAGGTGTTGATAAGCCACACTGGTTTTTAGAATGCCCCTTTCAAGATCCGTACGCCAGCAACAGATATTTTACGCGCGTTTCCTAAGGTTCATGGAAAGTATGTTCGAAACATAAAAATGTTGATAAATGTTGTTTTAAGTTATTCGTATGGAAAAACACTTTCCCTAGGTTTTGGTAGACAGGGCATGCCCTGGGGGTCGGGAAAAACCGCGCTGTCTACCAAAACCTCGTAAGCGTGTTTTCTCCAATACATAAAACAATCTGTATGTCACTAGGGGTATTTCACCGGATTTTGTGGCATGTTGGTGATTATTATAAATCACACATCACACTCTTATGAGAATTCTTTATATAGATATATTTTCTTTTCATGAAGAATATATTAAACATATTCAGGGGGCACGGTTGGCCCAATCGTCTAAGGCGCCACAATTCGCTGTTTAGATTGTGTTATGGTTGTGGTTTCGAATCCCGGTTCACCCCGATTATGTTTCTAGGTTTGTCAGCACCATACCCGTGCTTGTGGGTTTCACCGAAGTGGTAAACGTCTGAGACCTGCATCACTTCGGGCTTTCCTCCCACATTAAGCTGACACGCCGTGATATGACTGGAATACTGTTAAAAACGGCGTAAAACCCAACTCACTCACTCATCAAATAAATTTAGTTTTCATGAACTGTATATTCATACCTTTTAATATATTGTGTTGCTTGTGTCAAGAGTGGCAGTGATTAACTCTGCCAAATATTACACACCTTCACAGTGTCTGTATGTAAGCCCCGGTGAGCTTTCAGCCAAGGAGTGAGTGAGTGAGTGAGTGAGTGAGTGAGTGAGTTAGTGAGTGAGTGACTGAGTGAGTGACTGAGTGAGTGACTGAGAGAGTGACTGAGTGAGTGACTGAGTGAGTGACTGAGTGAGTGACTGAGTGACTGAGTGAGTGACTGAGTGAGTGACTGAGTGAGTGAGTGAGTGCTTTACGTCACATCGGCAATATTTCAGCCATATCGTGACGAGAACTTATACAGTATTTATCCATATATTTAAACCAAATAAGAACCTGTCAGCAATGGACAGTAAAACTACTAGAATATCACAGATTTAATGTTTTAAACTAGCATACAACAATAAAAACATATCACTAAATAGTCATAAAACATTACAATATACAGTACTGTTGCTACCTGCCTGGACCCCAGCCGGATTTACATCATCCCCTCAGCTGTTGGCGATTACTGACAAATTTAGCCAACATTTAAAGGAACATATATACTGCGATTAAAAAAGTGGCTGAAATAAATATACTTTGATAGACGTGGTCTTACATATCCTCTCAAGCGGACAATAATTTTACACTACTTTAACCCCCTTCGAGGATATAGCCACTAACAATCTCAGTTATTGATTTATTCAACCAATTATAAAATGAATTTATTTATTTACAAAACATATCAATCAAAATTTATGAATTAAGTCAATTTCTTTTAAAAAAGCAAGAATTAAATGAGAACTTATCTGATATAAAAGATCCTTGAGCGATGAAACTTTGAAATATTCATCCCTCAGCCTAGGAAAGTCTGATGTTATAGTATTGTATCTTGCCTATTTTGTCATTTCAAGCTTCATCAATACAGGGGGCACGGGTGGCCCAGTCGTCTAAGGCGCCGTGATTCGCTGTGCAGAGTTGCGTCCCTTGGGCAAGCCAGAAACCTATGATTGTGGGTTCGAATCCCGGTTCGCCCCGATTATGTTTCTAGGTTTGTCAGCACCATGCCCGTGCTCGTGGGTTTCACCGAAGTGGTAAACGTCTGAGACCTGCATCACTTCGGGCTTTCCTCCCACATTAAGCTGACACGACGTGATATGACTGGAATACTGTTAACAACGGCGTTAAACCCAACTCACTCACTCACTCACTCATCAATACAAGTGGTCAGTTCCCAGGCTAGGATTGTGTGTGAAATGATCTGCCCTATCTGCGATATGTGAACGTTGTTCAACAAATGAAGTACAATGGAATATGTGAACATTCACTGGATTCTGTTGGGATATAATAAATATTTCTGCATGAAGTAAGACTTTCTTATTGTGATTATTGATACTTGCTCTTGCTGTTTGTGTGTAATATGATGTTTGATTTGACTGCCAGAATGAAATTATTTTTTAAATTGTTGTGTGATCTCTCCTTGTTATGAATGGAAACTATATAATGGATCCACTCGTATTAACACATACAAACACATACGTACCCACGGCAACACCACCGTTCACCACCCACCTCCCCTACTCTCAATTTCAAGTGGTCGGTCTTCATACCGTTATATGGCAGTGTATTTCATTGTTTAACAATGATTGTGACTGTGTTGCTTTGTTTCTGTTGAGATTCGATAGACGCTCATTGCATTGTATTTGGACAGTGATCAGTCTTCAGGAATTTACTATATTTAAATGCTACTGTGGTGGGTAAACATCCGGTCCGGTAAACTGATGACTGTGATAATATGTTACCGAAATTTCTGTAATGTTCTATTTGATGAGTCAAAGTATTTTAGGTTGTATACAAGGGGACAATAGTGTGTTTTCGTATCTTTCATCGCTTCGGAACCAGCTTTTATGTGAGGATCGCTCATCATTCTTGATTCCCTGCCTAGCCAATCCCGGACGCTTGACCACTGTCGCCACTGGGTGAATACATATTATTATCACTGACTTTTGCTATCACCACTGGGGTTTTTTGTACTCGATATTGACCACTGCCATCATATTATATATAGCCATTGAATATTGAACTACCATTCTATTGTCTACTGTCATTGTAACTGCTGTGCATAAATTTGTCTTGATTTGCAAACCTGGGGAATTTTGTTCTACACTTGATTGTATACCACCTGTTGGTTCACACTAATTTCTCGTACCTACAGATTTATGGGTTAACATATTGTTTCAAATTGTAACTCGTAACAATACTTATTGTTGTACAACTTGCACTCACACTGCCGTTGTCTGCAAAATCCTGTCCGAAGGTGTTCCTGACCCCGCCCCCCGCCATCAGCTTGTGCCCCACCCCTGCCCACGTCTCCCCGGGCTTGCAGGGGCTGGGGACATTGTGACCGTTGGGTATTTTATCTCGGTTGTGAGCGTACCCTGAGCCCGTGTGCAGCAGCGTCACGAAGAATAGTGCCCATCTGCAAACAGGAAACATAATACTTCAAGTACAGCTTGGTGCGTCAGACATGGGACATCTATTGCGCAACTTTAATGAGTGTACAGCGCATGTCTACGAAGCAGATGATGGGTGATAGGGAGAGGTCCGTGATATAGAGTGACAGATCCGTTATAGAGAGAGAGACATCTGTGACAGAGAGAGAGAGAGAGAGAGGGAGGGAGAGATCTGTGATATAGAAGGAGACATCTGTGCTGTGATATCCAGAGCTCAGTGTAAGAAAGGGAGAGATCCGTGATAGAGAGAGAGACATCTGTGTGAGAGAGAGAGAGAGAGAGAGATCCGTGATACAGAGGGGGGATCTGTGATAGAGAGGGAGAGATCTGTGATTCAGAGGGAGAGATCTGTTATAGAGAGGGAGAGATCCGTGATAGAGAGGGAGAGATCCGGGATAGAGAGGGAGAGATCTGTGATAGAGAGGGAGAGATCTGTGATTCAGAGGGAGAGATCTGTTATAGAGAGGGAGAGATCCGTGATAGAGAGGGAGAGATCCGGGATAGAGAGGGAGAGATCTGTGATTGAGAGGGAGAGATCTGTGATACAGAGGGAGAGATCTGTTATAGAGAGGGAGAGATCCGTGATAGAGAGGGAGAGATCTGTGATAGATAGGGAGAGATCTGTTATAGAGAGGGAGAGATCTGTTATAGAGAGGGAGAGATCCGTGATAGAGAGGGAGAGATCTGTGATAGAGAGGGAGAGATCTGTTATAGAGAGGGAGAGATCCGTGATAGAGAGGGAGAGATCTGTGATAGAGAGGGAGAGATCTTTGATAGAGAGGGAGAGATCCGTGATAGAGAGGGAGAGATCTGTGATAGATAGGGAGAGATCTGTTATAGAGAGGGAGAGATCTGTTATAGAGAGGGAGAGATCCGTGATAGAGAGGGAGAGATCTGTGATAGAGAGGGAGAGATCTGTTATAGAGAGGGAGAGATCCGTGATAGAGAGGGAGAGATCTGTGATAGAGAGGGAGAGATCTGTGATAGAGAGGGAGAGATCCGTGATAGAGAGGGAGAGATCTGTGATAGATAGGGAGAGATCTGTTATAGAGAGGGAGAGATCTGTTATAGAGAGGGAGAGATCCGTGATAGAGAGGGAGAGATCTGTGATAGAGAGGGAGAGATCTGTTATAGAGAGGGAGAGATCTGAGATAGCGAGGGAGAGATCTGTTATAGAGAGGGAGAGATCCGTGATAGAGAGGGAGAGATCTGTGATAGAGAGGGAGAGATCTGTTATAGAGAGCGAGAGATCTGAGATAGCGAGGGAGAGATCCGTGATAGAGAGAGAGAGATCTGAGATAGCGAGGGAGAGATCTGTGATAGAGAGGGAGAGATCTGTGATAGAGAGGGAGACATCTGTGATAGAGAGGGGGAGATCCGTGATAGAGAGAGGTTTGAGTATGAGTGCTGATATTGTAAATAGTTCGGAAATCTGGTCATTGCGTGCATTTCCCTACAGTAGTTGCAATTGTGTCACAGGTGTAAAATCCGGCCGGCTTTTCGTCCAGTGATTTTAGACAAGACAAGACAATTTATTCAATATAGAGGACAATGGCCTAACGTACAGACATATAGAGGTTTTTTTGTCTGATATCATACTGTTAAAAAAGGGAATCAACATACACCGAGATGGTTTGAAACAACGAATACCAAGCATTCTTTAAAAGCAGCAGTCTCACTCACATAACGCGTCTCGTGAAAATCGGCCAGTAATTTTACCACCTTTGTTAGCCGCTAGGCCCTAAATATTATGTATATCATTGGAAGATAATGTCCTGGTATACCCTTTCATGTGACAAGATAAAATCCCTGTAATGTAACCGAAGAATGACAATAGTACCTATTGTAGTGTATGTTTATGTAATCATATCAGTACAAGTCTGTCTGTCTGTTTGTCTGTTTATTTCGACATACTCCTACTTCATCACGACATCATGAACCTGTGTGGAGACATATCAGTCGGAGCCTTCCTGTACGAGATGACAGCCTTGGCCTACACTTCGACCTGTTCTCATGTGTATTGACATCACGAGCAGGAGGGACTATTTTAGGTTCGTCGGTAACACTGTGCAACTGTGTTCTGTAACGTCGTTTGTTTGTTTGTTGTTTAATGCTGCACTCAGCAATATTCCAGCTACATGATGCGGTCTGTAAATAATCGAGTGTGGACCAGGGGCATTGATCCACGCAATTGGCATACGATAACATGTATCAACCAAGTCAGCGAGTCTGACCACCCGATCCCGTTAGTCGCTTCTTACGACAAGCATCGTCGCCTTTTACGGCAAGCATGGGTTGCTGAAGACCTATTCTACCCCGGATGTTCACGGGTCAGACATTTAGGTTGGTTGGTTCGTTGGTTTGTTAACGCCGCACTCAGCAATATCCCAGCTATATGAAGCCGGTATGTAAATAATTGAGTCTGGACCAGACAATCCAATGATTAATCTCATGAGCATCGATCCACGCAAATCGATGGCATGCATCAACCAAGTCAGCGAGTCTGACCACCCGATCCCGTTAGTCGCCTCTTACGACAAACGAAGTCGCCTTTTACTCAGGCATTTAGGAAAGACGTAGGTACCCACATGACCAGCATCTGTGAAGTCTTTCAAAGGCATTTAGAAGTGATACACATAAGGAAGAGAATATATGGATGTCAACTTCTTTATTATGAGGAACACAACGTTTCGGAGTATATGCTTACTCCTTCAACAGGTGAAGGAATGCCATGAGGCAGAGAGCATATATATATGTACAGTCAACTACGGTTATAACGAACTCGCTTATAACGAACTGACGGATATAACGAACTTACTTTTTGGTCCCGACTATTTGCTGTAGTTATGCTGTATATATGCTTATAACGAACTACGGTTATAACGAACTAAAATTAGAAGTCCCTTTGAGTTCGTTATAACCGAGGTTTACTGTACATGTAACGACAACAAAAAGCGAACAAACAACAAAGCAGTAAAGCTTCTAGTTGACTGTCGTTTTGTAATTAATATTACAAGAGTATGTCTCCTTGCTGCAGCTATGTTTGGGACTACAATTGTTTCCACCGGGCCTACAGTTTTTGACATGTGCTGACCCTTAAGTTTCTCAATTTATTCTGCTGAGTTTCAGACACATTCTAGTCCAGACTCGATTATTTACAGACCGCCGTCATGTAGCTGGAATATTGCTGGATACGGCGTTAAAGGGGAAGTGTACACGCAAAAATCACTTTCTTTCTTTTTCTAAACAAAACGCAATTTTAGAATTAGTTAGTATCTGTGTTTGAAAATATAAACTCATTTTTTTCACAGTGAAAGTAGGAAGCTCACAATAGTGTGAAAATGCTATGTCGTTATGAGGCCTTCGTTTTTCGAGCTAAACAGGCCTGAGTTATCCCCCCTAGAATATGACGTCATTGGTGCCAATTCAACTGGGTCCCTGTCTATTCTTAACGCAAAAGATATCAAGTACCGGTTTGCGGTAAAACAACATGGCCTATGACACACTCCGGCGCAGTGGTGACTCAGCATAACACTATGCTGGCTGGCATCTGAGACGCTAGAATCACACACCTGTACCTACACCACGTGAAGCGGCTCTAACAAAGCATGATGACGTCATAATGTTTATCAATTGGAACCAATGACGTCATGTTGCAAGGGGCATAAGCCATGGTGTTTTTTGTTCTGGAAATAGAACACTTGGTAAATGTGAAAAATATAAATCGATTTAATACAAAAAATATGTTAATTAATTGGGTAATTTTTATATTTTTTGTCTATGACACTACTAGGTTAACACTTTTAATGTGGAAAAAGTACAAGAAAAATAGGTTCATTTCCGTGTGAACTTGCCCTTTAAAAAACACACAAACAAATAAGAGATGCATACAATTTCCATCCGGTGTTCATGTTACCATGTTCAGTACGGATCTGATGACAGACCCGTTATGTAGCTTCACGGGGCGGAACGAAGTCACGCAAGAAACCTGTATGATTATGACTCATGCAGCGTTGTTGTGAAATGCGGACAAAGAGATGTGCTCAACCGTGCAAGACAGCCGTCGGGCGGCTGTGGTATCACAGCCGAGGACGACATACACATACAGTGTCGTGGTAACACTTGCTGTACGATTGCCAAGTCAGATGGTGCAAAGTGTGGCGTTGATTTAAGTACAGGTGTATTTCAAAATTCATCAGATTTTCAAGACCACACTTGATAAACCCAGCATGACAGTTGTCAATGTTATGGTGAAAACAAACCAAAGGTTATTTTTTAAACATAATCAAAGACACGACTTCTTTTTTAATGGTTATCATTTTCATTGGCCGAGGGGGCGGTGGGGTAGCCTAGCGGTTAAAGCGTTCGCTCGTCGCGCCAAAGAGTCGTGTTCGATTTCCCAACATGGGCAAAATGTGTGAAGTCCATTTCTTGTCTCCCTCAACGTCATATTGCATGAATGTCCTTAAAATCAACGCAAAACCATTCTAACTCAATCACTGAATTGACAGGGGTCTAATCACTGCAAACACGAAAACGTCCTTTTTTTCGGTATATGGTCATTGGACAGAAAAACGACGTTATTTGGACGCTTTCAAACCATCGTTTTTCCGTCCAAATAACGTCGTTATTTGACATCGGAATTTACTGGGAGAAAACAATATCATCGAGCTCCTCCCTTTCTTGATCGGCATTGTCAATCAAGCAACAGAGTCTACCGGTATTTCTACTTCTCAGATTTCATTGGTCAGTTCTCGCGTGTTAGATTACAGGCCCGAGTTTGACGCTGTACTCGAAGCGCTTAGAGGAAGTACTGAAATCAATCGTTCTACGCATGCGGATTGCTTGTCCAAATTTTCCGTTCTGTGCATGCGCGATTTCGCGTATTGTTTCCACTATATGTCACCACTATTTAACAGCGATTCATAAACACAGTCTCGTGATGAGTTCGGAATCGTACAATGTCGCTTTAATTATTGTCACGTACTTGATCGGCGCGTATTTCCCATTAACAAATACAATGATAACGGTAACAATTTGAGTCAAAATAATTAGGAAAGCGCAAGGCTCAGGAACGTCTGAGTATAGGAAAAGGATTGATACTTTCGAAAGTTATATAATCGTCAAATACGCAAAAGAATATCAACCGGCTTTTAAAACTTATTTTTGTAGAAGGTGATATTGGTGTTTATATGCATATACATTTTCCCGATATTGCTTATTTTAATGTTTATTAATAGTTTTAAGGTTCGTCCGCCTAATTGACGGGATTCCACTTTCTCATTTGTACATGACACTTAAACAGTGTTCTGTTACTGTAAACAGATTAGTCTCAAATTCCAAACTGGTGATATCTATTCAGATATACATTAACGCATGTTACCATTCTAAAGTCATACTCTCATATAACCTTATATTGTTCATAGTATCAAAGTTTATTCAACAACATCAAGAACAGCAATTTAAACTACTGAAATACCCAAACACAAGGCTGTTATCAAGCGCTGGTGCAGACGTGATGCATCGTAAAAAACTGTATCGTGATGTCTTCAGAAATACAATTTCTTGCAACATTTATACTACGAGATAGTAAGCCTAACGCTTACTCACCGGCGGAACGTAGACAATATCGCTAATATAGATATCACGTATTTGAATGTTAATACTAAAGACAACACTCATTATTTTGGCAGTGACGATGTAACACTTAAACACGTTTATTGCTGACTTTCATCAGTTTTGCTATTAATTTTAATAACTTTGTTTTCACATATACAAGTAACAATACCCGACTAGCCTGTCATACATACTTATGGGGCAGTTTTCAATCTTGTACTGACTTACTCTGATGTTCCTGAGGGGAGGTTATTGGCTTGGGTGTTATACCCCGTTTTTCTGGTAATCCTATTATTACTTCATTTTTATCTAATGGCACCCTGTTCCCTGGATCACGGCTCCGTGACCATCCATAACAATTAAGATGAACATTCAGATCAAATACATGAATGAGTTTGTTTTGACGCCACAATCAATCAAAGACCAATGCTGTGCGGTTTGATTACACACTTCTACCAGGTCAACATCGTGGATCTTTTTCTACCTAAAGAGAATCATAGTTCATAATGCTAATCCATCTATTGCATACAAAAACCGTCCCGCTCAAGATGACCTTACTTGTTGTTAAATTCATCATCTATCCCCCCGTTCTCATTTTCAATAAATGTTGTTCACGAAAGGTTCCTGAATACATTAATCGAGATTACGCTATCCGCATGGATGACCTATTTCTGCATAGATATATCTGGATCGGTGACGCTAAGCCGGTGACCCGTACCCAGATCCGGACATACCAGTGGAACACTCACTCACTCACTCACTCACTCACTCACTCACAATCTATCAATCTATCAATCAAACAATCAATCAAAATGGAAATCGAGTGACGGATGCTTGACTCATTGTAAGTCTTTGTACGCCATTGTATCGTTGCTAGTGGTACCAGTTACCGGTTTGGGTTAGACGAAGCATTGACGAAGCGAAGAGTTTAATCAGACGTCTCCTTGAGGGAGACTGGTATCACACCTGTGATCCCTGGCGATAAGAAATATGACATTGCGTACCAGGCCAGCAGTTAGACGTATCAACGTATAATCGTAAATTCTCCTCGGCGTAATATATATCTTGCACGTGTATGTAAACAGGATGTGTTTGGTAACTTGAGTAGGAAGCACAAGTGCACGAAGGGATGGTATTTCAGATGACTAATGAAAGAAGACAGAATGATTGTGACCAAAATTTAGTGACTGGTGGCCGTGTCGCACACACGAATTTTTATTAAATGTATCCTCGAGAATCAGTAAGAAACTAGAAATAACTGCCTTTGTTCTGTAAATCTCACCAAGTTTCAGCTTTCGCCTCTTCCTTTGTGGAATGAGGTTTCACTTTTGTAAAATGATCTCTGTTATCTGTCTGTACCATCAACTTCACTGCCCTCACCACCTGCAGTTTTCCCGTCCCATATTACCAAGCAGGTGACCCACAAGGAGGACTCATGAGTTATACTGTGCCTACCACAATAAGTTGTGAATACGTAGTCTTGCTGTGGCCAAACATTTTGTAACAATTTGGCAAACTTTGATATGTAAACAGCACATATAATTCAGTTTTATTTCATCTTAACATATCAGTTGAATCCCGATTGACCTTTGAAGATCCGGTTAAGAATAGATTTACAGCAACCCATGCTTGCCGTCATAGGCGACTATGCTTGTCGTAAGAGGCGACTAAAGGGATCGGGTGGTCAGGCTCGCTGACTTGGTTAATGCATGTCATTGTATCATTGCGTGGATCGGTGGTCGTGATATCAATCACTGGATTGTCTGGTCCAGACTCGATTATTTACAGACAACCGTCATATAACTGGAATATTGCTACGTGCGGCGTTACACAAAGAACAACAAAAACGGAAAAACGGATCCAACTTATTTTGTGGATACCATAAAAATAAATCAAACCAAAAGATCGTTCGAGCTAGTTAAAAATAATAAAAAATAGTCGATAGTTATATTTCCCTCTGTTGGTCCCACGTGAAATGTTCTTCATGAATACTGTAAATCATGAAATTAACGCAATAATAAGTCAGCACATTAATGCGAGTATAGAAGAACCCTGGCCTCAAATGCGTCATGACATTTATGAGAGTAGCCTTGCAAAAATCACTGTAGTCTCACAATTTAATAATGTAGTATTGGCTGATAGATGTTCGACCGAATAATATCATTTCAACTGTTCATCTAATTTCCATTAATGTATGTTACATTGATAATATGTTCATGGGTTTCTTCACTGAACGTATAGTGTTGAGGACTACTTCAGTTGAGGATAAGTAACATAAATGATGATGATATTATTTTGATATTATTGTCATTATTATTCCTTCAGATCATTAAAAAGAGTTATTATGTTTCACATTAAACATAGAGACAGAGGTATGGATATTGTAGAGATTATTTTTAGCATCGACATTATTAACATAATTCTTAAAGATATTATGTTTTGTTTATGGTCTAATGCCGCTCTCAGCAACTTAAGGTTATACAACATACATTTAAGTTCAGTTGTATTATTAAATTTGTTTTATTTTGCAAATGTTACAGACACATGATAAAGTTATATAAAAAATTATAGTCGCTATTCTTAAAAGTAAGCATATGTTAGATTTATCAACCGGAAATATTGCACACCAAAGGATAATTATATATCATGACACTATTCTATTCTAAGTGTTTGCTATTGCTACATGATTTGTTATGACATGGATACGTCATGATAAAGCAATGAGAAATTGACATTTGATATAACACAGCTACGCGATAAATCGCAAAGAACAAAGAAGAAGGAAGCGATATTTATGTCACGATAAAACCTTGTTTTATCATGACGTCATTTATGGAGATTCGAACATGCACTCGCAACTTGAGGACGTCGTAGATTTGACGTTATTTGTGAGAGGGAAGTGTCCAGTGTGTTGTTCCCAATAGACGTAGCTGGGGAAGGTAGATAAATTCAATGCTGGAACAATCGCATCCGAAAGTGAGAGCGATATGACGATCGGTATTGGGAGAAAAAGTGCAGACGAGAAAATTGTGAGAATATGCGGGAAAGACCAAATTCAAACCCTCCTGTTCATTTATCTGGCATTGCCGCGGTCGTACGTAATGTTGATATCTCATATAAGAAATAAACGAGTCGTGGTCGTTGTTTATCGTAAAATAAAAAACTCCCACTCGCGGTTTGTTTCTTAATTACATGACCATATACACTGACATTATATCACAGTTGATTATATCAGTTGACAAAAACGACATAAACCGTTCCATCATCACAAGAAACCCTTGCCAAAAGTAGCGCCAACTGCACCATTCCGACAACACCAGGAGCATGCATGTTTAATTATTCACCTTATAAAATGATGACACTGGGTGATCGCAAAAAGGCGAGTTCATCCCGATCCACAAGTTGCACCCGCTACAAACACATGCAAAGGCAAGCCAATTGTTCAGCCGAAAAGGCACGGAAACACACGGTACAAGTCAAAATATAGAATTGCATTAGACATCATGTTGGTCATTGATACGTCAAACCTGGAAATGCCACCTACACGTCCAACACAAAGACCAAGCCAGGACCCGAATACTTTAAACCCGCCCAAACAACCCCCTGAGCACGAAGCTTGCCGAAATCAAAATTTCTGTTAATTACATACATTTTCTCCTAACCTAAAATAATCTAAACTAGTTCTGAAGTAAATCGTATTTACCCGCATGAATCGCCTTATGTCATTTGTTCCCGATAAACAGAGCATGCACACTTTCTGACAGTAATGTGGGGTAAGTCACGCACCAAATCTATACTCTCGATATACATGTCGCTCTTACTTAAAACACTATTGGGCTAACAAGATACGTATATTAAACTGTCATGCTTTTCTGATGTGCTATCATTTTAATTCGAAATAATAACATAAATAGAGAGCGATATGACGATCGGTATTGGGAGAAAAAGTGCAGACGAGAAAATTGTGAGAATATGCGGGAAAGACCAAATTCAAACCCTCCTGTTCATTTATCTGGCATTGCCGCGGTCGTACGTAATGTTGATATCTCATATAAGAAATAAACGAGTCGTGGTCGTTGTTTATCGTAAAATAAAAAACTCCCACTCGCGGTTTGTTTCTTAATTACATGACCATATACACTGACATTATATCACAGTTGATTATATCAGTTGACAAAAACGACATAAACCGTTCCATCATCACAAGAAACCCTTGCCAAAAGTAGCGCCAACTGCACCATTCCGACAACACCAGGAGCATGCATGTTTAATTATTCACCTTATAAAATGATGACACTGGGTGATCGCAAAAAGGCGAGTTCATCCTGATCCACAAGTTGCACCCGCTACAAACACATGCAAAGGCAAGCCAATTGTTCAGCCGAAAAGGCACGGAAACACACGGTACAAGTCAAAATATAGAATTGCATTAGACATCATGTTGGTCATTGATACGTCAAACCTGGAAATGCCACCTACACGTCCAACACAAAGACCAAGCCAGGACCCGAATACTTTAAACCCGCCCAAACAACCCCCTGAGCACGAAGCTTGCCGAAATCAAAATTTCTGTTAATTACATACATTTTCTCCTAACCTAAAATAATCTAAACTAGTTCTGAAGTAAATCGTATTTACCCGCATGAATCGCCTTATGTCATTTGTTCCCGATAAACAGAGCATGCACACTTTCTGACAGTAATGTGGGGTAAGTCACGCACCAAATCTATACTCTCGATATACATGTCGCTCTTACTTAAAACACTATTGGGCTAACAAGATACGTATATTAAACTGTCATGCTTTTCTGATGTGCTATCATTTTAATTCGAAATAATAACATAAATAGTTACCACTCACCCTTCAATATTTTTCAAGGTCGGGTTAATCACAAACATATTTGAATATATACCACATATATACTTACATGTACTTATCTTTATACTTTAAAGAATTAGGTGTGTCTGTCATACAGACCCCAAAACAAATATGTCCAATACAGCCCAATATTTTATAACTATTGTTTAACAACTGGGTTTTTTTCTGTAAAATATGATCATTTCAGAGATTATAATTAGATGTTATTCTAGCATCAGGTCTGTGGTACGTTCACTGCATCAGCGTTGACATAAAAACGATTTTTACATATGTAAATACATACAGGGGAAATGCTTAGCATTTATCTTTTAAGGAAGAATGTGGGACTTGCTAAATACATATGTATGTGGACATATATGTATGTACATTTGGATGAATATAGATATACCTCCATATAGATAGTGATCGTAGATGATTGTAGAACGTGCACGAAGAAAATGGAATAATTATGTGAGTAATCGGGTAAATACCACGTTTAGCAATATTCAGCCCTGTTGCAGTTGCGATATTGGTTTCCAACATACAAGACGGACCATGAAATTATGACTTGAATTTGGACCTGGCTTTCTGGTGTGATGTAACACCCCATAATCTAATTTAGAAAAATAGCTAAAAGCACGAATAAAGATCACGAGATGAAACTTATGTATACATCTGGGCATATATTTGCGTTGTATTAATACGTTAATTCATCAGTATATATGTATTTTGCGCAAAGGATATTGTAGATCGACGCTTACATGCGCATATAACCTATTCACCAGTGTTGTAATATTTAATTCATTTGTCTTTTGATACATATAGATAGGAACATGGAGAATCTGTCTGAAGAAATATAGACATGCATGGGATCTTTTGGATAGTTGTATTCACGGTTAGACAAACGCTTAGTCTCTGAAAATACATTATTTTGGTTAAAACGAGAAACTTTATTTAAATCCAAAAGGAGCCCAAGTGAGACGGAAATTTCAGCCTGAACCCGTTGAACATCTAGGCTTTGTTTCATTTGGGGTCTGTATCGCCGTCGTGATCTTAAGAGCTACGAAATTAGAGCCATCTGAGACAGCCACTCGACACCTGTTTGCACCCATCCGATACCAGTCACTACTGTCACTACTTCTCTCTCCAAACGAAAACAAACAAAAAAAAAGGCGGAAGTGTATATTTTTAATCCTTCTAATTTTCTATTTAGATACATTATTTAACTTTAAAGTAATTATATAGATATCTGTGATGCTGGTACCGTTTTGTCGCCATTGTGTAGCTATTGTGGAGTTATTATGAATATCAAATACATGTCTTGAAATATAGTCTTGTAAAAGAGTTCATCAAAGAACCATATGCAGCCATTTAATTGGCGTGTATGGATATATAATCCATTTACTTATACACACCTATTATGGACATATACAGAATTTCATTGTACCTTATTATTAAAAAACATTACCCGTGAAGATCCGGGTTAAAATAGGCCTTCAACAACCCATGCTTGTACTAAGGCGACTAACGTAATCGGGTGGTCAGTCTCGCTGACTTGGTTGATGCATGTCATCGTATCCCAATTGTGTAGATCGGTGCTCTTGATGTCAATAACTGGATTGTCTGGCCCAGACTGGATTATTTACAAACCGCCGTCATATAGCTTGTATATTGTTGAGTGCGGCGTTTAACAATCAAACAAAAACTACTATTAAGGAAGAGTGCAGGACGACTTGCTTTATACATATATATGTGGACATATATGTATGGACATTTGGATGATATAGATATACCTCCTTAAAGATAGCGTTAAACAACAAACAAAATCTATTATTAAACACCTTCCAACATTGAGAAATTAAACTTATATTTCTATATATTCTGTTATATTTATAACATAATTTGATTCATAATTTAATTATTGCGTTGCTTTCTTCCCTGTCATTCAATGTACATGTTCAACCCGCAAAACTTTTAATATTTCATTTTTCACAAATGGCTACGTTAGTGAGTTGCCTAGCTCTCTCGTTACCTACCCACACGAACAGATTAAAATAATTTGTTTTAGTATCATATTTCTGTTTATCTAATTCATAATACGAAATTGATAATTCATTTATCACAGTATGGATCATATTCGTTTATATCACTATCTGATGCTAAGGTTTTATTGCAGAAATTATAATTGATTCAAAATGTAGGAAGATACACAATTTGCCATTATCTGACTTTTAAACTGTACAATAATGATCAGAATGCCTGTAACGGGTAGTATTTAAGAAAGAAATATTTGTCGATAAGTCCCATTTTTCAGATATGCCCTTCAGTAATATTATTGTATATCTCCAAAGAGAGGTTTAAATTGTAGTTATCATTATTTGTGGATAATTCAAAAAGCAACATAGAAAATATATATGCTACCATGACGAAAGAATACATAACTCGCAATTCTCCAAAAGAGATTTCAAATCACAATAACATATCCCATATAAAGAGAGGTGGTACATGTATTGGATGATATCCGATTGTTAAACATGGGAATCAGCATACACCGAGTTGGTTTGAAACAACGAATACCAAGCATTCTTTAAAAGCAGCAATCTCACTCACATAAGGCGTATCGTGAAAATCGGCCGGTAACTTTACCGCCTTTGTTATCCGCAAGGCCCTAAATATTACGTATATCATTGGAAGATAATGTCCTGGTATACCCTTTCATGTGACAAAATAAAATCCCTGTAATGTAACCGAAGAATGACAATAGTTCCTATTGTAGTGTATGTTTATATAATCATATCAGTACAAGTCTGTCTGTCTGTTTGTCTGTTTATTTCGACATACTCCTACTTCATCACGACATCATGAACCTGCGTGGAGACATATCAGTCGGAGCCTTCCTGTACGAGATGACAGCCTTGGCCTACACTTCGACCTGTTCTCATGTGTAATGACATCACGAGCAGGAGGGACTATTTTAGGTTCGTCGGTAACACTGTGCAACTGTGTTCTGTAACGTCGTTTGTTTGTTTGTTGTTTAATGCTGCACTCAGCAATATTCCAGCTACATGATGCGGTCTGTAAATAATCGAGTGTGGACCAGGGGCATTGATCCACGCAATTGGCATACGATAACATGTATCAACCAAGTCAGCGAGTCTGACAACCCGATCCCGTTAGTCGTCTCTTACGACAAGCAGTCGCCTTCTACGGCAAGCATGGGTTGCTGAAGACCTATTCTACCCCGGATGTTCACGGGTCAGACATTTAGGTTGGTTGGTTCGTTGGTTTGTTGTTTAACGCCGCACTCAGCAAAATCCAAGCTATATGAAGGCGGTCTGTAAATAATTGAGTCTGGACCAGACAATCCAATGAATAATCTCATGAGCATCGATCCACGCAATTGAAATCGATGGCATGCATCAACCAAGTCAGCGAGTCTGACCACCCGATCCCGTTAGTCGCCTCTTACGACAAACGAAGTCGCCTTTTACTCAGGCATTTAGGAAAGACGTAGGTACCCACATGACCAGCATCTGTGAAGTCTTTCAAAGGTATTTAGAAGTGATTCACATAAGGAAGAGAATATATAGATGTCAACTTCTTTATTATGAGGAACACAACGTTTCGGAGTATATGCTTACTCCTTCATCAGGTGAATGAATGCCATGAGGCAGAGAGCATATATATGTACATGTAACGACAACAAAAAGCGAACAAACAACAAAGCAGTAAAGCTTCTAGTTGACTGTCGTTTTGTAATTAATATTACAAGAGTATATCTCCCTGCTGCAGCTATGTTTCGGACTACAATTGTTTCCACCGGGCCTACAGTTTTTGACATGTGCTGGCCCTAAAGTTTCTCAATTTATTCTGCTGAGTTTCAGACACATTCTCGTCCAGACTCGATTATTTACAGACCGCCGTCATGTAGCTTGAAATATTGCTGATACGGCGTTAAAAAACACACAAACAAATAAGAGATGCATACAATTTCCATCCGGTGTTCATGTTACCATGTTCAGTACGGATCTGATGACAGACCCGTTGTGTAGCTTCACGGGGCGGAACGAAGTCACGCAAGAAACCTGTATGATTATGACTCATGCAGCGTTGTTGTGAAATGCGGACAAAGAGATGTGCTCAACCGTGCAAGACAGCCGTCGGGCGGCTGTGGTATCCCAGCCGAGGACGACATACACATACAGTGTCGTGGTAACACTTGCTGTACGATTGCCAAGTCAGATGGTGCAAAGTGTGGCGTTGATTTAAGTACAGGTGTATTTCAAAATTCATCAGATTTTCAAGACCACACTTGATAAACCCAGCATGACAGTTGTCAATGTTATGGTGAAAACAAACCAAAGGTTATTTTTTAAACATAATCAAAGACACGACTTCTTTTTTAATGGTTATCATTTTCATTGACCGAGGGGGCGGTGGGGTAGCCTAGCGGTTAAAGCGTTCGCTCGTCGCGCCAAAGAGTCGTGTTCGATTTCCCAACATGGGCAAAATGTGTGAAGTCCATTTCTTGTCTCCCTCAACGTCATATTGCATGAATGTCCTTAAAATCAACGCAAAACCATTCTAACTCAATCACTGAATTGACAGGGGTCTAAGTATGCGATAAAAACGTTACAGGTCGAAGGTGAGTGTATGAATATGGCCGCAGTTGGGTTTTTTAACTTATATGTCCAAAAACTGTCGGACATGACAAACTCCAGGCAGGGTTGATTAATGAGTGAGTCAGGTTTTCTGCAGCTCTTAGCAATATTCCAGCAATATCACGGCGGAGGGACACCCGAAATGGGCTTCATACAGTTTTCCCATGGCCATGTGGGAATTAATCCCGGGTCTTCGGCGTGACGAGCGAACGCTTTAACCACTATGCAACCCAACCACCTGTAGGTTTGATTTGGTTTCTGAAACTCCTGGCAGTGTGTGTTCCTACCATAAAGAATATATTCTTAGCATGCATTCGAGTTTGTTGTGATCGGAGCTTATGTTCCACAAACAGCTGGACACGGACTGGGCATCTTCATTCCCACCCGGAATCCCACCCGGAATCCCACCCGGAATCCCACATCCCACAGGTGTTAATAGTATAACTGTACTAACGATCAAAAGAATGGGGATCATGGCCACACTGTTGAAGGTTTGTACCCTGAACACCTTCAAAGTTTAAAGGGCAAGTAAAGTCAGCATAGCTGTCTTGCAGATTTATACTTTAGGGCGTACTAAATCATAAATGAATAACCACGATTAATTTTTTTTTAAAACACAGAAATAGCGTAAAACTGACGAGAAAAATGACCGGCAAAGTCGTCCCCCGAACGTACACTTCCGCAACTGCGATAAATCCTCTTACTTGGATTAAAACGGGTTCCCGTTGTTTGACGCGCTAGGCAATGTCAACCGGCGTATCACAGTATTCCACTGTGGCAAATGCGCAGTTTGAGTTGCGGTTTATTCCCAATCCTAAGAGGGCCCGTCACAATGTGCGAAGCCCATTTCTGGTGTCCCCCGCCGTGATATTGCTGGAATATTGCTAAAAGCGGCGTAAAACCATATTCACTCACTTACTCAACAAATCTGTACAAATTAATTAGGGATACTGCAGATTAAGCAGGATAGTACTGATGCTACCGAAGAAGAGGATTGATTGTCATAATACTGTTTCACTTATACTTGGACTGTGAATGATAGAAAATTGAGATGTGAAGGAAATATGATTCAATTCTGTATTTCTGTGTCGCCAATCGTTATCGTGTGTTTCAAACATCCCCCGGTACCATACAGTGTTGGATCTGACCCCCAACATAAACAAGCACGATGGTGATGCCTTGACCAGTTGCTGGACACTTGGGTAGTCACTGTTCGTTGAACTAAACAGGATTGAAGTAAGTAATAGTATGCTTGTTACAGATGGTTATTTTTTATTTTAATCGCTACCCATATCAATGGCGAGGTTTCACAATGTATAAAATGTGGTTATTCTTTTGCCCTTCAAAACCAAGGGGAGCTAGGGCCCCTACCATACATGTAGTAAGTGTGGTTTGTCAGATGTCGTCTTAAGTAAGAAGGAGTTACCATAGAAACGAGTTGATTATTAATAAGCCGCGACGGGCTATAGCGTATGTGCTTCATGAACCCACAGTGATATATTTACAGAACGCACCAAGTTAAAAACAGCCCTGTCGCGATGGGCCACTGTCACTATCACTGTACAAGTTTAACCTAGTTACCCTTTGTTTTTACAGTAAAACAGTAAGGGTAACGCACGTCAATCGGAACCTACCTGGACGAGATGACAGCGACGCCCAACATGCTGCAGACGATGCACCTCGACCGGTTGTGATGACCAAAGGTAGTACTGCAGGTACAGAAAGGTGCTGTGTCACACTGGGAGACGTTAGTGGGTTACGGCACATAACACGCTCTGCTGAATATGCGTAATATGAATACGACTCAGGTATGCAAGATACACCTCAGGGCCATGTAGTTTACTTTCCGCGTTCTAGATCTCATGCTCACAATCAGAGGGAACAATGACTAGCTGCGCGGTCTCGTAGGACGCATCAGTGACAAAAAATATTTAATGGTAGACATGGTAGACATTAGGACGACATTACCAAAAATGACGCATCAGTGACAAAAATGTTTAATGGTAGACATGGTAGACATTAGGACGACATTACCAAAAATGACGCATCAGTGACAAAAATGTTTAATGGTAGACATGGTAGACATTAGGACGACATCACCAAATATGACGCATCTGTGACAAAAATGTTTAATGGTAGACATAGTAGACATTAGGACGACATTACCAAAAATGACGCATCAGTGACAAAAATGTTTAATGGTAGACATAGTAGACATTAGGACGACATTACCAAATATGACGCATCAGTGACAAAAATGTTTAATGGTAGACATGGTAGACATTAGGACGACATTACCAAAAATGACGCATCAGTGACAAAAATGTTTAATGGCAGACATGGTAGACATCAGGACGACATTACCAAAAATGACGCATCAGTGACAAAAATGTTTAATGGTAGACATTAGGACGACATTACCAAAAATGACGCATCAGTGACAAAAATGTTTAATGGTAGACATGGTAGACATCAGGACGACATCACCAAAAATGACGCATCAGTGACAAAAATGTTTAATGGTAGACATTAGGACGACATCACCAAAAATGACGCATCAGTGACAAAAATGTTTAATGGTAGACATGGTAGACATTAGGACGACATTACCAAAAATGACGCATCAGTGACAAAAATGTTTAATGGTAGACATGGTAGACATCAGGACGACATTACCAAAAATGACGCATCAGTGACGATAATGTTTAATGGTAGACATGGTAGACATCAGGACGACATTACTAAAAATGACGCATCAGTGACAAAAATGAAAGAGTCGCACGGTGCTCCTTAGTTCATTGTTGGTTTTGTTTGAAAGTGCGGCATCAAACAACGCACAAGCAATAAACTAAGATTTTGATCGTTTAAAATATAATTTACGCACAACAAGAGTTGTATTTTCACAACTAAACATATTTGCACGATTACAGCGTCTGTCTTCTGCTACAGCGTAGTAATGGCCGATGCAAGTAACATCGACGCGATTTTCATCTAGGAAGAATTGAGACTATTTTCGACATGAATTCCGATGTTTTAAATGATATTGTGAGTTTAGGGAATATTGATTTTCTTGACGAAGATTTCGATCTGGAGACAATGTCGGGCGCCGAGACGTCGAGCACATTTACGACAGAAGCTACCCTCGAGTTTTCCAGAGCCTCAGAAGTCGAACATGAACCTCCAACACTACAACTCCTACCCAGGAAAAGATTTAAAAAACCGTCTGAAACTGATCTAAAAGATTCAGAGAACTGTCGTCAATCTAAATCTTTAGAAACTGGCACATATAGTAAAACAGACCGTTCACTCAGATTCTGTAACTATTGTAGTAGTAAGGGAGTTAATGTCATTGAGGATGAATTCCATGTACTCTTTAATTGTAAATTTATATTCTGCCCTAAGACAAAAATACCTTGTTTTTCTTCCTATGCCTACTCATTACAGTAATTATCATGTAATAACTATTCTTAGTAATTATAATGAGCAAACATTATTTCTAGTTTGTAAATTCTTATATTATGCTCACAAAAGAATTAATGATAAATTCTGTGCCCTGTAAATGTCATGCTCACATGTCTGTATCTTTGGACATTGGCCTTTTACTGAATAAACATGTCTGTCTGTCTGTCTGTCTGTCTGTCTGTCAATCTAAAGCTACC
The DNA here is from genome assembly GCF_023055435.1 of Haliotis rufescens. NCBI lineage: Eukaryota > Metazoa > Mollusca > Gastropoda > Lepetellida > Haliotidae > Haliotis > Haliotis rufescens. The sequence goes on from NW_025964372.1 coordinate 50,934,189, forward strand.
ACAAAAACACCTAACTGGTGATAAAATGTTCCGAGGTACTGTAACGCTGGGACAGATTTCTGTGGCTAAAATAAAAAGAAACGCCAATTTGCAATTGCTAAACATGCTCGTATATATATAGGAAAATGTAGTTTATTATCAAGATCTTGTCTGCCAGGCCGAGCTGTCATTCCCTAACATTAAAACATTCACCGAAACGTTCTGTGGTCCACGGGCGATAACTCCAAGTTATTTGTTAGGTCACCGGATCAATGGCCTATATCAAATAGGCACATATGCACATCGTGGTTTGTTGGTGTTCATTTTGTATAGTTTTGTTTACGGACGAAATAACACAAAAATAATTTTAGCAAGGCATAATTCACACGCTAATTTGTATCAATTCCAGATTGGGCGGATAAAGGTAGCAGTGGCCACATCAACAGGCTTAAGCTAATACGCCTGAAGAACTGTGCATGAAATTAAGACAATTTTACGTTGAAGCTCAACCAAAGAACATCTCTCAAAGAAATGTGAGACCGGGAAATAAAACATCATTGATATTGTTAGACAAATAGTTTAGACCAGCCAATGGTCTTACCGATGGGAAACTAAAATTCAATGGGCTTTCGCGACCAATGGAACATAACGATATAGTTCAACGGACAGATTTACAACACATTTCCACATACTTTCATTCAACCACAACTCTTATGGTACGAACTGGCATCACTGGGGCACAGCGCTTCACAAACAACTAATTCATCTTCAGAGTCGACGAGAATGGTGACGAATATGTCACACTGACTCAGGGGACGAAGAAGAACAATTATAGTCTCCTGAGTGATGAAGCGGCATCTGATAAGGGGATGGTAATGCTTGCCCCTTTCAGTCCCTGCACCTTATTGTCAACAAAACAGATCCTTCTGCCAAACCACTGTTTAACCACTGTTAAAAAGAGGCAACTGCAACACCAAATCTTGAAAACACCAAGTCTTGATACTCTCACAAACAATGTAAGTCCTATCAATTTTTCAATTCGATTCATGGATGAAATCTTGCGCAATGCAGGTTGTTAAAAAAACGTACACTGCACTCTGTCTCCGAGCACAAGGATTCAGACAATGAATGATGCTCGCTTTGAGCTGCGGCAAATCATTTCATGATTGGCCACAAAAATGAAAGCTCCGTGAGAAGTTATAATCGCCATTGCTCGACGACCTAGACATCAGACACCAGCCATGTCTTATTCTCCCTGGTTTCTGCCAGTCTTCGTCTCCCGCTGCGCCATCAGTTGACCAGGTCTTGGTTCCTTCTTGACATATGCTTTGTCAATTGAACACCGTTGCATCTACAAGGGAGACGTCATCAGGCTTTCTCTCACATTCCAGTCGTAACAACTGTGTATTCAAGTGTGCACCCGGCGCCAACGATCAGTGGAAAACAACCATCATGGTCTTGACCATGACCTTGTTCTAGTTTCCTGTTTTTTAATTGGCTGATAATAGGGTGGGCGAGGTTGAACTTGACATTGAACTGATTGCCATTTGTCTTGTCGCTTGTGCTGCATTATTGCGCTGAACGATGTCATTCATTTCGGACGGTTGTCTCCAGCTTTTTGTGTCAATGATTAAATGAGCAATCTGTGAAGTTATTGTTGTCCTATTTTTTTTATAAGAATTGACTGCAATTTCTTTTGCGATAATGGACGTATAAACGTACAATCCGGCGTGCACGCTCGGTGTAAATACGCGTAAATTGAAGTTCTAGTAAAACCGAACATGGTTAAGACTTAGATAAGGAAAGTACATTATATCTATTGAGTTGAAGGGCAAGGTATAAGCTGCGTTATTGTTTTAATTCGGGTAGACAAACAGAGAGAGTTTTTTTAAATCTAACCTTAGGTACATCTATGTTATTGACAGCTAAATAAAGAGACAAAACCCTTTCCATTTCCAATAGAAATCTCTGCATAAAGCTGGTCGAGTGTACGATTCCGACTATATCCCCTGTACAAATGTACATAGCCAGAGAACCAATATAAACAGCATGAAACTAAACCTTTCTCCACGTGAACGTTAAAATTGTCGGTTTAAATATGCATGTATAAACTTCTTCAAGTCTATAATGCACTAGATATACATTTCAATCACTATATTAATGTGCGATGGCGAGGATAGCATATGACAGAGGGTTTTGGCAACGTTGAAACACATGTTTCATTGACATTAGAAAGCCGCATTACTAGCTAAATATTCAAGATTAGACGATGGCATGTAGAAAGTTTGGTGAACAATAACAATGATTGAATGAGTGAGTGCGTTGGGTTTAACGGCGCTTTTAACATTATTCCAGTTATATCACGGCGTGTCAGCTTAATGTGGGAGGAAAGTCTGAAGTAATGCAGGTCTCAGACGTTTACCACTTCGGTGAAACCCACGAGCACGGGTATGGTGCTGACAAGCCTAGAAACATAATCGGGGCGAACCGGGATTCGAACCCACAATCACAACTCTGCCCAGCGAATCGCTGCGCCTTAGGCGACTGGGCCACCCGTGGTATGGAATGGTAAAGATGATGTGATATCGGACACTACGTTGATACACTCAGTGTCCTAGATTTCCCCTCAATGGGGTGTACGTCGCGTTCAAGATTATTGTACTTACATCGCGACGTGCATGCACCTGTGTGTCATGCTGATAAGTTAAGCGTGTCGTTTTGTTGTCGTGTTAAGCTGTGGACTATCTATCCGACACTGCTTCGAGACATACCCGATCATACAATGATCGATCCTTACTGGCAGCTGTAGTAACAGCTTGAGCTCGGGTTTGAGATGTGACTTGCGTCAAAACAAGTACAGTCAAACACCGCTGTGTCGTAGTTCAAGGGACCTACGTTAATACTTCGAATAATCCGAGGTTCGACACAACCGAATAAATATGAATACAGAAGGAACACGCAAGGACCAAGCTCTTACATCGAGACACACGTAATTTCGACACATCAAAGTTTGACACAACGGTGTTTGACTGTATTAGCACGTTTAGGACTAGGATTAATTGCTCGCGTTGACATGGTTTTATACATTGATTAATGGAATTGATCTACTAATTTTGTAACCTTGTTTGCTTCTTGGACAAACAAACATTGGTTGCGACTCATCATGTAGTGTTATCTTCAAACATACATTTTATGACTGTTTCTTTCAATATTGGCATCACAACCTCGACGCTTGATCTAAATGCAATTATTATTCACAGTTAAAATATGACCCGTGAAGATCCAGGGTAAAATAGGTCTTCAGCAACCCATGCTTGTAAAAGGCTACTATGCTTGTCGTAAGAGGCGACTAACGGGATCGGGTAGTCAGGCTCGCTGACTTGGTTGATGCATGTCATAGATCCCAACTGCGCGGATCGATGCTGATGATATCAATCACTGGATTGTCTGTTCCAGACTCGATTATTTACAGACCGCCGTCATATAGCTGGAACAATCGTTATCATACTGAACAGCAGCGATGCTCCTCTTCCACATCCATGTGTGACCCGTATGTGACCGAATGTCTGCATCAATATTCTGCATCCATCTGGAGAACTCACCTCTGCTTTGATCCTGCAGCAGTTGTAGAGAAAGTACAGTTTACTCTAATTCCAATACTGAGCAACATATTGTTAGATGTAAACAGCGCGTCGACTCTGTATTTGAACGATGAACTCGACACGTCCGGTTTCGTCCCGATCGCCCGTTTTCCATTCGAAACCAATAACCTGTCGAACTAAGTCAATAACTTTGTTTTTGATTAAAACATTACTTTTTGTTATCATTGCCTCTCTATTTGTGTTTCAAAAGGGTTTTAGCTTTAGTTAATAATGTTTCGTACTATCAAATTATTGTTTTAATATACCTCAAGTGGCTTTGATGAGAGATGTAATTATTGATAATTTTTCATTCCCTACTGTAGCTCGCTGACCGCTGGCCTGTTTACCGGAACAATACCAAACAAAACATAACGTGGGCATCTTTGACCGATGCGCAGCGAGTTAGATCTCTAGCTTGGCAAGACCGTTTTACGATCTAGACCTTTTTTTATTAAAGATACCAAAACAAATTATATTTTTAAATTATTATTAATTCAATTAATTTATTGATGTAAAAATTCTGGTTTTAGACATCAATGAACAAATGTTTAGATAACACAAAGATGAAAAGTAAATTCATTTCGTGATGTCAATAATTATTTTTTTCCGGAGTGTTGGTCCATGAAATACACACAGTAAATAAACACCTAGTCACTATAGTGTCTGTCGCGCATTTACTGCATGTGTTTGTGTGTGAATTATTAATAATATACGCTGCCAAATAGACACATCCTCTGATCTATGTGGTATCGGCAAATGGAAATGATATAATCATATCTGCTTGGGTGTAGGCGACTACATCAACAAAGGTTGGAGTGGAGCACCAGGTCGTTAAAGAGGTCGGAGGTCGAAATATATAGCCAACGTAACTAATATCGGTTTGGCCAGACATGCGAGGCATGCTTCTGATGAGTCGACCAATGTCAGCTTGACTCATGTTGTTCCACTCATCAGTGAGAGCACCACCGAGTTCATTGAGAGTTGTGGATGGATTTTGACGTTGACAATGACGTCCCAGACGTGTTCAGCGGGGAGTAGGTCAAGACTGGGTGCTGGCCACGGCATGAAATAGATATATGGGAGGAATAGGGAAACAATCCTGGCACGGTTAGCACGTGCATGATCATCATCTTCGAAGATGAAACGTCGCCCACCAATGGCACCATGGGTGATGCAATGATGCTGTCCGGAGAGTATTCATCTGTGGCTCTGCCGAAGAGTGAGTGAGTGAGTTTGGTTTAACGCCGCTTTTAACATTATTCCAGTTATATCACGGCGTGTCAGCTTAATGTGGGAGGAAAGCCCGAAGTGATGCAGGTCTCAGACGTTTACCACTTCGGTAAAACCCACGGGCACTGGTATGGTGCTGTCAAACCTAGAAACATAATCGGGGCGAACCGGGAATCGAACTCACAATAATAGGTTTCTGGCGTGCTAAGGGACGTAACAGCGAATCGCGGCGCCTTTGGGCCACTATGGAGATCGTGAGCGCTGTTCTGCGAGTCATCTGTATTCCATCCATACCATTATGGACCAACCCGCAAAACGATCGTGCTGTACGACGTTAACGTCCATAAAAACGCTCATGAGGACATCCTCAAACTCGATCCAAAGTCGAGAGTGAACCCCAATTCGTCAGAAAACATTAGCCCAACGTCGATTATCCAGTGCTGACGTCCCCTACACCGCTGACGCCTCTGATTCAAAGTATGTTGTGGGATGACACGTGGACGTCCTTTGTGCAGACGATTTCGCACCGTCTGGGCATGTACTCTTACACCCGTTGGCATCGTTCTGACTAAACTGTCATAGGCTGGAGTCCCTTGGCGTCAAGAGCGGCGTCGATCATCGACGTTTTGCGTTTGTTGGTATCGGGCCCACAGTTTGCGGGTCACAGATTGAGAGACATGCAGCACTTGGGCAACAATATTCTGACGTGTGCACACCTTCAACATGCCTATGGCACGTAAACGGTCAGCACGGCACGTGGAACAGGCATGTCTTTGTTCTTGAATGCTTTGGCCTCGGTCTCAGACCTGCATCACTTCGGGCTTGTCTCCCACATTAAGCTGACACGCCGTGAAAAACTGTAATACTGTTAAAAGCGGCGTTAAACCAAACTCACTCACTCACTCTTTGGCCTCGACTCGCCCTTTTGTCCCTTTTATGTAGGTACATTCAGCCTTCGAGACACTGTCCCATCAACGAAACGTCTCGAACGATCAAGACTGTCATGTTTGTAACCAACCTGGGGAGATAACTCAAACTATTGCGCGCATGAATATTGATATATGCCTAAATATGGGCATTGTTGACATTTCTAGGCATAAGCATTAACAACATGTTCATGCATCTGTGTTTGTAAACAAAATGTGATAATTCAAGCGCCATGTTGTTTCTACGCAGGATGCCTTTAAGAAAATTTGAAAAGTCATATCGGACCATCAGTCGGTCACTCGCACCGCCGGGGTCCCGGCGGTGCAATCAAAACGGTTCGGTTTTCTTGATCTATCAGCTGAACTTATATCATGTTCGTACCATTTTGAAGAGGGAAATCAGGGTGTTCGTCAAAGACATTCGTGTTAACTTACCAACCTATACTGAAGACATGAAAATGTCTCAAACTCAACTCTGCTTGCGTGTCAGTGACAGCTTCGAACGAAAAGACACCCGTGCTCTACTCGTTTTACGCTGGGGATATGGAATGTTTTTGTTCACATTTGAGATATTTTGGGCCACATAATCATAAACAAACAACTCCCGAAACAGCGCCACAAAACAACACCGACGCTCAAGATCCTTTTGGAAGACATTCTTCAACTACGGTAATTCAAGGGCCATGTTGCTAGTACGAAGGACACCTATATGAAAATTTGAAAAGTCACATTAGCGCCGCGATATGAATATCGGATTAACAGTCGGTCACTCGCACTGCCGGTGTCCCGTCTGTGCAATCAAAATGGTTCGGTTTCCATGATCTATTAGCTGAATTTATATCATGTACCATTTTGGAAGAGGGAAATCCGAGTGTTCGCCTAAGACATTCATTTTAACTGCACTGAAGACGTGAAAATCAACAAACTCAAGTCTGCTTGCATGTCAGTGACAGCTTCGAACGATCGAAGGGCAAGGTCACCACCGGAATAAGAAAAGACATCCGTGATCTAGGCCTACTCACAGCGTTTTAGTTAGAAATAGGGAATGTTATTGTTCACATTTGGGATGTTTTGGGCCACAAAATCAGAAGTCAGGCACACTTCCACGTAGTTTTCGAATTATTTGTATCAGAACTGTTCACTTTTAATGATCTTGGTCGTGCAGTCGTGTACGTTCATTCATGAACAACACCTCCCGTAACAGCGCCACAAAATACGCTTCGAAGGGGACACTGGTGGCACAACCGGATCATCCCAAGTAAGTCTAGATATCTGTCAAGATAGTTTAAACTGACTTCATTTCACCTCGCTTATCGTTAAATCAAATTGGAAGTTGCGAAGGTGGTCGGGTGCGTCACGCTCATGGGGACCCTCGATCTATTGATCGGTAGTCGTACATTGTAAATGTATATAACTCGATTATATAATGTCTGTAGAAGCTCTATGCATAACTTATATATAATGCAAACCGAATTTGATGCGCGTGAATATCTTGTTTGGTTTAATAAAGTGTTTGTAAACATCTCTGGCTCTCATGAGATAGCTTTAGTTTTGCCTTGTAGTTGCAAAATGGATGACGTCTTGCTATTTTTTATGAATGAAAAAAGTAGTTCGGGTGTGACAGAGGTCACGGTTATCCAATCAAAACGAATAAAACGAGGTCAACCTAGTACGACACACGTGTGACGGATTTAGTATCTTACCGCCTGTATCTTCACCACGTGGGTAATAAAATCTCTCCGACAGCATTTGGAGCTCACCCGAGCATTCTGTCAGAACTAATTCCTTGGACCGACCGACCAACTGTTGGCAACCCTCGTGGTTGTCCCATCATGGAGTTAGATTATTGTTTACACGTTTCATATGACAAAAGTGTTTTTGCCTGAATTATTGTTGGTTCAAATCAATATTATCTGCACTTCCTGTCGGCCCGCTGAATATTACTTTGTACTCAATATACCTGAAGCATGAAAGGTCAACTATATACCGGAAGCATGAAAGGTCAACTCGCAACAAACAAGTCATGATACGTTGTTTGTTGCATCTTTGTTTAATCTCATTTGTCTGCTCGAGTCGCAGCAGTACAGGAAATCAATTATTTCTTCCGGGTAACAAAAGGTCCCCATCAGCCTGTGCTGGTTGTAAAGGGCGACCAAATTGATCGGGTAGTCGAGCTCGGTGACGTGTTCCAGCGGATGGCATGACAGGTGCTCCAGTGCTCCCAGTATTGATCACAGAATTGTCTGGTCCAGACTCGATTATTTGGCCGCCGTCATATGGCTGAAATATTTTATAGTGCGGCGTTAAACAACATTTATAGATTTAATATAGACTCCGTATTCTAAATGCGTAGATCGCTGATCATGATGGCAATCACTGGATTGTTTGGTCCAGTATCGATTATTTACAGATCGCCGGTATAAGGGAGTGCGGCGCTACACAATAACTGAATCAGAGCTATGGAGCGTAGTTCCCCTATTAAACGACATTCTATCATTAATTTGGAAATTACTATATTATTAAATCACAATAAACCGTTTTTGAATGGACCAGCAGATTTGACGGCCGCATGACCGCGGTAGCTAATATGTTTAGAATAGTATTCCTTTTACAGTCATTGTCGGTAGGCATTTTAAAATAATTATATGTAAAGTTATAGGCTACAAAATGCATGTGTGGCAATACATTTCATGCAGAACATACGATAGAAACGTTTTAGAGGACAACAAAAAGCTTGCTATTGCAAAGAACAATGAATAACGAAGCGTGGTTTATTTCGCAATAAACATTGTTTTATCATGACGTCATTTCAGGAGATTTGAAAATGCGCCATCAACCTGATGACGTCGTATATTAGACGACGTCATTTTTGAGAGGGAAGTGTCTAGTGAGTTCTTCCACATTGATGTAGCCAGGCAACACAGATAAACACAGTGTCCAAACGGTCGCATCCCAAAGTGAATAGATATTGGGAGAAAAGGCACAGATAATCGAGGTGATGATTGTGAAAATATGCAGGAAAAACCAAACGTAACCCACCTGTCCACAAAATGGACATTGCCGAGGTCGGATTCTATTCAGTGAGTCATCATTATTAAATACGCATAAATATTGGTCATTATCCCTTAAAGAGGCTGTACATTAAGTCGATATTTCATATGGAAATATACGACTCATAGTCGTTATTAATCATACAAGAAAACACTGCAGTATTCATTGTACGATTAGGGCGGTCGGGTAGCCTAGTGGTTAAAGCGTTCACTCGTCACGCCGAAAACCCGGGTTCGATTCCCGACATGGGTACAATGTGTGAAGCCCATTTCTGGTGTTCCCCGCCGTGATATTGCTGGAATATTGCTAAAAGCGGCGACTGATGCCGATTGATAGTGCTAGCTCACTGAGATACCATGCCGCAGTTTAACATGAATACCCCACTCAGACACAGTATACTGACTCCGAGACGACCAGTCCTTGTTTTAGCCCCTTAATGCCGAGCGCCAGACAGGGTAACAACCAGTACAATTTTTTAACGTCTTTTTGTATGACGCGGCCCGGGATCGAACCCTGGACCTTCCGCTCTCCGGGCGGACGCTCTACCACAAGACCACGGAGGCGGTCCTCAAAATAAGGCGAGAGGCGGATTTACATGATCCTCTTGTCTTAAACCATGCCAAGACAGCGACCAAGCAAGAAGAAACGGCAAGTATCTTCAAACACTTCGTCTGACTTGGACAGCTCAGCCTTCATGTCAAAAACAAACATGGCGTCATCCACTTCACCTCCGATGTCGTCAGACACAGGTAGTTTCATAAGAGAGTCACTGGACACTGTCAGGTCTGTTTCTTCTACACCATCTGATCAAACACATGATGTTATATCCTCCGCCATGCAACAAAATATTGTGCAAGAAAATGTGACCTCCACGCCAACGCAAGGTGTCTTCCACACACACGTGGATAACTCCACGCGAGTGGGCGGAGGCTACCCACAGGTGGGCTACATGTACATGCAGTCACCGTCACATGCACCGCACGTCCCCTCTCCACATGACATCATACTTGAAAAACTGTCAAATATCGAAAAGTATGTGTCACGACTTGATATTATTGAAAAGAATATTGATGGCATCAAGACAGATGTTGCAAGGCTCGAAATTAAAGTTCAAGCTTTGGATAAGTTGCAAGATGACGTGAGGGGTCTAGAAGCTAGTACAAAGTACATAAGCGATAAATTCGACGAGTGGAAGGTTGACATTGAAAACATGAAGAGTGACATTTCTGTATTTAAACAAAAGACCAGTGCTCTAGATGATCTGAAATTACATAATCTTTCTTTGAAAGAATCCCTTATCGATCAACAGTGCCGATCGATGCGCGATAACCTGATCTTTTCCAATATCCCTGAAAGTCCATCCCCGGTACGAGGGCAAAATGATCAACGCTTTGAAACTGAGGACACAGAGAAGGTTCTGAGAGACTTTATTGAAAAACAGCTTAAATTTGACAGTGAGAACTTACAGTTTCAGCGAGCTCATAGAATAGGTAGGAGACGTACCCCTCAATACACGGGTGGAGTCAAACCTCGGCCGATTATCGCCAAATTCTTGTTAACAAAGGAACGAGACGCAGTGAAGAGATGGGGTAAAATGCTGGCCGGTACACCATATGTAATCTCAGAACAGTTCCCAGGGGAATTTTCAGATTATAGGAGAAATGTTCTTATGCCCCTGATGAAAGTTGCAAGAGCTGAGAAAAAGAGAGCTCACATCGTTGTAGATAAGCTCTACGTTGATAACCGTCTCCAGCCCGTGCCCGTGCCTCCCCCATACAGAGCCCCAGCAAGCAGTGCAGCGAGGACCACGAACAGCCGCACACAGGACAAGCACTAGGGACACGCCGGTGGACAGGACACCGCACACACTGACTCTGACTCTGACTCCAGCTCACATAGTGAGAGTGTAATAAATGATCAACATGACTTTAATACGTTATCTCAGGAAGGTGTACGTTTAGTTAGTTTGAATTGTTGTGGTTTACGAAAAAGACTCGAGTACCCCGAGTTTATTGATTTAATTGAAAATAATGATATTTTATGTTTTCAGGAAACAAAAACTGACTCATTTGATGAATTCAGGTTGAATGGTTATAAAATATTTTTGCAACATCGTTCTAAAGCAAAGAGACGTTCTGGTGGCATTGCGCTTGCAGTAAGAAATACTGTTGTGCAATATATAACGTTATTACACGCTGAACATGACAACATTCTCTGGTTCAGAATCTCAAAGACTCTGCTCAACATCCCACAGGATATGGAAGCTGGGGTAGTTTATATCCCACCTGAAGGATCGAAATATGCTCCAGATGATGTGTTTTATCAGGTAGAACAGTCGGTTTTGCAGGCCCTGACACACACAGATTATGTCATGTTACTCGGTGACTTTAATGCGAGAACCTCAACTATGAATGATTATACTGTTATTGATAATTTTGTTTTAAAGGAATTTGGTTTAGACTCTGATGAAATTAGTAATGACCTTGATCCAGATGTAGTATTGGAAAACGCTGGTATGCCAAAACATAGTATGGACATGGGTAAAATTAACAATTATGGTAAACAGCTTATTGACTTGTGTAGGAGCCTTAATTTATACATATGCAATGGCCGAATAGGTAATGATCTCAATATTGGAAGAACCACCTGTAATGATAAGAGTTTAATTGATTACGTCATTGTCTCTGCTGCTTGTATGCCTTTGATTAATGATTTTGATGTTCTTGATTTCTCACCTGTGCTATCAGATGTACACTGCCCTGTTACCCTATCGCTGGCGAGTAAGGTTAAAAAGAGAGATGAATCTGTCTCTGAGACTTTAAATTCTTCAAAAAACGAATACCGGAAACAGGCCTAGACGCTACAATATTGATAGGGCTAGTAATAACATTGATGTAGAAGTTATAAGGCAGTTGCGAGATAGAAGTGATGCTGTTTGTTATGACAGTTTTGATGTTGATGTTGATAGTGAGGTCAATAGGTTAGCTAAGGACATAACGCACGTGCTGGTCGATGCCGTCAAGACGAATAAGCCCTGGTTCAGTAAGGAATGTCGGGACATTAGACGGCTTTACCGTAAATCGAAACGTCGTTTCAAAAAAAGTTCGTATTCAAGTAAATTATTCAATGTATCGCCATCATGGCAAGTTGTATAACAAATGCTTAAATAAGCATATAAGGGATCATAAATATGAAACAAGTATAATGTTACGTAATAAATTTTAACACTCGCCCAAAGAGTTCTGGAAAACACTTAATTCACCGGTGAATGATAATAATTCACTAACACCGAACATAGAAGTATTTCATAATTTTTTCAAATCGATTAATGCCTAATACCTCGGCGACAATGATGTTATAGAAGAAGATCTCAACCCCTGTTCATATGATAACTCGACTCTCAACAGAGATATCACTTTAGAAGAAATACGCTCAGCTATCTCGCGACTGAAGCGTAAATAAATCCTCAGGCCTTGACTTAATTGAAAATGATTATTTGATTGATTCAATTGATATACTGGGTGGCTTTTACGTTTCGTTTTTTAATTTGATTTTATCCACTGGTTTTATCCCTGACTCTTGGTTGACGGGAGTGATTCGCCCAATATATAAGAAAAAAGGTGACTCTCTTGACCCGATCTCTTACAGGCCCATTACCATTCTGAGCTGTTTAGGAAAGTTATTTACTTGTCTTTTGAATTCCAGATTAAATAGTTACCTAGAATCAAATAAAATCCTTAGCTCATCGCAGGCTGGCTTTCGAGAAAATATGTCAACACTTGATAATATATTCATCTTAAATATGCTAAATCAGTATTTCAAAAAATCAAAACGAAATTTTTTTTGTGCTTTTATCGATTTCACAAAAGCGTTCGACAGTATTTGGAGAGTAGGCCTATGGTACAAGATGTTATCATACAATATAGAGGGGAGATTCTTCAAGTTAGTGAAAAACATTTACAGTAATATAAAATACCAAATTTCTAACTTCTTTTATAGTTATTCCGGGGTTCGACAAGGAGAAAATCTCTCTCCATTATTATTTTCGATTTTTTCAATGATTTAGATGTATATCTTGAGAGCAAAGTTTGTAGGGGCGTTGACATCACTTGTGTTCATGATGATTATGTGTATATGTGTATTAAATTCTTTATTTTGTTGTACGCAGATGATGCGATACTTTTAGGTGAATCCCAGAAAGATCTCCAAAATTCTCTTGATGTGTTCAAACAATACTGCGATGTGTGGAAACTCAATGTTAACATTGCCAAAACTAAGATTATTATATTTGGAGGAGGCGTGGGTAAAACATCTAAATTATCTTTTCAATTTGATTCTAAACCAATTGAAATTGTAGATAATTATACGTATCTAGGTATCAACTTTCATCGCAATAGAAGATTTAATACCGCAATAAACGATTTACTGTCTAGCTCTAAAAAGGCCATGTTTGCACTCCTGAAAAAATGAAGAAACCTCAATCTAGCACTTGATACTGTAATCCAATTGTTTGATATCTTAATACTACCTATAGCCTTGTATGGATGTGAAATATGGGGTTGTGAAAATGTTATAAACATTGAAAAATTTCACCTTAAATTTCTAAAGTTTGCTACTGGGTTGCGATCATCAACTCCTAACTTTATGGTTTACGGTGAACTTGGACGTTTTCCTGTGAACATTACAATTGCTAAAAGAATGATCTCATTTTGGTATAACTTAGAAACCATATCTTCTCCTTTAAAGTTGTCATCACGCATCCTTAAACTGTTCAAATTAGATCACACCCTCAATATTAGTAATAGTAACGTATGGATATCTCACATAAAAAGTATTTTAAACAGTTGTGGCTTGACATATGTATTTGATAATCCTGGTTGCGTTTGTAAACAGTGGCTTTTCTCTATGGTAGAAACAGTACTTAAAGATCATTTTATACAACAATGGAGGGATGATATAGATAAAAGTTCAAAAGGTAATTACTATAAATTGTTCAAAGATTTACCGTCGTTTGAAAAATACCTCCTGTTACCTGATTATTTCTCTTGACCTATTATGTCATTTCGGACATCGAATCATTATTTACCTGTAGAAACAGGCCGCTGGAAAAATATACCCAGAATCAATAGAAATTGTAACCTATGTAGCTCACCGGCGATAGCCGACGAGTTTCATTATTTATTTAAATGCTGCTTTTTTGATACCATGAGATCACATTATATTCCAATTTATCTTTGTAAATGGCCGAATCTCGCAAAGCTCAAGGTTTTGTTTACCTCCAATAATTGCTTAATCGTGAAAAATATCTCCAGATTTAAAAGAATTATTAATAATGCTGTCAGAAGATGAGTACAACACTATAATCTACAACTTACCAAGTGATAACTACAATTTATTGTTTATGTTATAACTTTATTTGTATTGTTCCTGTACCACCTATGGTGGTTTGTTGGAATAAAACATTGATTGATTGATTGATTGGCAACATCCTTTCCCTGTGAATTGTCCCCTTTCAGAGATGTAATGAGGATCGAACTGACACCATCTGGGACCGTATGATTGATGGTGTGTCATCATGCCCGATGATATGCTCATGTTATCAACCACTGTTTGCACTGGCCCAGGTCTTAAATGACTTTGTTCTTATTAAATTATATCCATCAGGGCGTAACATAGTAGACACTATTTATGGATAACAACTTCTTCAAAACTGTAAAGGCGACGTTTCGGTAAAGATCCCTATACAGTTGTCAAGTAAGAGTTAGATGGGCGACTTTGATTTTTATATTTCTATATGATTGCGATTTTGTAGAGATTGAAAGTGTCTCTGGCACCTCTTTGCTTGTCGTAAGTGGCGACTTTGAATAGGGAACTGGTAGGTATTCCCGGTTAAAATAGTGTCCTACCAACCCGTGCTTGCCATAAGAGGCGACTATTTTTGTCGTAAGATGCGACTAACGGGATCGGGTGTTTAGGGTAGGTGGCTTGGTTGATGTCAGCGTAATCCCGACGTACGCCGATTTGAATATTACTTAGAGTGGCGTCAAGCAACAAACAAACAACACATATATAGAAGCTAAGCTCTTGATTCAAAACAATGATGATGATGATGATGAGGAGGAGGAGGAGGAGGAGGAGGAGGAGGAGGAGGAGGAGGAGGAGGAGGAGGATGTAGATGATGATGAAACATACGGACACCTGATTTATCCCCAGATTGTGGTAGGCAGACCAAAAGTACTCTTGAAACGAGAGTGGACCAATAGTAAACATCACTGAACATCTCTGAAAAGTAAGTATTTAGTGCACTGCCTTCAATAATATGTAAGTGTAGTCAACGATCACCCACAAGTTGAAAGAACTCGTCGTGTCGTCGACGCCGCAGTTCACTGGGATTGAAACCTGTGATTGTGATTTCGAATCATATTTGCGCAATAAGCCCACGATTATGTTTCTAGGTTTGTCTTCACCAAACCATGCAATGATCGTGGGTTTCACCAAAGTCATAAACGTCTAATACCTGCAGCAATTTACTACTCCATCACCCACACAATATATCTGAAATAATGTTCAATGCGGCGCTAAACACTGATTCTCAGCTAAATGGTCTATTTCACATATCAAATGTTAAAAAATATATTTCTTGATATTGAAAAACTTAACTTATTTTCAGTAAAAACAGTATTCAGGCTTTCAGAATCAATCATTGGGGGACTCAAATGACATCAGAGTTGTTTCTAATGATAACGGAAATAACATATGTCAAATGTCCTGTAGTCAGATACGTTAGACTGCATGTTATCATTGCAATCAAAATATATTGCACAGCATTAATTAACTTGCAAAAAGTGCTATTGTCATTTGCATAGGACCACATATTATATCATTTTCAAACGAAGTCATTGCCTAAGGATCATTTGTCTCCAAATAGGACAGTGTCGCGGACACCTGTTCAAGAAACACATTTTCTACAGATATTAGCAAATAATAACAGACACGTATTAGCTATGAAAGTTTGTTCATTTTGCAAAAATAACTTGATAACAAACATTGGTACAAATATCGAACAAACTACATGCCAAGTCCCTGGCCTTCAAGAATTAGTCTACTGAGAACACAGCAATAATCTTCAACTGCAAAAACTGACGTATCTGATGTCAACCTGAATCAACAACACAAGTTGGCTTAAAAACGTCTGAAGTTTAAACATTTATATGAAAGATGAGGTTTATATTTTCTCCATATGACACTTAGCACAAACTCTAACATAACGTATCTGATGCTTTTTGAGGCATTGTGGTTGAAATCTTGGCAATTCGTAAAAAATACAAAGTGAATGTTCATTTGAATGCCTTCTCAATACGGGCGACGTCACGTGCAGCTACGTTGTACTGGCGCCTTGTTTTGCCAATAGCGACCGGTTCATCAATAAAGCAGAGCACATCGTCAAATTCTATCCAAATTTCATCAGGACGAGATGGCCACTTGTAGGTCTTGCCTTTGTCTTGTGTTTTCTCCATGAAAGTTATTTTGGTATCGCCATCATCTATGTCAACTTCGAGAACCTTCCCGATGAACCAGTTACCATCATATATGGCAGCCAGAAATCTGCCAACAACTGGGACAGCAGGTACATGTGGTGCAGCAGGTACAGGGGATACAGAAGCCTGTGTGGGCTGCAGTACATGCGTTTCCTGGGATATGGTTTGGTCAACATGGTGACGGCGCCAACCAACACATAAGTCATTGCCGCTCAGACAACCTGTACAGTAGCATGATACAGTTCTTGAAAAAAGAACCCCATTCTGCTGCATGACTGCGTGCAACTTCATTGTGCCATGTACAACCTTTGCGTTAGAGGTAGCTATGTCCTGTGCAGCCTTCTCTACTTCAGCAGTAGAGTAGAATCTGTATTGGATTGATTTTTGATTGTGTCTCGCCCACTCATAAAAATCGTGGGCATCTTGAATTGTCGCTTTGCCTTGTTTTACTGCATCAGATGCCTGGCGATTACATGCACCTCCTAGTCCATCACATGGACCTTTCCCGTGTCCACACTCAAAATAGTTCCAACGTGCCTCAAGCCCAAACAGCTCCTTATGCTTCAGAATGACATCAAACATGTACCGATTTCTGTACTGTGATGACGGGCTATCAGTCCAATAGTGAACATGCGTTGCATCAGGGAAAGTGGTTTTCAGTTCTGGTAACATCCGTTTTAGGATTGTAAGTACCGCAGTCGAGTTGTGCTGATTGACGTCAGACACATAGATAAAGTTTTTGTGTACCAGTTTGTCCAACTTGTAGTAGACCACTACAGGGTGAAGCGTGACATTTGTTGGGTTCCAGTATGCACTTTGGATTTCATCCATGCTGGAACATGTAAAGTTCTCAGCAAAGTCCATCTGTATGATGATATGGCCATCTGGGAGTGTATCCTTCAACTCATGGATAGCTGCATATTGCGACTTTACTCTTCCAACGTGGTCACGGAACTCAGCAAATTCAAGTAGCATATACTTCTTGAAGTCAGTGGCATTCTTTATTATCTTCACCACCTTCATTTTCTTTTTCCCCTCAACATCCACACGCCTCCACTCATCATATTCAACGTCATCCTGAATAGTTTCCAGCATCTGATCCATTGCGTCCACGGATACACTGTCATACGCCATATCCGGTGATTTTGGAACTTGTAATCCAACACTTCTCAGACATTTGAGTTTCATGGCCATATTCTGATGTTTGTTGCATAAGCAAGTGTTTCTTGAAATGTGTGATGTGAGCAAGATGTATCTGGGCCGTAGCCTACAGAATGATGCAAAAGACAGTTTCATATTCTGGTTTTCAATCTTGAACTTAGCATACACCTCAGACAGATAATCATTCATTATTCTTGTTTGATGTTTGACACCATTTAGGCTCTTGGAATCTGCTTTGCCTGGCATACATACGCTGATATCATCTCTCTCCATGAATGAGACAATTAGTCTCTTAATCTGCTCTCTTACGAGAGTGAGACGGGCTCTTCCTCGAATCTCTATTACCTTAGAGGTGGTCCGAGATAAACTTCTTCGTGACAAACCTGTAGCCTTGTTCAAACCCGACACACATCTGTACTTCTTAAGTACTTTCCCTCCAACAAGAGATGTCATCACATTCATTTTGCTTTGCTTTTTGTTGGCTGTGACACTTTCTTTAATTTCTCCAAAAAGTACATTAGCCATTGTTAATTGTCTAACAACAGTAGCTGGCAAGTGACTGGGACTCACACCGTTTTCCCGGAGATCATGTCTGGTTTTTTTTTAAGGTGTTGCTTCAGACTGTTGTTGAAGACTGCCTGTCGTCTGATCCGAGCTATTTTCAGTATTGTTGCGGCTAGTCTGTTTGGATGTCCCATACTTCGCCTTCATCCTCTGATATCGTTTCTTCCATTTCTGTTGCTTCTTTTTGTAGCTAGAGAGTTGTTCAGTCAACTCTTTTACTTTTGTATTTGCTCTTTTCAGTGCACACGAGCGTTTTGGTTTTCTCTGTTTATTTGGAAAAGTCATTTTGACCAAGAAAGGACCTGGGCGTGACCTTGACTGCCGAGATGCATCAGTACTGCTTGATACTGTGTCGACCTGGTCAGTTTCTGCATCAACGACCACATCTGTGACCTCAACTATGCTGGCACCTTGTGCTTGTTTCTGTGTTTTCTTTCGATCCCGGTATGCTTTACTATAGAGTTTATTCCTTTCACGAACTGCCTTTTTTTTCTTTGTTTGCATTTGATCAATTGGTATTCTGTACCCTTTGACTCGAGCACGTTCTTTGGCTAGATATTGACTGTCATTTCGTTTCTTTCTTTCCCGATACACCTTTTGGTTTTCTGCGTCTGTTTTCGCCATTTTCTAAAATCAAGCATAGACAAAAACATGCTGAAACAGTCGTCGAAGTGAAAGAGATGTTTGCACTATGAAATAGCCACCCTTTAAAAATGTTCATACTTTATTCTTTGTGAAATATGCTAATTTCATCAGATACGTTATAAAAATCATCACATACGTTAGTTGGTATTTAGGTGTTTAGACAGGAGCTTGAGTAAAATATAGTACTTTTCCTATCAATGAAATGCATACCGACAGAAAACATCAGTAGAATGTTGTGGTCTTCACTTCAGAAACATATCTAATCATTAAATTACATTCGTAAACTACGTTAGGTTGGCATCAGATACGTTAGGTTGGAAAACATGCTCTTTGGGAATTGCTAATATACAGAAAGGGATTCATTTTTTCCATCCTAATGAACAGAATCTATTTTATCAAATAATTATCACCTATGGGGTGGCTTTCAATTCAGATGACCCATTTACTAAGATGGCAAAGATTACTTACCAATTTGTGATGGATTGTTGAGAACCGAAACCAGGTTGCAGGACGTTCTTGGCTGAAAATCGGAAGTAGAGAGGTGGCACGGCACGCATGTGCATTGATAAGATTCAACTTATCGAGATTACTGAATTTCGATGACCATCTTCCGATGTCGCTGGTGTTATCTAACGTATCTGACAAAATTGTATCTGATGACAACTTTGCGAATTGGTCAGAAATTTCGAAAGTATACTCATGTCAAGGTTTGGGATGGACATTTCTCATAGGTGACACGTTGTTTTATGAAAGTAACAAACACAACATCATATATTGTAGTTTATCAGGCGTGTGCGGCAATAAATCATACTAACGTATCTGATGAAAAGTATCGTACCCAGCTGGTATAATTTTGTGATTTTGTGATTCATGATTTTTCTTTAAGTTTTTTAAGAAATTGATGATAAAAAGTGTTAAGACTATGCTTGAACAAATCATATCTGACACATTGTGTTATAATGTTTGTTTAGTTGGTGTGTGACTTCTTCACACAAAAGTGACCAACGTATCTGATGGTAAAATCGGGGACAGTAGAATATTGCTAGCCAAAGATATTTTATCAGAACCATTGCTTGAAAACTGCTGGTAATGATGATATATGATCAATACGCATGAAATAAAAGAGTAAAATGCAGTAAAAATGTGCAGAATATTTAATTATTCAGTGGAAAAGTCACACACTGAGCACGGGGACAAGGCTGGGGACGACTTTATAAGCAACACTATAGACTGGTGCAGATACAATCTGAACGAAGTACATCAACATGTGTATTCATTTAGCCGTTCAGCTTGCATTATATGATTTGTAACAGAAAATATATTTTCAGCTAAGATATTAACCAGGTTTTCCGCAGGGGACAGCACAATTGTGTAATTTACCATTTAGCTGAGAATGAATGTAAAATCTAAGGCACTCGTTGACTTCAAAGTTGAATAATTACGACAGGGCGTAAAGAATCAACAACAAAGCTCGGTTACACTTGATTTCCATTTGGAGCTGGCCGTTTGTGTTCGTTTTGGAAATAAAGAAGTCGGATATGATGCTCCGAACGAGTGAGTAGGGTTTTTAGCCACTTTAGAAATATTCAAGCAATATTATGACAAGGGCTTCACATGTTATTACCATATGGTAATCGAACCTGGGCCTTCTGTGAAACGAAACTTTGCTTCTGTACTACCCTACCGCCTAATGTTTCTCCAAATGCCTCCCTCACTCGTATTAGGCATTAAGAGGCATCCACGATGAATGGCCGATTAATTAGTTCAACTGCCTGAGATCTGGTTCAGGGTTTGTAAGGTACCGATTTGGCCTAAAAGATCTGATTTTCAAGAGATTGGATATATACACAATGAAAATGAAAAATGC
The DNA here is from genome assembly GCF_023055435.1 of Haliotis rufescens. Taxonomy (NCBI): domain Eukaryota; kingdom Metazoa; phylum Mollusca; class Gastropoda; order Lepetellida; family Haliotidae; genus Haliotis; species Haliotis rufescens. Next base: position 50,954,791 of record NW_025964372.1, read on the forward strand.
AGCTTGATGAAATTGTGTCTTTTGACATTGAACAAAGGTGACATTTTCAGTATCCATATGCATTGTTTCATTATCTTTTGGAAGACATTATTTCTTTTAAATCCTCGGCCCTCCAAAAATTTCACATTGTCAATCAATAACTGATTGTAAGAGGTCCTGCTTTCTTCCCCAGTGGATTCCGTTGCTGACATGGATGTAGATGTTGCTCCAGCGACAGTCCAGAACCATCTCAACTTTCTGGAACAAGTGGACAATCACGGCCATCTTTACGAAGGGCCCGTTCTCCTGAGAGCAATAGGCCGTTATGAACATTACTGGCTGCCCCTAGCATCCAAACACACAAATGAAGTTCTGACAGCTCCTTTGGACATTGAGTGGGTCTGGCACTGTCATATGTTGTCTCCAATGTCATATCAGAAAGACTGCTTGTCCATGGTCGGTGTGGTGGTTCCCCACAAACTGCTAGACTCTGACGAAAGGCAAAAGTACCTATCTGAGTCCGAGATATTTTGGAATAAGGAGTATCCAGAAACACCTTTTCAAGCAGGAACTGAAGGATCAACGGGTGAACAGGACTTTGTATCCAGTATCAGTTATGATATTGTCTCAGCTTCAGCGAGGCAAAAGCAGTTTTTCTATCAAGTATCCCTACCTCATTACAGGAACAAGACGTACCTGCAAACTGCCATGAGGAGATATAAACAGTTTCTGTTCCTCCTGAAAGGCAACCCAAACTCTTTCCTTGCCCCCACCTTTGACATTGATCTGGTATGGCATACCCATCAGTTGGATCCTGTCGCCTATGTATCTGATACTGAACGACTCCTCGGTAAGATCCTGAGTCATGATGACAGTGTCAACGACAGATCACAAAACTCCAAGCTTACCAATGCCACGAAGCTGACATCATCTCTGTGGAAAAATGTATTTGATGACAGCTTTTCCTTCCCTGGTGCCATGTACAGAGGTGAAAGCCAAAAGGGACAATTGTATCGGCTGACAGAGGGAGAAACAGAGGCTTTATGTGCGACAGGAGTACTTGTAGAACTGACGTACCTTAGAATTGACAGACTTCCAACATGGGCGCGTTCAGCAAAGTTAGAGGTGGTTGTTTTACGAGACGAAGGAACGGTGCTAAGTAAGAGAATACTGAGTTCAAAGAACTGGACTCATAAAGATTCTATGACTTGGGAGAGGGTTCATCTCTATCTAGGAGAGATGTGGACAAACAAATGCGATTTCATCCGCTTCAAGTTAATTGGAAAATCAGGGTATGCGATCTTCAAAAAGGAGATAGTATTAGGAGAAGCAACCTTTGACTGCCTGTCGTCAATTGAGACATTTGAAAGTTATACATATGCAATTTCTACTGAAAAAACGCTGGAACCATCGCCTATAATCCTGAAATGTAAAGGAAAAATGGTTCGTCCTAAATTAACCTTGGAATTGCAAAATGGGCCGTGGACGACGGATATGAAGGGTATAATGTCGTCGAGAGAGGAAGTATGGGGTCCTGTGCCAATACCACGTCCTGTAGAAGGTGTTTCAGAAAAGTTCTTCATGGCAATACACAAGTAAGTGATTCTTGTTAAAGGAATATTAATCCTGCATATTTGACTTGCTCCAATAAATGCCCAATAGAATACCAACAGTGAGATCTACATAAGTTGCTGTAATTAAATAATCGTGTAGTATTGATCATTGTCTTTTAGAATTCCTTGGCTATAAATTCTCTGAAAGCATTTTCCTTCTACAGCATGCATGCAGGTGCTATCATTGTGACACCCAAATTGTTTGGCCAACAAATTGTTTGATTTAGAGGGACACACGTAGTAACGTTTAACCCTGGGAGTTGTTATCGAACCCATCCCAAAACTGAAAAATGAAACATACACAATGTTGAAAATTTAGACCCAACTCTTGTGCCTGGAGGGACTCTTAAATACAAGTATAATCTCAACAAGAACACAAGACGACCACCAAACTTGTTTCGCTTCATCAAAACTCCAGTTGATTTTTGTTGTAATCCAAAACATTAATGGAGTGTGTTTGGTTCACCGTTTGAACAGTGTCGATGTCAGCTTGAATTGGGAGGAAGTGATATAGAACGAACAGTACTACGTTGTTGACAGACCAAGAATCATAATCAGGGTTTGTCTGGTATTTGAACCCCATGTCATTGGATTCCTCCAGGCTTGGTGGACGCTACTTAGATTCCCCAGGCAACTGACACAGTCGTGATCCCTGTAATTGAAATATATTGTGCTGGTAAATAAATATGAATAAGTACTGGTATCTACCATTACTAATGATACAGTTTGAACTCTATGAGCTTCCTCTTGTACTTGCACGTGGGGCCACGGATGACGCCACATTTCGCTGTGTAGAGTTGCGTCGCTTGAGCACGCCAGAAACGTATAGTCGTGGGTTAGAATCTCAGTTTGCCTCCATGTTTCTAGGTTTGTGAGCAACATGCACGCTTTATACGGAATGTAGACAGTTGTTCCCTCGTTCCAGACTTACGGCGGCTGGTTGCAATGCAGAGTTTGTATGCAGAGTCGTCCACTCCACGGATCTGCTGATGTCAGCAGTTCTTGTGTATCACCAGCAAAGACTGGTCTCCTTTGCTTATCTCATTGGTGCTGACCAACTTCCTTCACCAGAAGCAGTCGATTCATCATCCGTAAGTTAACACTACTCAAGGCCTTAGTGAAGCTTTCAAAACGTTGAGAACATTTTCAAGTTTGACTTATCAGTGACGAAAGCCTGTTTCAATTCACTATTTTGCGGTATATCATATGTTCCTGGGTGTGATTTTTCACGAACTGGTATTATCACTTGTTATCCCCCCGGCATATAATGCGGTGGGATATAGCGATCAGCCAGTCTGTCTGTCCATCCGTCTGTCCGTCTGTCTGTCCGTCTATCCGTCCATAATATATCATTTCCTTTTCTGGGGCAGAACGCGAAAATAATTCAGTGTATTTGATCGAAACTTGGCAAATCCATCAGTCACATACTGAAGTTGTGCCTATTGCTATTTAAGGATTTTTGAAATTTATATTTTTTACGTTTCCATGGTAACAAGTTGGGACTTCTATAAGGGTGGTGTTCGTTTCCGGAGCATAACTCAAAAACTGTTAAATACTTTCTTACAAAACTTTGCATGTCTACCAGGCACATACTGAACTGGTGCCTTTTGCTATTTAGGATTTTATTTTAAATTTATTTTTTACGCTTCCATGGCAACCAGTTGGACTTGGGTTCTATAGGGTGGAGTTCGTTTCCGGAGCATAACTCAAAACCCCTTCAAAACTTTCTTACAAAACTTTGCATGTCTCTCAGACTCCTGCTGAACTGGTGCCTTTTGCTATTTAGGAATTTTTATTTTTTACGTTTCCATGGCAACAAGTTGGATTTAAGTTTTGATATAGGGTGGGTTCACTTATGGAGTATAACAAATAAATTGTTAAATATTTCCTTGCCAAACATTGCATGTCCATTTATAAAGTACATACTGAACATGTGCCATTTGATATTAAGGAGTTTTAGAAATGCTTATTTTCGAATTTCCATTGCAGTTATTTTGACATGGTGAAACCCACACCGACCCACAAGGACATATATTCCAGTGTGTTCATGATAAATCGTTTCACATGTGTTATATTTTCAGGACCTGCCATCTTTAAATCCAAAGTTAGGGCAACGAGCGATGTTGATAAAGAACAATCAAGGAGACTGGGGTTTGGTTACTGGCAACTGGGTTCGCTCCACAAGATCTGTTCCAATTTCAAGTATGTCACTTCTTCAATATGCATGTGGTGTTCTTGTACTGCAATTGTTTCATTTTTTCCTTAGTTAATGAAGATAACCTATATACTAGGTGGGGTCAAAGAATGTTTTCATGTTATTATAATAAAACAAGTGAAGTGTGTTTGGTTTAAACCCGCATTAAAGAGTATTTCAGTTATATAACGGCATGTCAGCTTGATGTGAGAGGAAGTCATATGTTTACTTTATTAGTCACCGTTCAGGTGAGGTGAGTTGAAATTGTGATAAACGCCGCGTCCAAGATTATTGCACTTATATAGCGATGTGCATGCTACGTGTGTGTGGCTGCTTGTACTACTCCGGACTGATGCCGATTTATTTTAGACCCTTAATACCGAGCGCCAGACAGGGCAACAACAAGTACCATATTTTAACGTCTTTTGGTGTGACGTGTCCGGGTGCCTGTTTAGAGCAAGTATAAATAAATTAGCATGGTTGATCTCCTAAAGCAAGTGATATTTATTTTTAATCTATAGGCTATTCGAGGACTCTGCGAGGGACTCAGGTGCTTTGTGGATATCTTGATATCAACTTTTACAAGTTCTCAACCAAGACCATGATAAAGAAGAGTATGACGCAGTACCTTGACGGAGGGTTCGACTTTAAACTTGACGGAATGGAGTGCAGAAGAACGTGTGTCACGTTCATGGATAAATACCACGAAGCTGCTGAACGTGTTGCCCTGGCCTTCTCCATCAGCATCCTGCATGTTCTATGTCAGCCAAGATCGAAAGCATGGAAAACTGGATTGTCCCCGAACTATGGCAGGAAGCTAGATCGTGGTGTTTCTGCAGCTCCTTGTGAGAATGTCCTGTTCCTATCTGCAGCTGGGGTTCTTCAGGAATGTCCGTCTAACCATTATTTGGTGAACTCCTACAGAGACGACAGGAAGGCAAGGTATGCATTGCTCAAGAATGGACAAAAGAAAAGCAGACAACATGCTGACAGCGAGAGTGGAGAGGGTGAAGAAGAGGAGGAGGAGCATGATGGAGGTGAAGAATCAACAAGTAATGTCGACGTGAATCTGTTTGATGCGGGCCATGATGACGACTTTGAAGAACCTTGTATGATGGGGATGGATAGTTTTATTGTCGACTGTAGTGAAAGCTATGATGATGGTGGAGATTCAGGGGCAAATGAATATGGCGGAGGAGGGTGTGACTACGGTGGCGGGAGTGACTATATAGGCAGCTCATCGTGCGATGGTGGTGGATGCAGCGGTGGTGGTGGATGTGGAGGTGGTGGAGGATGCGGCGGTGGTGGGGGATGTGGAGGAGGAGGTGGATGCGGCGGTGGTGGGGGATGTGGAGGAGGAGGATGTGGAGGCGGAGGGGGATGTGGAGGAGGTGACTGACTGTAGATGGACTTCAACAACAATGACTTCATTATTCTCTATCTCATGAGGTGAAGGTGTTGAGGTTTGGAAAGGTGTATGATAAGGCTTGTGAAGGTCTTCTGCTGCTGTGTATGTCTGGGGATGGTTTTATTGACTACAGATCTAATTCACAAGCCTTATACCCGTTCGAGCTTGGTTAACACCTGGTCACAAACCATTGAACTTGGTCATTTATGAAGACGTCTTGACTCGAAACAACAGTTTTCATGTTTGCTGCAAGATTTAAACATCCACTCATAGGATGTTCTTCGACTGCTGTTGATAAACTGACCAAATATTAACCTTCTAGCCATCACTAATACTATTGATATGATACAACGGAAAAGGACATTTCCAACTACATTTCTCACACCTAATAAATGTAGCAGCAACTAATTTCCACTTCAATGCGTAAAATTACCTACTCTTGAGTAGTTTGTTCATAATTTCATAAACAGTAAATCAATCAATATTATATGGACATGCACACAATATCCTAAAGCACCCTTTACTGTACGAGCAATGTTGTTCTGAGAAACATAACCTGTCCATGAAGATAACATTTTTGTTTGTTTGTTTTGTTTGTTTGTTGTTAAACGCCGAACTTACAGCAGACTTTCAATAATTGAGTATGTCCAGTGATTGACATCATCAGCATAGATCAACGCATACGATGACATACATCAACCAACCACCCGATCCCGTTAGTCGCCTCTTACGACAAGAATGGGTTGCTGAAGACCTATTCTAAACTGGATCATACACACACAGGTGCGTGCACGTCGCTATATTAGTGCAATAATCTTTGACGCGACGTTAAGCCCAATTAAACATAGGTCAGATGTGCGGAGAACGTGTGCAGCCGACGTGAACGAACCAAGAGTGCAAACGGAGGGGCCGACTTCGCGTCCTTATAAGGTAACGTCCTTTAACAAGACCATATATGGAGCTTCTGTATATAAAGGCTCCGCCTCCGCTGTATTTCCGTTTCAGCCTTTGAAACTGATAGACAGGACGAAAGTGCAAATAAACCCGCTTTTCTGTGTTTTGAATACGATATGTGCATTAACGATGTGACGATCTATCCAAATCTGCAAAGTAGTATATATACCCATGAGACTTGCCCTTTGAGTTGGACTTATTTATACAAGGACTATTTCCATTACACTACGTTTGCAAATTTCAACTCGGATCAGTTTATTTATTCCCAGAACAGTCACCTACGGTGGTACATGAGATACAATTATATACAATATTTTATATTTACAAAATAACAGCATTTAACGCGAATAATTAAAATAGGATACGTTGATATTAATACAATTTACCAATTTTATTATACACATTGAAAAGGAATTTAGATAGGCCTTTTAGATCTCTTACACTGTTAGTGGTCATACGTTTCTTACGTTGGGACAGGTTTGTAAACTTAAGATATTGTACATTTACGAGTTTATATCGCTGTTAGGGTAAAGCTTCACATCTAAATTAATATTGAAACTCATCTCCTACTTGACACTTGACACTGGCGGTCTCCCCAGGGAATGTTCAGGCCATCGACCAGTTTCAACGGGTCATCTCTGATTAGTAGTTCTGAATTTAAATACAGGGAGAAATATTGATTTTGAGAGAAAACATATTTCTCAAATGAGTGAGTGAGTGAGTGAGTTTGGTTTAACGCCGCTTTTAACAGTATTCCAGTTATATCGCGGCGTGTCAGCTTAATGTGGGAGGAAAGCCCGAAGTGATGCAGGTCTCAGACGTTTACCACTTCGGTGAAACCCACGAGCACGGGTATGGTGCTGACAAACCTAGAAACATAATCGGGGCGAACCGGGATTCGAACCCAGAATCATAGGTTTCTGGCGTGCCCAAGGGACGCAACTCTGCACAGCGAATCGCGGCGCCTTAGGCGACTGGGCCACCCGTGCCCCCTTCTCAAATGAAGGTTGATGCTTTACGTACTTGTAGTATGACCCTTTGGAGTTTATTCAGCAGCTGATTTCCAGGTCGGAAGGAATTGAGATGTATATTGTATATATATTTTCAACCACATCGTGAGAAGGGCCGTTGGTTCTGGCCAAATATATCCAATGCTCATGACGTCCAGTGTTCAAATGTCAATAAGTACATGACCTCGCCTTTCAACATCAACAGCGGTGTAACACAGGGATGGCCTATCTCTCCAGCTATGTTCTGCTTGTACATTAATGATCTAGCAGATGACATTAACTCTCTCAGCTCTGGTATAATTGTGGATAATATTTCCCTGTCGCTGCTATATATTTGCAGATGACATTGTTCTTTTAGTACAATGTGAACACATCAATACAAATGACTGCACAGCAATTGACTGGTTGTACAATATGGCAAAAAATAATATGATGGCAGTCAGATCAAATGCATGTTAAAAGCAGCGTTAAACTCAACTCACTCACTCACTCAGATCAAATGCAAAATACATTGGAAATAGCAAAAGTCAGTGATAATAATATACATTCAGCGAGCGGCGACAGCTTCCGTGGCGGGTTAGGCAATGAGTCTTGGGTGATGAGCGATCCTCACATGAGAGCTGGTCTTTACGTGATGAAAATGTGTACGGAGCAGCTTGTCAAAAGTTCAGGAAAAGTGTATCGAGGCAGGGGGAAAGTTTCAGAAGACTTTATGAAGCACTTGTCTAACCTATTCTGCTCTATGGATCAGCTATCTGGGATCTTAGGGAGGGGCGGTCGGGTAGCCTAGTGGTTAAAGCGTTCGCTCGTCACGCCGAAGACCCGGGTTCGATTCCCGACATGGGTACAATGTGTGAAGCCCATTTGTGGTGGCCCCCGCCGTGATATTGCTGGAATATTGCTATAAGCGGCGTAAAATCAAACTCACTGACACTGACACTGATCTGAGGGAAGATTGCTGCATCAATGCCATACAAAATAGAGCCTGCGGATTCTTCCTAGAAGTGTCTGAGAGGTGAAATGGGTTGGAAGAGTTTCTCAAAAAAGGGGGTGAAATATTTATATTTTACTCAACATTGTCAACAAAGAATAGAACTCTACTTAACATTTGTCTTAGAATGGTCCAAACGAAGAAAAATATCTTGGATTTCCAAAGTTATCTCCCCTGCGTCCAAACTCGATTTGAATGTTGATTTTATGAACGCATCGTTCTGTGACAGCCAGCCAGTTGTGGCTTCAAAAAGTATGCAATGGCAGGAATTTAACGCATGGCAATACACTCAGAACTCCAAGCAAGACAGCATGGCAAAGAAATATTTACAGTGTACAATGTCCGGACACACGAGAAAGATAATTGCAACATTTAGATGTGGTTCATTGCGACAGGCAATAGAAACAGGTCTTATACAATAGTTCGTGCGTGCGTGCGTGCGTGCATGTACATGTGGGAGGTGGACGAGTACTTGTAGGGAGGTGGACATGTACTTGTGGGGAGGTGGACGTGTACATGTGGGGAGGTGGACGTGGACTTGTGGGAGATGGACGTGTACATGTGGGGAGGTGGACGTGTACATGTGGGGAGGTGGACATGTACTTGTGGGGAGGTGGACATGTACATGTGGGAAGGTGGACATGTACTTGTGGGGAGGTGGACGTGTACTTGTGGGGAGGTGGACATGTACATGTGGGAAGGTGGACATGTACATGTGGGGAGGTGGACGTGTACATGTGGGAAGGTGGACGTGTACTTGTGGGGAGGTGGACATGTACATGTGGGAAGGTGGACATGTACATGTGGGGAGGTGGACGTGTACATGTGGGAAGGTGGACGTGTACTTGTGGGGAGGTGGACGTGTACTTGTGGGAAGGTGGACGTGTACTTGTGGGGAGGTGGACATGTACATGTGGGAAGGTGGACATGTACATGTGGGGAGGTGGATGTGTCCTTTTTGGAAGGTGGACGTGTACATGTACTTGTGGGGAGGTGGACGTGTACTTGTGGGAAGGTGGACGTGTACATGTGGGGAGGTGGACGTGTGCTTATGGGTAGGTGGACGTGTACCTGTGGGGAGGTGGACGTGTACATGTGGGGAGGTGGACGTGTACATGTGGGGAGGTGGACGTGTACATGTGGGAGGTGGACATGTACTTGTGGGAAGGTGGACATGTACTTGTGGGGAGGTGGACGTGTACTTGTTTGGAGGTCGACGTGTACATGTGGGGAGGTGGACATGTACTTGTGGGGAGGTCGACGTGTACTTGTGGGGAGATGGACGTGTACTTGTGGGAGGTGGACATGTACTTGTGGGAGGTGGACATGTACTTGTGGGGAGGTCGACGTGTACTTGTGGGGAGGTGGACATGTACTTGTGGGGAGGTCGACGTGTACTTGTGGGGAGGTGGACGTGTACTTGTGGGGAGGTGGACATGTACTTGTGGGAGGTGGACATGTACTTGTGGGGAGGTGGACATGTACTTGTGGGGAGGTGGACGTGTACTTGTTTGGAGGTGGACGTGTACTTGTGGGGAGGTGGACATGTACTTGTGGGGAGGTCGACGTGTACTTGTGGGAGGTGGACGTGTACTTGTGGGAGGTGGACATGTACTTGTGGGAGGTGGACATGTACTTGTGGGGAGGTCGACGTGTACTTGTGGGGAGGTGGACATGTACTTGTGGGGAGGTGGACGTGTACTTGTGGGGAGGTGGACGTGTACTTGTGGGGAGGTGGACGTGTACTTGTAGGGAGGTCGACGTGTACATGTGGGAGGTGGACGTGTACTTGTGGGGAGGTGGACGTGTACTTGTGGGGAGGTGGACATGTACTTGTAGGGAGGTCGACGTGTACATGTGGGAGGTGGACATGTACTTGTGGGAGGTGGACATGTACTTGTGGGGAGGTGGACGTGTACTTGTGGGGAGGTGGACATGTGTTTGTAGGGAGGTCGACGTGTACATGTGGGAGGTGGACATGTACTTGTGGGAGGTGGACATGTACACGTGGGGAGGTGGACATGTACTTGTGGGGAGGTGGACATGTACTTGTGGGGAGGTGGACGTGTACTTGTGGGAGGCGGACATGTACTTGTGGGGAGGTGGACATGTACTTGTGGGAGGTGGACGTGTACTTGTGGGAGGTGGACGTGTACCTGTGGGGAGGTGGACATGTACTTGTGGGAGGTGGATATGTACTTGTGGGGAGGTGGACATGTACTTGTGGGAGGTGGACATGTACTTGTGGGGAGGTGGACGTGTACTTGTGGGGAGGTGGACATGTACTTGTGGGGAGGTGGACGTGTACTTGTGGGGAGGTGGACATGTACTTGTGGGAGGTGGACATGTACTTGTGGGAGGTGGACGTGTACTTGTTTGGAGGTGGACGTGTACATGTGGGGAGGTGGACGTGTACTTGTGGGGAGGTGGACATGTACTTGTGTGGAGGTGGACGTGTACTTGTGGGGAGGTGGACATGTACATGTGGGGAGGTGGACATGTACTTGTGGGAGGTGGACATGTACTTGTGGGGAGGTGGACATGTACTTGTGGAAGGTGGACGTGTACTTGTGGGAAGGTGGACATGTACTTGTGGGAGGTGGACGTGTACTTGTGGGGAGGTGGACATGTACTTGTGGAAGGTGGACGTGTACTTGTGGGAAGGTGGACATGTACTTGTGGGAGGTGGACGTTTTCTTGTGGGGAGGTGGACATGTACTTGTGGAAGGTGGACGTGTACTTGTGGGAAGGTGGACATGTACTTGTGGGAGGTGGACGTGTACTTGTGGGAAGGTGGACATGTACTTGTGGGAGGTGGACATGTAGTTGTGGGAAGGTGGACGTGTACTTGTTGGGAGGTGGACGTGTACATGTGGGGAGGTGGACGTGTACTTGTGTGGAGGTGGACATGTACATGTGGGGAGGTGGACGTGTACATGTGGGGAGGTGGACATGTACCTGTGTGGAGGTGGACGTGTACTTGTGGGGAGGTGGACATGTACTTGTGGGGAGGTGGACGTGTACATGTGGGGAGGTGGACATGTACTTGTGGGGAGGTGGACGTGTACATGTGGGGAGGTGGACATGTACCTGTGTGGAGGTGGACGTGTACATGTGGGAGGTGGACATGTAGTTGTGGGAGGTGGACGTTTTCTTGTGGGGAGGTGGACGTGTACTTGTGGGGAGGTGGACGTGTACATGTGGGGAGGTGGACGTGTACTTGTGGGGAGGTGGACATGTACTTGTGGGAGGTGGACATGTAGTTGTGGGAGGTGGACGTTTTCTTGTGGGGAGGTGGACGTGTACTTGTGGGGAGGTGGACGTGTACATGTGGGGAGGTGGACGTGTACTTGTGTGGAGGTGGACGTGTACATGTGGGGAGGTGGACGTGTACTTGTGGGGAGGTGGACATGTACTTGTGGGAGGTGGACATGTAGTTGTTGGAAGGTGGACGTGCACTTGTGGGGAGGTGGACGTGTACTTGTGAGGAGGTGGACATGTACTTGTGGGAGGTGGACATGTACTTGTGGGGAGGTGGACATGTACTTGTGGGGAGGTGGACGTGTACATGTGGGGAGGTGGACATGTACTTGTGGGAGGTGGACGTGTACTTGTGGGGAGGTGGACGTGTACTTGTGAGGAGGTGGACATGTACTTGTGGGAGGTGGACGTGTACTTGTGGGGAGGTGGACGTGTACTTGTGGGAAGGTGGACGTGTACATGTGGGGAGGTGGACGTGTGCTTATGGGTAGGTGGACGTGTACCTGTGGGGAGGTGGACGTGTACATGTGGGGAGGTGGACGTGTACATGTGGGGAGGTGGACGTGTACATGTGGGAGGTGGACATGTACTTGTGGGGAGGTGGACATGTACTTGTGGGGAGGTGGACGTGTACTTGTTTGGAGGTGGACGTGTACATGTGGGGAGGTGGACATGTACTTGTGGGGAGGTCGACGTGTACTTGTGGGGAGGTGGACGTGTACTTGTGGGAGGTGGACATGTACTTGTGGGAGGTGGACATGTACTTGTGGGGAGGTCGACGTGTACTTGTGGGGAGGTGGACATGTACTTGTGGGGAGGTCGACGTGTACTTGTGGGGAGGTGGACGTGTACTTGTGGGGAGGTGGACATGTACTTGTGGGAGGTGGACATGTACTTGTGGGGAGGTGGACATGTACTTGTGGGGAGGTGGACGTGTACTTGTTTGGAGGTGGACGTGTACATGTGGGGAGGTGGACATGTACTTGTGGGGAGGTCGACGTGTACTTGTGGGAGGTGGACGTGTACTTGTGGGAGGTGGACATGTACTTGTGGGAGGTGGACATGTACTTGTGGGGAGGTCGACGTGTACTTGTGGGGAGGTGGACATGTACTTGTGGGGAGGTCGACGTGTACTTGTGGGGAGGTGGACGTGTACTTGTGGGGAGGTGGACGTGTACTTGTAGGGAGGTCGACGTGTACATGTGGGAGGTGGACGTGTACTTGTGGGGAGGTGGACGTGTACTTGTGGGGAGGTGGACATGTACTTGTAGGGAGGTCGACGTGTACATGTGGGAGGTGGACATGTACTTGTGGGAGGTGGACATGTACTTGTGGGGAGGTGGACGTGTACTTGTGGGGAGGTGGACATGTACTTGTAGGGAGGTCGACGTGTACATGTGGGAGGTGGACATGTACTTGTGGGAGGTGGACATGTACACGTGGGGAGGTGGACATGTACTTGTGGGGAGGTGGACATGTACTTGTGGGGAGGTGGACGTGTACTTGTGGGAGGCGGACATGTACTTGTGGGGAGGTGGACATGTACTTGTGGGAGGTGGACGTGTACTTGTGGGAGGTGGACGTGTACCTGTGGGGAGGTGGACATGTACTTGTGGGAGGTGGATATGTACTTGTGGGGAGGTGGACATGTACTTGTGGGAGGTGGACATGTACTTGTGGGGAGGTGGACGTGTACTTGTGGGGAGGTGGACATGTACTTGTGGGGAGGTGGACGTGTACTTGTGGGGAGGTGGACATGTACTTGTGGGAGGTGGACATGTACTTGTGGGAGGTGGACGTGTACTTGTTTGGAGGTGGACGTGTACATGTGGGGAGGTGGACGTGTACTTGTGGGGAGGTGGACATGTACTTGTGTGGAGGTGGACGTGTACTTGTGGGGAGGTGGACATGTACTTGTGGGGAGGTGGACATGTACTTGTGGGAGGTGGACATGTACTTGTGGGGAGGTGGACATGTACTTGTGGAAGGTGGACGTGTACTTGTGGGAAGGTGGACATGTACTTGTGGGAGGTGGACGTGTACTTGTGGGGAGGTGGACATGTACTTGTGGAAGGTGGACGTGTACTTGTGGGAAGGTGGACATGTACTTGTGGGAGGTGGACGTTTTCTTGTGGGGAGGTGGACATGTACTTGTGGAAGGTGGACGTGTACTTGTGGGAAGGTGGACATGTACTTGTGGGAGGTGGACGTGTACTTGTGGGAAGGTGGACATGTACTTGTGGGAGGTGGACATGTAGTTGTGGGAAGGTGGACGTGTACTTGTTGGGAGGTGGACGTGTACATGTGGGGAGGTGGACGTGTACTTGTGTGGAGGTGGACATGTACATGTGGGGAGGTGGACGTGTACATGTGGGGAGGTGGACATGTACCTGTGTGGAGGTGGACGTGTACTTGTGGGGAGGTGGACATGTACTTGTGGGGAGGTGGACGTGTACATGTGGGGAGGTGGACATGTACTTGTGGGGAGGTGGACGTGTACATGTGGGGAGGTGGACATGTACCTGTGTGGAGGTGGACGTGTACATGTGGGGAGGTGGACGTGTACTTGTGGGGAGGTGGACATGTACTTGTGGGAGGTGGACATGTAGTTGTGGGAGGTGGACGTTTTCTTGTGGGGAGGTGGACGTGTACTTGTGGGGAGGTGGACGTGTACATGTGGGGAGGTGGACGTGTACTTGTGTGGAGGTGGACGTGTACATGTGGGGAGGTGGACGTGTACTTGTGGGGAGGTGGACATGTACTTGTGGGAGGTGGACATGTAGTTGTGGGAAGGTGGACGTGTACTTGTGGGGAGGTGGACGTGTACTTGTGAGGAGGTGGACATGTACTTGTGGGAGGTGGACGTTTTCTTGTGGGGAGGTGGACGTGTACTTGTGGGAGGTGGACGTGTACTTGTGGGGAGGTGGACGTGTACTTGTGAGGAGGTGGACATGTACTTGTGGGAGGTGGACGTGTACTTGTGGGGAGGTGGACGTGTACATGTGGGGAGGTGGACGTGTACTTGTTGGGAGGTGGACATGTACATGTGGGAAGGTGGACGTGTACATGTGGGGAGGTGGACGTGAACATGTGGGGAGGTGGACGTGAACATGTGGGAGGTGGATGGTACATGTGGGGAGGTGGACATGTACTTGTGGGAAGGTGGACGTGTACATGTGGGGAGGTGGTCATGTACTTGTGGGAAGGTGGACGTGTACTTGTTGGAGGTGGACGTGTACTTGTGGGGAGGTGGACATGTACATGTGGGAAGTTGGACGTGTACATGTGGGGAGATGGACGTGTACATGTGGGAGGTGAATGGTACATGTGGGGAGGTGGACATGTACTTGTGGGAAGGTGGACGTGTACTTGTGGGAAGGTGGACGTGTACATGTGGGAAGGTGGACGTGTACATGTGGGGAGGTGGACGTGTACATGTGGGGAGGTGGACGTGTACTTGTGGGAAGGTGGACGTGTACTTGTTGGAGGTGGACGTGTACTTGTGGGGAGGTGGACATGTACATGTGGGAAGTTGGACGTGTACATGTGGGGAGATGGACGTGTACATGTGGGAGGTGGATGGTACTTGTGGGAAGGTGGACGTGTACTTGTGGGAAGGTGGACGTGTACATGTGGGGAGGTGGACGTGTGCTTGTGGGAGGTGGACGTGTACTTGTGGGAAGGTGGACGTGTACATGTGGGGAGGTGGACGTGTGCTTGTGGGAAGGTACTCACATTAGTTGGTGATGTAGTCAGCTGTCTCTTCAACCAGTTGGTATTAAATATGATGTTCTCTTGATCATATGAACATTTACTTGGAAGTCAACAGGGCAATTTCGTGTGGAGATATATGACATATTGTGCAAATATGTACGTCTTTGTTCGTAACGTTTTAGTAATGTTGTTGGTGTTCGTGGCGATGTGGTATTGTTCTTGTGTACTGAAGTTACATTGACGACCTTGACGCCAAATGCTACGTCTTTGTCATCGGGGACAAGATTGTTAGCTATATGATGTGATAATTGAACAGGTACAGAGATTTCATTTTACGCCGTGATGAGAATTATCGTTTATAAGATTATATGTGATCGTGTCATGGTGTACGAGTAGTTAGAGGGCTTCTGTGGACGCTGAGGTTACATCACTGCACACACTTAATCATCAGGATCAGGTATGCCTCTTCATATACGGTCATTAGTCATCTTTCCTGATACCGTCTTATTTCCAAGGTAATCAATATTATAGTCACCTGTAATTATCATGATCATATTAAGACCGACAACATTACCAATAACTTCGACCCGTGAAGATCCGGGGATAATAGGTCTTCAGCAACCCATGCTGTCAACTAACGGGATCGGGTGGTCAGGCTCGCTGACTTGGTTGATGCATGTCATCGTATCCCAATTGCGGGGATCGATACTCATGATGTCAGTAACAGGATTGTCTGGTCCAGACTTGATTATCTACAGGACCGTCATATAGCTGGGATACTGCTGAGTGCGGCGTTAAACAACAAACAAACAAATTCGTCTATGATTTTCATGTAGTTGATGCTTTTGTCTTCACAGAGCGCGGTACACATGAGGAAATATACATTTTAACTTGTCCCCAAAATGCATCAAGACCCACTGGTACTAGATCATCAACATAGGTTTAACATATGTAGCCACACAGATTTATCATAAATCCTAAAAAGATCGAGTCAGCCCTGGACGGAGTTTATCAATGGTGCCATACCTAAACGGTTCAGCCTTTCAAATGAAAATACCGTGGGTGTTCTATTCAAAAAAGGGGAAAGACGCTACGATACCCGTGGTAGAATGTTTTCCTAGCACCCCATTGCACCCCCGGGCAATTACTATTATCAGCAGAGTTGCATCCCTTGGGCACGCCAGAAACCTATGGTTGTGGGTTCGAATCCCGGTTCGTCCCGATTATGTTTCTAGGTTTGTCAGCACCATACCCGTTCTCGTGGGTTTCAGCGAAGTGGTAAACGTCTGAGAGCCTGCATCATTTCGGGTTTTCCTCCCATATTAAGCTGACATGCCGCGATATAACTTGAATACTGTTAAAAGTGGCGTTAAACCCAACTCACTCACTCACTCACTATTATCACGCCATGTCTCTAAACAATCCACCTGGATCAACAAATAAACGCGTACATACATATAAACTTTCGTCATGACATTAATGAAAAGTCCCAAACCAAAAACGCGTTTGCTGAATGAGATTATGTTGAGAAGATTGGAAAAGAGGCTTCACTTTGCCTTGAATAGAACGATCGATCTTGGACATAAAGAGGTGTTTAGGTGCATATTATACTATTATGTAGATATAGATACAATTGATCATACATATGTGATGTATCAGTTGCTTTTAACCGACCGGGCCAAGTCGGACCGAACACAGACTACAGATTATGTTGATAATGTGAAAGGAAATAGAATTTCCCTAAAGGGACATGTTTTCTCTAAATCCGGTGTACTGTCGTGTTATAAAGTACTGTAATATTTACGTAGATGTAATAATATTCTACAGATATAAACGGATTTTCGGATACCTTTATGACGTTTAAGCTGGTTTTGTTCAAGCCAAGTTGGACCAAACACTTGTGACAGATGTTCTTGAGAAAATACAATAAAAGTGCTTCACATTTTCTCAATACATTGACATTATTCAGTGGAATGTAGGTAGATATAATACTAGTCTATAGATGTAAACACTTTCATGTTACACCTGTGATGTTTTAGTGTTTAGGCTCGCCTGTACAATCCTGTACAAACTAAGTTCTCATTATAGGGACCATATTGTGTGTTTTGAAAATAAAGAACACTTCACTGTAATGGAGTGTGTGAGTGAGTGGATACGGTTTTACGCCGCGGTTTTAAGCCGCTTTTAGCAATATTCCAGCAACATCACGGTTTGGAACACCAGAAATGGGCTTCACACGTTGTACTCATGTCGGAGTCGAACCCGGGTCTTCGTCGTGACGAGCGAACGTTTAAACCACTAGGCTACTCCACCAACACCCAAACACTTAACCCCCATCCCCCTCCCCACCCTCCTGCCACCCCTACCCCACTTTTTTAATGGACGTAATCCCACTTATCGTTTATTTCTTAATTAACACGTGTAGTTTCGGGGACGTCTCACGATAGCGACCTTTCGACTTTTAGAACAACACAGCAAGTCTCACCAGAGCAAACTGCAGCATCCTTAAAGGGCTAACATATGTTTTGATAACAGGGGGTGTCTAGAAAAATTCAGTAGGTGAACGATAACGTTCCACTTGAAGAGTGACCTTGCAATGACAGATTGATGTGACGTATATTGGTGAGCTCATCCTCCCTTGCATCATCACTAATGCAGAAGTAGACTGGCAATTCATCCTTCCCACCGCGGAGGCAAACTATTGTGCCAGGATGCGTCCATGTAAGAGCACATATGTGACAAGCCCAAACAGACTCTCTCTCTCTCTCTCTCTCTCTCTCTCTCTATCTATCTCTCTCTCTCTCTCTCTCTCTCTCTCTCTCTCTCTCTCTCTCTCTCTATCTATCTATCTATCTCTCTCTCTCACTCTCTCTCTCTCTCTCTCATTGTAGTGTATGATGAGACGAACTATCGCGTGAGTGAGTGAGTGAGTGAGTGAGTGAGTGAGTGAGTGAGTGATAGGTTTCTTGCAAGCCAAAGGACCGCGACTCTGCACAACAGATCGCGGTGCCTCTAACCACTGGACCACCGTACACCATCATGTGTCAGTAAACACTAATCAAGAAAATTATATTATACTTATTATACTTGAGTCTCAATCATAACCGTCTCAACCCGACAGTAGATATCCCAGGGCTAAAATTTAGAACATTGCCCCCCTCCTTCCCCACCCCCTCCACCCCCCACCCCACCCCCAAAAAAAAAAATAATAAAAAAAAAATAATAAAAATATATAATTATTTTTTAAAAAACTAAAAAAACTTTTTCTTTAAAATCTTTCTTTCCTTTTCAGTGAAAAAATAATTTTGTACGAGTGGTGTTTTCTATAAGGCATAATGAAGAATACAGTTAGATACCAAATAATCAATAAGCAATACCAGTAAATGATCTCAGACCAAAGTTTTGCACTCAGCAATATTCCAGCTATATGTATATGACGGCGGCATGTAAATAATGGTGTCTGGATCACACAATCCACACAATATTGTGAACAACGATCCACGGCGTAGGGGTACAATGACACGCAATCAACCAAATCACCGAACCTGACCACCCGATCAACTCGGTCGCCTCTTACGACCAGCAAACGTTGCTGGGGACCAATTCAAACCTGGACTCCCCAACGGGGTATATTTACTCCACGATGACGGGTGCCACCGGTGGGGCAGGACACGCCCACCTTTTCGCGAACACCTGGTATCATTACTATTTGATAGTGATTCATAAAAACATGTTCATGATATAGTCGGAATCGTACAATCGACTCTGTTTTATGCAGAGATTTCTACTGGATATGGAACGGGTTTTGTCGCTTTATTTACAATGACACGGAAGGCAAATTGGGGAAAATTGGGGATTGTTCTTTCTGTGCCAACTTTGTGTGAGCAACTTGTGATAGCTGAAATGGACGATTGGACATTGTATTTGATGAGAATTGTTTCACAATCTGCACACACTGACTCCAGCTTCCCATATTTCAGCCCAAGTTGAGAGCCGACGGCTCGATACTCATTGCCTGTGATTACTGTTTACTGCGAGATCAACAGAGTCGAGTCAGGCTGGTATTTTCCTTTGTAAGATATAAGTGTAGGGTTAGTCAGCATGCAACAGGAGAACGGCGTATTGGTGATATTAATTAGTGTGGGCTCTACTGTCACTGTAGATCATAATAATATTAATTGCTGGACAAATGCATCATTCGGCACACGTGGCAAGGTAGGAGAGACAAGATCGGTCAGTTTACTTGGAGGAGAAGTTATTGACCATCTCGTGGAACATCAGGCCTATACGTACTTAGGGATGCAGGTTAGAGACTTTCTCCAGAATGCCCATATCAAAGACAAACTTGCAGAATACAAATAAGAAAATCTGGAGTTCAGAGCTGAACGCTCGCAAGAAAGTTAAAGCTAAAAATACCTACGCTGCACTCGTCCTTTCATATTCTTTTGGTGTTGTTGATTGGACGAAACAAGAAATTTAGGGTATTGACAAACTCACACGAAGAATCATGTCAGACAATAGATCCCACCACCCTCGCTCTTCCCTCAATCGCTTATATGTACCAAGCATTATGGGAGGGAGTAGTTTGATTAGAATTGTATGGTGCTTTTTGCACACATTTATTTGTCTGATGACCCTCTTGTGAAGCAGGCCAAGACTCATGATGAAAACAAGGCATTCCACGGTTTTCTTAAACGAATCAATAATGTGGGACAAAGTCTCAATGTCAATGTTGATTTTGTTAATGCTCAGGACCAGTCACTTCCTACTCGAAACCGTCAACGTGTGATTTTGCATCAAATTGAAAATATGAAATGTTGATTATGCAACGAATTTAATTAGACTGTCCAACACATTGTCAGTAGATGCCCAGCTTTGGCACAAACACAGCATCTTAAGTGACGTGATGGAGTGGCTCGATCATTTTATAACCGTCTTTGCAATGCTTGTGGTTTTGACACAGAGGTCCATCCATCGTAAGACCGAGAATATGTAGATGGCTCATGGCAAAATGATAAATACGAAATACTTTGAAATAGACACGTCTACAGCCACTAAAATTTAATTAAATTATTTATATCATATAATTGTCTGTTCCTTTTGACACTAATGTGATAAAATAATTCAGGAAAAACATGGCAAATATGCGAACCTCTTTTAATCCCAAGTACCAAGTTGTCCGACTCCCCATCTTCTCGGTGCCTTAGGTTTGGTACCTCAGAATCTGACATTGGGAGAGTGTCCGGGTGTGCTGCCAGGAATACAGCCCTTCTGACAATCAGGGTAGCGCAGAAGGCTGCAGTGTTGGGGAGTCTTCACATTCTCAAGTTCTGAGAGGATTCGTCTTGGCAGCGATTCCTGGGAGAAGTCCTTTTCGCCTCAGAATCTGACATTGGGAGAGTGTCCGGGTGTGCTGCCAGGAATACAGCCCTTCTGACAATCAGGGTAGCGCAGAAGGCTGCAGTGTTGGGGAGTCTTCACATTCTCAAGTTCTGAGAGGATTCGTCTTGGCAGCGATTCCTGGGAGAAGTCCTTTTCGCCTCAGAATCTGACATTGGGAGAGTGTCCGGGTGTGCTGCCAGGAATACAGCCCTTCTGACAATCAGGGTAGCGCAGAAGGCTGCAGTGTTGGGGAGTCTTCACATTCTCAAGTTCTGAGAGGATTCGTCTTGGCAGTGATTCCTGGGAGAAGTCCTTTTCGCCTCAGAATCTGACATTGGGAGAGTGTCCGGGTGTGCTGCCAGGAATACAGCCCTTCTGACAATCAGGGTAGCGCAGAAGGCTGCAGTGTTGGGGAGTCTTCACATTCTCAAGTTCTGAGAGGATTCGTCTTGGCAGCAGTTCCTGGGAGAAGTCTGAGCCGATGATGAGCCTAACCCCCCTTGCTGCGTTAATTATTTTTATCTGTATTTAACAATAATTGCAAGAGGGCCGATGCCTCTGGTAATCTCGGAATGCTTTTCCCTATATCGTTTTCAGTGTATCTATCCATTCCTAATTCTTTGTTCAACACATACGGAGAGACATTCGAATGCTAGCATCTCTTTTGACGACATTCTCCGACATGGCTGTTGTTTTTCTATAATTCCTGATGGTAGACTTCAACCACTAATTGACTTGACTCAGAAATCTGAAGACATGTCTATTCCTGGATTCCAAAGCTCCATAAAAATATCACACAAAGAAAGATGTATTGCTGGGTCAAGCAAATGTCCCGCCAAATTAACCATTACCCTTCATACTATCAAGGAAGTACTGCAGCCTTTGGTGCCCATCGTTTTTATAACCAAATTTTGGCTTATAGTTTTAAATAAATCTGTTTTGGCAGTTGTAGCTTGGGACATCTTATCTCGATACAAAAACTCCCCCTCCCTCACACACACACGCACGCACGCACGCACGCACACAAACACAAACACACACACACTAACACTAACACACACTAACACACACTAACACTAACACACACACTGCCACACACACTTACACACACACTAATACACTAACACTCACACTAACACACTAACACTAACAGACACTAAGACAATATCCCAGAATATCATAAAATGTAAATGTAGACACCAGAGATTGAGTTGATGGTATATTGTTCGACGTGAACGGGAAACGTAGACACCAGATGTGGAGTTGATGGTATATTGTTCGACGTGAACGGGAAACGTAGACACCAGAGGTGGAGTTGATGGTATATTGTTCTTTGTGAACAGGAAATGTAGACACCAGAGGTGGAGTTGATAGTATATTGTTCTTTGTGAACGGGAAACGTAGACACCAGAGGTGGAGTTGATGGTATATTGTTCTTTGTTAACAGGAAATGTAGACACCAGAGGTGGAGTTGATGGTATATTGTTCTTTGTGAACAGGAAATGTAGACACCAGAGATTGAGTTGATGGTATATTGTTCGACGTGAACGGGAAACGTAGACACCAGAGGTGGAGTTGATGGTATATTGTTCTTTGTGAACAGGAAATGTAGACACCAGAGGTGGAGTTGATAGTATATTGTTCTTTGTGAACGGGAAACGTAGACACCAGAGGTGGAGTTGATGGTATATTGTTCTTTGTGAACAGGAAATGTAGACACCAGAGGTGGAGTTGATAGTATATTGTTCGTTGTGAACGGGAAATGTAGACACCAGAGGTGGAGTTGATGGTATATTGTTCTTTGTGAACAGGAAATGTAGACACCAGAGGTGGAGTTGATGGTATATTGTTCTTTGTGAACAGGAAATGTAGACACCAGAGGTGGAGTTGATAGTATATTGTTCTTTGTGAACGGGAAACGTAGACACCAGAGGTGGAGTTGATGGTATATTGTTCTTTGTGAACAGGAAATGTAGACACCAGAGGTGGAGTTGATAGTATATTGTTCGTTGTGAACGGGAAATGTAGACACCAGAGGTGGAGTTGATGGTATATTGTTCTTTGTGAACAGGAAATGTAGACACCAGAGGTGGAGTTGATGGTATATTGTTCGTTGTGAACGGGAAATGTAGACACCAGAGGTGGAGTTGATGGTATATTGTTCGTTGTTAACAGACTCGGTTATTTACAAACCGTCGTCACATGGCTGGAATACTGCTGAATACTGCTGGGTTGCTGAAGATCAATTCTAACCCGGATCTTCACAGGGTGATAGATAAGTAAAGTTATTTTTCAAAACATTTGATTGATCATAACAAACATAAAGATAACTAAATAGCTTAACGTGTCTAATGAATGAACGCTCTTGACAGACTCCTTGCCCTGCTTTATACCTTGGTTTACGAAAGTATGTTCACAGCCATAGAATCTGTGGGCGAAATCAAACTAAAATCGCCAAGAGAAACATGATTGTAAGCATTGTCGCTACTGTGAAATACTTAAAACAGTGGTGCTATTGTTAGCTACATTGAAAGCCTTAGCAGATAGTTATATCCCTTCCTATATTCGTTTGCTTACTGGCATTTCTGAATATATGTTTGCTATTGGAGTTGAGGGGTTAAGTGAGATTTTTTGCATCGATAACGTACAAACACATACTTGGATGTGAACCGTTCGACCAGAAAAATATCCTGATTTGTTGTAATTAACAGTCCAATAAATGCCATTTAACACATGTCGACATGACTGAACTAAATCTTCTCTATGCTTCCTTGGGAATATTTGAATCCATCCGGGTTACCCTGACAGCATTACTCGAGCCAGCCTATCATTGGCCAGTTATTGATTACTGACCATACATTGATCAGTAGCACTCATAAGCATGCACATATAAGACGTGTGTTCACATGTGTGTGCCACTTCAAATGTGGATTGGACAGTATTCCAACATGAACAACGTATCAGTAGTAGGCTTTAATCTCTCGGACATTTCATCTACTTTGGAACTGGTCACAGAATGCAATGTTACTAACATGTCTGTTGGATGCGATGATTATTACGCTAACAAAACTAATGAGTTGCTTGAAACCATTCTGCTCATAACAGAAATCACTTTCACGTGTTTCGATTCTGTCAACGTACTTGGTAATGCTGTCTTGATGCTACTGATCTACAAGGCCACGACAAAGATGGAAGTTTCTGGGCGCCTACTCATTAACCAGGCTGTGGCTGACGGAGGAATTGGACTCTCCTGGCTTGTTCTATATGGGATCATGTACACCAACCCTCACAGAGATATACTGCAGACAATCATCCTTGTCCAGCGGGTCATAGTGGTCATCTTGCATTGTGAGTCCGGACTGTCACTGGCCATGACACTCTTCGCCCTCCACATAGCCATCTGCAATCCGATTCTCTACAAAGTCTACAAGGACCTGAAAACAGTCACCATATTCATGGTTGTATCCTGGCTCGTGGCAATCGGATCCTGGTGTTTGGCGTTTGCAGCGGACAACTTCTTCATTCTGAAACGTGATTCTATCATTATTCTGATGAATGTTAGTGAACAGAATGCCTGGTTTGTATGGATTCCCCTTTTCGTTGTTATCATTCTGCCCCTCGCTTTGGTCATCGTGTCCTACACACGCGTATGCCTCCATTTGCGCAAGAACGAGAACATTTCCACCGCATCCCTATCTCTCACCAAAATGTATGTTCGTCAAACAAAGGGCATCCTTCTAGTTTTTATCTTGTACATAACAACATTTATCCCACTGTTCGTGTTCGGCTACTTTGCAAATCTTTTCCAAACTGACAATGACATTCTTTTCTTCCTTATTGGAACCATCCTATCGTACCTGAACTATGTGTATCTTGTCATCAAGCTCCCCTTGTTTCTTATTGCCTTCGCGTCCTACCGTCGAGTTGCCTATCGCCTCTTCTGTCAACGCCAAGCAACAACTGCCGTATCAAGTGCTCGAGGCACAATGCAACACAGAAAATACAAGGAAGATGACTGTGGTTTCAAACGATCTTCAATGAAAACCAGATCTCCTCGAAAGCAGGTACATGAGACAACCAAGGGGAGTCCTGGCAGGGATAACCATGGCTTCCACAGCACGTGTTCTTTGGACCGAGGGGATATAGCCATCATTTCCAGAGCAAACGATAACGCCACAGATAGACCGGTAAGTGGTTAATATTTTTATGACGATTCGGGGTTAGAATAGGTCCCAATCAACATATGTTGGTCTTACCAGACGATTTGATGGAATGGGTGGTCAGGCCAGTGACCTGGTTGATTGCGTGTCAACATACCCCGACGGCGTCTGACGCTGCTCATGATATCAATCACTGGTTTGTCTACAGGTCGCCCTTATATATTTGACAGGTTGCTAAGTGTGGCGTAAAACAACAAATAAACAAATATCATATAAAAACATATACATTAATTCACATTCCTCCCGGGGCGGTCGGGTAGCCTAGTGGTTAAAGCGTCCGCTCGTCATGCCGAACACCCGGGTTCGATTCCCGACATGGGTACAATGTGTGAAGCCCATTTCTGGTGTCTCCCGCCGTGATATTGCTGGAATATTGCTAAAAGCGGCGTAAAACCATACTCACTCACTCACATTCCTCCGACAAAAACTCAACTGATAGGGAGTTAGGATATATGATTGGTTGGGGGCTAACCATTTGGGATTCGGAAGAATGGGTATAACACCAATAAATTCACCGTATTCACCAAATTTGCCAAACATTATGCAAATTCTAATGAAATATATGAAATATTCATTTGAAGAGTATCTTTATTTGACACACTATTTGACAATTTGCATCAGCCATTCAGACACAAGTCATATATTTTAACTTTGATATAATCTCAATGTATCTCCTACTTCTATTGCGCGTTCGCAAGAAAGTATGGAATACACGAAGGGTCATTGTCGCCTCAAAGAATGACAAAATTCACCAAAACGCGACATCATGAAAATGCGACATTTCGACCAGTTTTCGCGTTGTCACGATTGTTTTTGTTTCGGGTTGTTTTTTTTAACAAAGGGCGACAACACGACAAGTCAGTGATCGTATTATAGCCCCATCACACCAGAATAAGACAGGCATATAATACAACAACATGGCAACGTCCCTTCTACTGTTGTATGAGGAAACACCAGGTGTTTTCAACCTATTGTCATACTGCTCAAACACGACCGCCTCCGTGGTCTAGTGGTAGAGCGTCCGCCCGGAGAGCGGAAGGTCCGGGGTTCGATCCCCGACCGCGTCATACCAAAAGACGTTAAAAGATGGTACTTGTTGTTACCCTGTCTGGCGCTTGGCATTAAGGGGCTAAAACAAGGACTGGTCGGCTCGGAGTCAGTATACTGTGTCTGAGTGGGGTATTCATGATAAACTGTGGCATGGTATCTCAGTGGGCTAGCACTATAAATCGGCATTAGTCCGAACTAGTACAAGCAGCCACACACACACACGTGCATGCACGTCGCTATATAAGTGCAATAATCTTGGACGCGACGTTAAACCCCATTCACCTCACCTCACCTCACCTCACCTCACCTCACCTCACCTCACCTCACCTCACCTCACCTCAAACACTCCATGAGCCGTACCTGACCATACACAGACCGGGAAAACAATAGCACAAAAACTAGGTCAACCGTGTCTGCCTCGTTGGATAATAACTCGATTCCAAAATGTGTACAATGTCTGGAAGCCTTTCCAACCAAAAATAGTATGATATTTACATTCAAACCCAGCTCCAGATCAAGCTGAAATGTTCTTTTTGTTCTTTGATAACCAACGGCTCTGTAGTTACTTTTCAATGATATCATATCTTCACCTGTGTACTCCGCATCTAAAGATTCACCTATATCTGTGTTCCCCTGTTTCCACAGATCGCCACATAACTCGATACGGACATCGCTTCAAGCCACATTGCAACAATTCAACAAGTTGTCTCACAGTCGATATATTTAATTCAATATCATAGATACAAATATGAATTTTGGACCTCAAGAATCACATGCTGTCGTTGTACAAATCCATTGAAAACTGTTTATTGTCATGTGACATAACGCAACAAGGTTGCACTAAACTCAGTATCCCTTGTGACCGCCCGGGGCAGCAATCACGGTTCTGCATCTCCTCGGCACTGACTGGTTAAGCGTACGAAATCTGTCCTGCGGAATTCTGCGCCATTCTGCTTGTAACGCGTTGGCCAGTTGTGGCACTACCGCCACCGAAATTGACGAATTCATGTACACAATGTGGTGCAAACGCTCATTTCGACGACGATAAACACGTCGTCTTTCATCTTGTCCGTGAAGAAGAAATCGTGATTCATCGCTTAACCACACTCGTCCCAAGTTTCTCACATTCCAAGGCTGTAAGGCATGGCACCAACGCAAGCGTCGCTGTTGATGGATCTGTTGCAAAACAGGGACGATAACTGGTCTTCGGGATCGGATTCCAGCCTCGCGAAGATGGTTCCTGACAGTCTGGTCCGATATCCTGCTCAAACCAAGAAGGCGTCCTGCAGTCTCCATAGCTGTGGCATTGCGACGACATGGGTAGGACAGTCGAATGTAGCGATCTTGTGCAGGGGCGGTAACTCATGGTCGGCCGTTTATCGGTGTCTGCAGTGGAACTGAACTGCGTGTATCGGTCTAAAAGGCGGCAAATGGTGCTGTGGTGGAGACTGCGATTCCCCTCTTTAGATACATCCTTTAGCGATGTTCCGATTGGCAGCACTGAGTCTCGGCATTTTGGAACTTGAAAAATGTTGACAATTGAATGACACATTATTGGCTTATACTTGCCTTTTAATAGCCACTACCACGAGTTACGAATGACATAACTTGCACGTTATCAATGTACCTCCAATACAAGCAAGTAATATTCATGTATGTGGTGCTGGTACAATTTGGTGTCGCCATTGTGTAGCGTAGCATTATTATGAATATGAAATCACAATAACACATTTTCTTTTTAAAACGGACGAATTGTGCGTTGGTAATGCTTTAATATCTACATTAACAATTCCGGAAGAAAACTAACCCCTTTATTGCACCACTGTGCCAGAGCTTGTTCTAGTATGCCAACAGTCCAAACTCGAGACCTATCAACATATCCAATTACACTGGCCCAGGCTGACCCTAGCGGGATCCCGTCAATTCTCCATGGGATACTCACACCTAGTCTGTCCCTTGGTCCTGCGCCATGACTGTGAAATTTATATTTTTTAGGTATTCTGTTTTACTAAAATCCTAGGCAAATCTAGATCAAAGTAACCAAGTCTAGTTAAGTTGATTCCAAAACGGAAGAAGGGGAAAGATTCTTTCGAATATATTTTAAAGAAATGTTTTCATTGCCTACTGTTACTCTATCTGTCCTTGGATCCTAGAGAATATATTTGAAACGGACTCCAAGTAAAGAATGATTTGACAAGTCTAGATTGCCTAGTTCTGTTCCTGAAATCAAGCATTGTTCTGGGATCCATTTGTATTCTGTTGAGTAGATTTATAATTTTAACTACGACAATTGTATTGCTGGGATGTTGGTTGATTTTAGATGTGGGTATTTAAAGATAACAAAATAATGTGAAATATATATAATTTATGATGTACCTAAGGTATGTGGACGTGTAAAAATTGTAGTTTGTAGTTAACCAAAGATGATCTTCAACGCTTTAGATTGTAAACTGTTTTGAAATGTCTCGCCTCATGAACACGTTCCTTATTTCAGTATTGTATTCAATTCCACACATGGCTGTACACAGCATTTATATATTTTACATGTATACGACGGCTACATGGGCAAGTATAACGGTAAACACAAACGTGTGTTTGTTTAACATTTTTGTGTGTTGAAACACTGTTATATTAAAGGGAAATATAACCATTTAGTCTGTTCGGGAAACCCATTCTAGCTATTATTTCCTGAATAAAATATTATCTACTTCAGGCATACACATATTATTTCGTGTCATGTGACACCAGATGTTGTTATCAGTCAATAATCATGTCGTAAACAACCATAGAAATGTGTAACATCAATGCCGGAGAATAACCAATTTCGATTTTCCAACAAAACTAATTTATTTTGACGTATACATTGACAATAGCGGTAAAAAATAATAATGGATCACTGAAAATCAGTGTTGACGCAATTGTTTGCAAAAATTAGTTGTTCCCTCAGATGAATAGATGAAGTTATGCCGAAACAGTGAGCTCTTAGAACTCTTGTTTGCCAGCTGGGACCATGTCAATACATAATGTATGAAATGTATGTACATGTGGAACGCATTGACAGAGAGTATTGTTATCTTGAACGTTTTCTGCAAACGAAGTAGACATTTGGGATTCCATTTATGCACACGAAGATATTTCATTTATTAAAATATACCTGTGTTTGTTTGAAGGGAACATGTTCTTCACCGACTTTGCTGCAAGCATTAATGAATGAGTGAGTGAGTTTGGGTTTATGCCGCTTTTAGCAATACTCCAGCAATATCACGGCGGGGGTCACCAGAAATGGGCTTAACACATTGTACCCATGTCGGGAATCGAACCCGGATCTTCAGCGTGACGAGCGAACGCTTTAACCACTAGGCTATCCGACCGCCCTGCAGGCATTAATACAGGGTTGGAGTACACAAAGACTATTCAGAGACAATCAATTCATTAATTAATCACTGCTGCTACCAGTGCAAATAAAAAATATTTTATTATAACTGTTACATGTTAATGTCAGTTTGTGTATATACTACAAATAAATAAAGTACAAGTTTACTTTTCTACAGTTTTGTATACATAAGTGCAAGATTATTTTTCTACTTTTCTTTGATCATTCCATTCTAATACTTAGATAACATGGGGTAGACCAGTCAGTGCCTTCCACCATGACCTGTGTTGCGTTAAGGTGTGTGACAAATGGACGGGAAACTAATGGGAGGATACCGACTACACTGGCCCAGTCTGACCCAAGGGGGATTCTCTCTACTGGTGAGTTCTCCATGCGATACTCGCAGCATTGTGTGTCTCCCAGATCCAAGAGAATAAATATGACAAGGACTCCAACTCAAGTCAAGAATGATTTGGAAGTCAAGTTTTGGCCCTGAAATCAAGATTACAGAAAGAAGTAAACATTTCTCCAAGTCTGGAGAGTGTTTAATAATCCGCCACCCAAACTGATTCCTGTAGGTGATATAGAAACGGACAATGTACGCCCATCATTGTTTTCAGGTATTTACCCTATACACCATTCACTATTTCTTCGTTAAACTTTATACACATTAGACGTGCACTGGACTGGTACCTTTGGCTATTAGGGGAGGTTTCCAGGTATATGAGGGTAGGGACGATCGTTTCTGGAGCTTACCTCATAAACTGTTTACCAAAGGCAAATTACCATGTTTGAGTAATGTCTAGAATCACTTTGATTGGCATTTGGAAGTTTGAAGAACATGAATGATGGAAGTTGGAAGGACAAGACGTAGTCCTGAAGCTTCGTCATCAAAGTACTTTATAAAAGTTTTCTTTTTATTGAAACACGTAAATGCTTTTATTTGTAAGACGTTAATCTCCATTGTTATTCCTCATCACCAGTGTAGTGTACTTTACTGTCAGTCACCTAGTGTCGGCCCGGAGCGACAAATTTATATTTAGGGAGAAAACTCCCCGTGGCGTTCCCGGGACTAGGAAGGGCTCTGACACGGTTCACTGACACTGGGTATAGGAGTGCCGCTCATCAATCGTGTTTAAATGCTAAACGGAATTTGGTGTCTAAACACACCAAATAAAGTGCATACCATCACGATACGCCAATAATCTCGGCAGACGGCTACACAAATTTCAAGTCAATTCTAAAATCCAAAAAGATAGTGTGTGTACCGAATTCCAAAGAAGGACAGATCAGCCGGAATTGCTGAGGCAGAAGGTGACCTCCCATACACATAAAACAACAACACGAAGTGAGGTGGTCTCTGTCTTAGACAAGCTTGGGTTAGGCCAGGTTCACACAGTGCCGAGTATGGCTCCCGTTTGAGATCAGACAGCGCTACGACATGTAAAGTGAACAAATCGGATTACTATCCTCACTGATCTGGAATGTCCTATCATTGTATGAACGCAGACGTATACGTTCGTAACAGAGTCCTACGGATCGGGAAAGGTCCAGAGAGGTCGGCCAAGCACTCCCAGCAGTATGGGAGCCGATTTTGTCTAGTCGGATTACAATCGTGACTATGTCGTGACAGATTCTGCTGTATCGGATCAAAACCGTAACAATGTCCTGTGTTGCCCCGACGGTGTCCCGTGGATCGGGACGCTGTCGTGATGAACGGGCATGAAATCGTCATTGCCGTTTCTTGTCGACTGAGTCCGGATTGCGTCCAGATCTTGCCGAATGCCTCACTGTCCGGTCACTGTCGGTTCTCTGTCGGATCGCATTCGGAAGAATCGGGCCGCTGTCGGGACAGATTCGGTCGTTTTTTAGCATGCGGAAGATACAAATCGGATCCGATTCTGAGTGACAACGGGAGAATCGGGACGAAAACGGCTGAATCGGGACGCTTACTGAACAATATCTGATTATTTGTGAACTTCCCGCCACGAATCACAGGATCCTGATCAGATTTTTGAGACATTTTAATCGGGAACGATCCTATCAAGGAAGGCAGTGAAAATCCTGAATGTGTGACTGAGCCCTTAGGCAAGGTGCTCCGGGGGACCAACACCACCACTACCAGTATGTGCTGACATGGCTCATAGTGCTTCTTATATATATATGTGGGGAGGCACACTCTGATCCCATCGCGCGCATGTTGGTTTGGTTGGTTTGTTGGTTTGTTGTTTAACGCCGCACTCAGCAATATTCCAGCTATATGACGGCGGTCTGTCACCAACATAGGTTTCTGGCACGCAAAAGGAACGCAACTCTACACAGCCAATTGCGACGCCTCCGACGATTGAGCCACAAGGTGACTGTATAGGTTATTGGCAAAATCGCGAGAATGCGAGATCGCGACATTGGTCAAGTCGCAATCTCGCGTTCTCGTGCTTTTATGTCCTATTTTATTGCCTATACAGGTATATGCAGCTATTTTCAAAAAACGCGAGAACACGAGATTGCGACACTTGACTAATGTATCCCAATTGCATGGATTGATGCTCATGATGTCAATCATGTTGTCTGGTCCAGACTCGCTTACTTTCAGACCGCCGTCATAAAGCTGGAATATTGCCGAGTTCGGCCTTGAGTAACAAACAAACAACGTTATATGCAGAAACAACAGGCCAGTTCAGAACACGTATGTGAGCCCATTAATCTTGTACACGTCACACATTGATAAGAATAATGTGTTGACTGCACATCCTTCTTTTGGACTCAGGGATGTATGTGTCCAGACAGAACAGACACCTCTGCATGATACATTGGGCTGTGCAAGGGAAGACACCCAGGCATTCTGCCATACCAATGTGTTTTTTTACGTATGCATCACACATATAGACACGAAACCACCTGTTCCTGGTGCATAAACTCCGATTGACATAGTTGGTGTAGGGTAGGGTCGACCATGTTGTAAGATACATGATTTTAGACAGGTGCAAATTCAGGAATTTGCTTCGTACAGTGTAAAAATCGCACTATTTTAGCATCGAATCTACGCATAGTTGCTCTATGCTCATGATCGCATCAGTGCACTAACACATAACAGAGCAGTCATGATGGATGTCATCAGGATTTTTGGGGCGGTCGGGTAGCCTAGTGGTTAAAGCGGTCGCCCGTCACGCCGAAGACCCGGGTTCGAATCCCGACATGGGTTCAATGTGTGAAGCCCATTTCTGGTGTCCCTCGCCGTGATATTGCTGGAATATTTCTTAAAGCGGCGTAAAACCAAACTCACTCACTCATCCGGCTTTTTGCAAACTACCCAAAAGGTGTCAAAAGAATATAAAGGCTTTGTCAAGGCGATGATGATAATACAAACTAGATACGATGAAAGAACATTTATTAAACATTTTAAAGACATAGATTTCCAACACAGACGTAGATGAATTGGTCCTAAGCTCGAGTAGCGTGTCAATGAGTTCAAACGATAAACCATCAGGATGAAGAAACGCTAATGTTCTTGCAGGTGATTCTGGCATTCACTGTTCATTCTGAACCTGGAAACAAGTGAGTGAGTGAGTATGGTTTTACGCCGCAGTTAGCAATATTCCAGCTATATCACGGCGGGGGATACCAGAAACGGGTTTCACACCTTGTACCCATCTGGGGAATCGAACCGGGGTCTTCGGCGTGACGAGAAAACGCTTTTACCACAAGGCTACCCCACCGCCACGGAAACAAGTAAAAGCTGACGCAACTAAAGGTCATTATGCGACATTATAAAGAAACATGGAGAAATCGCTGGAGTGTGTGGATTCCGGAAGTAGAATCAACTCATCACTTCGGGGTTCTACTTCCGGAATCAACAGTTTCTCTCGATTGCTCAATTATGGAAGGCATTCGTGACCAACTCATGTTATTCCGGGACAAGCCGAATAGCGACTCGTGCCCCTCTCGTGACCATTTTTGCGACCGGGTTCCGTCTTAGCGCAAACAGGCATACCTAAAACAATTGTCGACTCGTTGTGTAATGATTCACACATTTTCCCCATATATTATATATATTTCAGATGCAATTTAAAGCTCTTCGGGACGTGCGGAATAATACAGTATGATTGAACACATTTAACTGTGTCTTTGGTATATTTTTAGATGCAAGACATATGTAAAACCAAAAATTATTTCTGAGGGATTCTTTGACGAAGAACTTGAAATCATACGCGCATTCTGATTGGTTTGTCGTATTTTCGCACATAACATTCATCGATAGGGGGACGAGTCTTCTTGCAGGTGACGGAAAGGGTCGAGTGGTGACGAATGTTATGGAGGGTAGTCCGTCATCATCTGACCTCAGGTCATCCCCATGGAGTAGCTGGTATTCGATCTCACACATGTTTGATACCAGTTATCTCAAACGGGTTTCTCACCCACAGGTATGTAAATACAAAACGCCAGACAATAACCATTATCGAGAATCTGACGGAACAGATTCCATTGGGGGCGCACGAGGTAACAGCAGTGAAAATAATATGAATGGTTCACTGAAAATCAGTGAAAGAGAGTGATTCTTCTATAAAATATATTCTGTAATCAGCGGAACAATACTTTTTTCGGTCTTATAGCAGACCCAAATAAATGTTTGGGACCCCAAATCCATCATTATTTGGAACATCTAGTTTCGGGAACAGCTTATATTTGTTACAAACACAACCTCAGCACCTGTCCCCTCTCCTTTACAGGGTAGCTAAAAAAATATTCTAAAATAGCCCCACACCTAAATGTTTCTTTATGAGGAAGTAGTGTGAAAAACGACTTTCTCAGCTCGAGTTCCGACTTTTCGTATGAAGAGCCCAAGGGGGGTGGGTTGGCTAGGTCAAAGGTGGTGAAGTCATTCAGTGCATCGAGTTTACTTTTATATATTTTTTCTTTGTTTGTTTGTTGTTTAACGCCGCAATATTCAAGCTATATGACGGCGGCCTGTAAACAATCGAGTCTGGAACAGACAATCCAGTGATTGATATCATGAGCATCGATCGACGCAATTGGTATACGATGACGTGCATCAACCAAGTCAGCGAGCCTGACCACCGGATCCCGTTAGTCGCATTTTACGACAAGCATGGATTTTTTAAGAACTATTCCACCCCGGGTCTCCATGGGTCGATAGACATGTAACATACTGAAGAAATACATCCAAGTCATCGTGCCAGGATCTTTACTCAGGTTTGCTACGGTGAGTGTAATCGATAGTTTTATGACACTGGTGTGCCATTGTGGCCTTGCCTACATAACGAGTGAGTGAGTGAGTGAGTGAGTGAGTGAGTGAGTGAGTGAGTGAGTGAGTGAGTGAGTGAGTGAGTGAGTGAGTGAGTGAGTGAGTGAGTGAGTGAGTGAGTGAGTGAGTGAGTGAGTGAGTGAGTGAGTGAGTGAGTGAGTGAGTGAGTGAGTGAGTGAGTGAGTGAGTGAGTGAGTGAGTGAGTGAGTGAGTGAGTGAGTGAGTGAGTGAGTGAGTGAGTGAGTGAGTGAGTGAGTGAGTGAGTGAGTGAGTGAGTGAGTGAGTGAGTGAGTGAGTGAGTGAGTGAGTGAGTGAGTGAGTGAGTGAGTGAGTGAGTGAGTGAGTGAGTGAGTGAGTGAGTGAGTGAGTGAGTGAGTGAGTGAGTGAGTGAGTGAGTGAGTGAGTGAGTGAGTGAGTGAGTGAGTGAGTGAGTGAGTGAGTGAGTGAGTGAGTGAGTGAGTGAGTGAGTGAGTGAGTGAGTGAGTGAGTGAGTGAGTGAGTGAGTGAGTGAGTGAGTGAGTGAGTGAGTGAGTGAGTGAGTGAGTGAGTGAGTGAGTGAGTGAGTGAGTGAGTGAGTGAGTGAGTGAGTGAGTGAGTGAGTTTGGTTTAACAGTACTTGAATTATTTGACGGTGTGTCAGCTTGATGTGGGAGGAAAGCCCGAACAGATTCAGTATACAGCACTACCAGCTTTTATGCTGACATCCAGAGCTGGGCGGACGATATTCATATTGGGTTTAAAGGAGTAAAAACGTTAATACAGATTAAATCAAACACATTTTGCCTCATGCGAAGATTTCTGTAAGGTAACTCATTTTCTCATTCGACTTTGATTAGAAAACAACCTTTTGATGTTGAAAATCGTGAACAGACTGATGAACATGTGTGTGTTACGCCATATAATACCGTATTTACACACCTAAGTTAATTTTCACGTGATCGCATACTCACTTTACATATACACGCACGTGCACGATTACTTACATGAGCAAATGTCGTGCATGAGAACGGGTATATTAGACGTGTACCAGTCTGGTGAATCCCGGGCACGGGTATTGTGCTGACAAACCTAGAAACATACATGTATATATCAGGGTGGATCTGGGCTTCGACCAAACTACGATACGTTTCTCGCAATTTGTTTATATATGTGTGTATATATTACCCAGTGCAGTGCAGATGTTACGTGGTTTCACTGGATGAATCTTTCAACGATCGATCCCTTCACAATAGTTCATACAACCTGATTAGCGATTTGGTTACAAACGTTTCTTTTTTGTGGCTCATAGTGACCAATTTGACATCGAACAACATTAACAAATGGGACATGACTGTCGACAGCGTGTGTCATAGTCACGTGAACGAGTGAAACTAGAGACTCATGTTCCAAATGGATTCCTCCTACTGCTGGCCGAGATACTTGTCATTCGCCGAGTGGATATTTACGACATGACATATAATACGCTGAACGATGGAACAATTTTACTCATATGTGTAAATATACTCACGTAAATAGAATGTATGTGTCATGCGAACACATTTGCTCACGTAATATTACTTCAGGTGTACATCTGCCCCTGGTTCGGGATGATGTAAAAGTACATTCACACATGAGCAAATTTGCTCAACGTCTAAAATCATCATGCCGACTCTTAGCAATATTACTCATGTGAACATTTTATTTTACCTTAAATTCTACCTTTTTTATCTTGAACATTCAAGGCAACAGTGTCATTTCAAAGCAGAAAGTGAAACCTTTGGAAGTTCATTTGTCGGATTCAGTTTCTCTTGTATTTTCAAGTTTGTATCATATTTTTTCAAGATCGCATCTTGAATTTCAAGATAATATAAGATAGTTTTCGAAATTCTACTTAATAAGTTTAAATTTTTAACTTAACAACTTGAATTGTCAAGAGGAGAACATGCATTGCCAAGATTGTCATCTCGAATTTACAGATTTTGCAAGATAATACAAAAAATGACATGGTCCTAATAGGCTCCCGTACGTTATAGTCTGTCATACATATTTTAGTCTAGACATGACATATATTACAAGATACATTTTGCTTCATCTCTTGGTCAACTCCGATGATTTCAATCAGCATCGGGTACGACTGCGAATGCGACGACAAATATCTAAAGGAAAAGAAAGGCCAATCCTGAACAGACGAGGAACCACCTTCGCCTTTTGTCAAAGGACCTGAATCCGGATTTGTTTTGTTGCCCAACGTCGCACTCAGAAATATCCCAGCTATATGACCAGGTCGAACAATATATAAATATCTGGATCATACTCTCCTGATGTTGTTTGTAAATATAAAACTCTCCCGTGTTTTAAGGTGAAGAATTGACTTGCCTTTGGGTGTGTTTTATTAGTGACAAGACATGAAATATATGCCTTGGTAGCACACCAAACAGCATATACTATAGGATCTGATTGTGATCCTGTGTGGGTAGACTATGACTATAGGTAGACAATCAGACGCACGTAACATATCTGTATCTTCAGTCTGTTTGTTTGTTTGTTTTTAACACTGTGCTCAGCAATATTCCAGCTATATAACCAGAGTCATGGTGACACCTCCCTTAGTTCGGTCAAGTATCATAACTGTCAACATGAATACTATACGGAGTTACATCCCTTGGCCCTCTTCAGTCTGTTTGTTTGTTTGTTTGTTTGTTTTTAACACTGTACTCAGCAATATTCCAGCTATATAACCAGAGTCTTGGTGGCACCTCCCTTAGTTCGGTCAAGTATCATAACTGTCAACATGAATACTATACGGAGTTACGTCCCTTGGCCCTCCCAGGACCAGCAGATGGAGTGTGTGGCTACTCTCAAATCACCACTGTGGCAAGTGGGTAGTGGAAACGTCATAGTAATTACGAAAACACCATGCATGTGCGTCTTTATGTTTATTACAAACTATAATAGTAGAAGTAGAAGCATGAACACACAATGCCATTTAGAAAGTGGTCAGATGTAGCAAGTGTTATATTTGGGATAACACTTTCTTTGTAAGGTACAGATGCTCGTACTTTTTTGGGTTGAGTCCCGTCCGGGATTCGAACCTACACCGCCAGAGTGAGGCACCTAATCGCGAACCCACAAGGTCAGCGTGGATGCCTCGGTGGCTGAATCGGTTAGATGGCTGTGTAGTAGTAGTAGTAGCAGTAGTAGTAGTAGTAGTAGTAGTAGTGTTAGTCGTTGTAGTAGTAGTAGTAGTAGTAGTAGTAGTAGTGTTAGTCGTTGTAGTAGTAGTACTAGTAGTAGTAGTGGTGGTGGTGGTAGTAGTAGTTGTAGTAGTTGTAGTAGTAGTACTAGTAGTAGTAGTGGTGGTGGTGGTAGTAGTAGTAGTACTAGTAGTAGTAGTAGTAGTACTAGTAGTAGTAGTATAGGTGGTACATGTAGGTGTACCAGTAGTAGTAGTAGTGGTGGTAGTAGTAGTTGTAGTATGTAGTACTAGTAGTAGTAGTAGTAGTAGTTGTAGTAGTGGTGGTGGTAGGTGTAGCAAAAGTAGTTATAGTGGTAGGAGGAGGAATGGAATCAGTTATAGTAACAGTAGCAGTAGGAGTACAAACTGCAGTTACAGTAGCAGTTGACAAGTGGGTAGTTACAACGTTATAATTATACATAAAACACGATGTGAAAATTTCATTCACAAAGACAACTTAGAAACAGCGAAGGAATAACATGCATGTATATATATATATATATATATATATATATATATATATATATATATATATATATATATAGTGCCAAGTTATGTGAAGCCAAGCTTGTTTACAACAACTACCAACCTTTGGGGAACGTCATGAAATAGTATTTTCCAGCCAGTAGGCATGCCATCGATGTATAGAGCTTATGAAAAGAGTTTTTGATAGATAACCTCATTTGCTTAGTCATCGGATCTCGGTACAGAATTATAAGGTTTGTTAAGCGTATCTCTTTACGAAGCAAGAACACTGAAGACGGAAATGATTGTTAGAAGAACAAGGTGATGATAACTATACTGAAATGAAACTGCACCTGTTGTAGGTTCAGTGTCAGATTCAGTAGCAGGTGTAGTAGCAGGTGTAGTAGCAGGTTCAGTGTCAGATTCAGTAGCAGGTGTAGTAGGAGGTTCAGTAGTAGGTTCAGTAGTAGGTGTAGTAGCAGGTTCAGTGTCAGATTCAGTAGCAGGTGTAGTAGGAGGTGCAGTAGCAGGTTCAGTAGTAGGTGTAGTAGCAGGTTCAGTGTCAGATTCAGTAGGAGGTGTAGTAGGAGGTGTAGCAGCGATCCCCAACTCGCAATTACAGGATTCAAAGTCCAAGAGAAACTCCAGAGTTTTGAAGTTTGTTCTTTCATAGAGGTAACGCCGTCCGTGTTCCCACTCCGCTCCCTGGAAGCACGGATGTTCCCTCGCAGCCCTGACAGCAGGCACGCACTCCTTGAGACAGTCGCCCGTAGCAGCACAACTGCCAGTGACGTTGATGATGATAGTGTCGAGTGGGTTTCCAACCGATGGAACATATAAGCCTGCCCAGTCACAGGTGCTGTTGTCAGGCTTGGAGACTGCGTCGGGGGCTGTAGGGGGTGCTGAGGAGGGTGCAACATCTTCACACTCACACGACCGTAACTTCATGAGAAACGTGATGGTGATCTTCATCCTAAACAGTGTATAGATGTTATATTTCCATATATCGCCCTGGAAACATTTGTGCTGCTTTGTTGTCTGAATGGCGTTGTAACATGCCGGCGAACACTTCTCAAACAAGTTGCAAGTGGTGTTCACAAGGACTTGAAGCTGCAATAATTCGGGGTCGGATGAAATCGTCTTCCAAGCACAACCTTCGTACGTGTCCTCAATGCCAAGCATGCATTTAGGAATACTCTTGAAGTTGGTGAGGAATGGTCTGTTGGAGTTCTGTTGAGGGTAGTAGGTGATGAAACTGTAGCACATCTCGTCGGACGTCGCAGAACCGAACATCGTTGTCGTAGACTTCTTGGAGGATGCGAACTCACAATGCGTCCTCAGCTCGTCACCAGGTCGGATCTCAACGGGCTCACTGAATCTGTGCATAAAACATGGACAATCACCAATACTATTTATAACTTTCAACAGTGACTTATAGGTGAGGTGAGGTGAAATTGGGTTTAACGTAACGTCCAAGATTATTGCACTTATATAGCGACGTGCATGTACGTGTATGTGTGTGTGTGGCTGCTTGTACTAGTCCGGACTGATGCCGATTTATAGTGCTAGCTCACTGAGATACCATGCCGCAGTTTAACATGAATACCCAACTCAGACACAGTATACTGACTCCGAGCCGACCAGTCCTTGTTTTAGCCCCTTAATGCCGAGCGCCAGACAGGGTAACAACAAGTACAATCTGTTAATGTCTTTTTGTATGACGCGGCCGGGGATCGAACCCTGGACCTTCCGCTCTCCGGGCGGACGCTCTACCACTAGACCACGGAGGCGGTAGTGACTTAGTGACCACATAGGATCGACACCTTATTTTAGGGTCGGTCGGGTTATCAGAACCACATCATTTTAGACCTGTGTTTTAGAGAGGATTGCTTTTCCTTCTTTTGTTTTTCAACAAATGTCTAAGAATGTTAGCATAAAATCGCCTTGTACCGTACAGGCATTGGAAACAGGCATGAGTTTGGTTCAGCGGTATTCAGTTATACCACGGCTTGTGAGCTCACCGTAGGACAGTCAAACATGCAGTGAACTTTAACCATATAAGTGAACCCCTTGCGCACGGGTATGGGACCAGCGAATCCTGACACAGCAAAGGGAAACAACTTTGGGCATATAGTTGCAGCTCCTTAGATCATTGGACGGCACAGCTACAGAGTATGGGACACCAATCCACCTTGTTTCCTTAATTTGATGCTGCTATATGCAGCAGAGCACGACAGCTGGCTATTTGTAAAATAGGCGATGAAGCTCAAATATGCAGAAATGAATACCCTGCTTGAATTTGTTTGGTTTTATTATTAGACTTCCAAATTTAATATCAAAGCCGTTAAGAAAGATAAAACATTGGACATGAACATTGAAACATTAAATAGTGTCGTGAGGCAACCGTATCAGTGACATCCATTGGTGTCACATTCCAACAAACACATGGTATATTTTATTAACTTTGAAACTAATACGACGTTTACTTAAGATAGCATTTGTTTCAAGCCGTTTTGGCTAACCCAAAGTATGTTTGTTGAAGGTAAAGTTCAAGATAATGCTACGAAAGCCCGAAACAGACATCTTTTAACTACGGCTCTGAGATCAACAGCAGTTAAATGGGCGGTTGCACAGTATACATATGCAGGTTTATTTTGCACAAACATAAAAGACAACCTCATTCGTATTGTGGATAGATCGGATGCCTGTAGCTGAGTAATTTTAGAACATTGTAACAATTCTTGTTACACAGTAATATTCTTTATATAAATCTACTGTGAATAATTTTTTTCCATTTAAATGTTACATTCCGACCTATGTTAAGATGTACTAGGAAATAGAGGTGAATTATTCCAAACTAAAAGAGATTTTTTGACACTTATGAAGACCAGCTTTGGTCTGTCACAAGCCTGACCTTCAAACTTTCAATCCAAATTTTGATTATTTATTATATATTCTCTAAATATTATGTAATCTTAATGGTAGAAATATCCTTTATTGGTCCAAAATTGGTTTTTTTAAAACATATTTTTTAACCCAAACAGTCTTGTCCCAAACGCGGATGTCCCTACTTTTTCCTGCCAACTGTTTTTTTTTAATTAGAAAACAAAAATGTCTCCGTAAGGCTGTCCTGGGGTTACTCCCTCTTTGGGAACAACCCCCAAACACAGAGAGTGAAAAATAGAGACGGCCATGACGTGTCCAACCCCAAGCAATTATGAGCAAGTATAAAAGTAATTGTCCTAGCTGCTACATGGTCAAACCAAGACTAGCCAACAACACAGAGAATGACAAACACAGAAAACAGTCATCCCGTGTCCAAGCTTTAGTCTTTATAATAATAATTCTCCCTACTGTTACATTGTCAAAAATCAAAACAAAAACATATTTATATATATTCTCACTCATAAAATGCATGAAAAAGAAGGGTTAACTAAAAGGGAATTTGAAATAAACAGCCATTGGTGAGCAAAAATTAATTGGTATATTTGGTCTTAACTGTTATGTCTCTACTGTTGCATAACAGTGAGTATATGTGGGACAACAGTCGGGAGACATTATGTACTGTATGGACAACAGGAACAGTGTTTGTGTTTTCATGTTTAATTGAGGATGTTTGTAATGTACATTAATATAGGGGCGGTCGTGGTTAAAGCGTTCGCTCGTCACGCCGAAGACCCGGGTTCGATTCCCGACATGGGTACAATGTGTGAAGCCCATTTCTGGTGTCCCCCGCCGTGATATTGCTGGAATATTGCTAAAAGCGGCGTAAAACCATACTCACTCACTACATTAATATATTGATGAATTGATAGATAGATGGTGAATCCATTTTCTCATTGTTGAAAGGTGATGAAATGTGTCACTCCTTTTGACAGTTCTTTTATTTTATTGCAGTGTAACAGTAGGGACAGACGTGGATGATGGGGTTATATTACTTTAAAAATTTGATATTTGTTTATCGTGAAATTTGAACCTTTAAAGACAAACAACACAAAGGAATAGTCGTCTAAGGCGCCGCGATTCGCTGTGCAGAGTTGCGTCCCTTGGGCACGCCAGAAACCTATGATTGTGGGTTCGAATCCTGGTTCGCCCCGATTATGTTTCTAGGTTTGTCAGCACCATACCCGTGCTCGTGGGTTTCACCGAAGTGGTAAACGTCAGAGACCTGCATCACTTCGGGTTTTCCTCCAACATTTAGCTGACGTTAAACC
The DNA here is from genome assembly GCF_023055435.1 of Haliotis rufescens. Classification (NCBI taxonomy): domain Eukaryota; kingdom Metazoa; phylum Mollusca; class Gastropoda; order Lepetellida; family Haliotidae; genus Haliotis; species Haliotis rufescens. Next base: position 50,997,096 of record NW_025964372.1, read on the forward strand.
CAACTAACTAACTCACTCACACTTTTATATCATATCCAGCAGTCCAATTATTTGACATCAGTGTTCACTGTAGTGACTATCTTTTGAAACTTAGTGTGTGTAACAGTGGGGACACATTAATGTAACATTAAGGACAAAATTATTCTAAAATATCACTTGATGTTTCATTCGTTGTTGTAAAGTTTCAAATGTATCTTGTATAAAAGGTATATTGTGTCATATTAATCAAAACGTATATATTTTGATTCAGATATTAACAAGAGTAGGAACTTAACTTCAGATAACAGACAAACAGACAGACAGGTTTATTTGCATTAAAGGCCACGTGACCTAAAGTACAAAACTTTTTACATCATAATTTGAGTTACCACATGAAGATATACAGACTCAAATTAACAAAATTACTTATTAAGCGGAACCGTTCTTAAAAGATGTGTTACTGGGTAAATGGCCATAATACATTCATTAACTTCAGATAATTTGACATGTGTAACAGTAGGGACACCAAAATGGAACAGTTTGGACAAAACAATTATGCTTCATTCGTTGGACTAAAATTTCAAAATGTGTTGTGGTAAATTATTTCATATGATAATCAAAATGTATATATTTTCTCTCAGATATTAACTGTAATTGGAACTTAACTTTAAATCAGAAGGTAGGTATAACTGTAGGGACATTAGTTTGTAGTTTCGTTGTTAAATTTACTTTTAATATTATACATTTGGCATCTAAAGGTTTACAAATAGTTTCGTTACAATGTAAACTAGTTAAATGTATATATATACTGAAAACGTACATGCAGTTCGTTTGTTACATTTAAAACACTATACTTTATCCAGCTGCAGTAAATTTTACTTGTCAATTAATTACTTTCAGAAAAGAGAACAAATTTGAAATATGATTATACTGACACATGTGAAGATAAAATAATATGACCTATGGAGACATGCATATTAGGCTTTAGTGATGGATGTATTAAACACGAATTCTGATTACCCTGCTGATGTAAAACCCAAAGAATATATGAGAACTCAAGAACTCCCAGCGAAGTATCGATGTTGCATGAAGGCACTGTCATTATGACGTCACGCTTTGTTCAGCTGGTTAGTAATGTTAATACAGTTTGACTTTGCCTGTTCTAGACTATTAAGTCACAATTTGTATCACTGATTTTAGGGTTTTAAACGTTAAACAGTAAATACAATTTTGCTTATGTCTTCACAAATTATAAATGTCATGAAAATCAAACTACCTGGGGTTTTGGGTGAATTAGCTTTGCATTTTGCATCCTTTTAACGTAGTTTATAGATTCATGAAAATCCCATTCCTGAAACTTTAATTCCCTTCTTCCTCAATTATCGCCATATATATAAAAAAGATGACATATATATATATATATATATATATATATATATATATATATATATATATATATATATATATATATATATATATATATATATAAACATATATATATATATATATATATAATCTATGGACTTTTGTATTTTTTGTATTTTATATATATATGTTTATCATCCAAAACTGACTCCCACAGGAGATATCGCTTGGATTGCATGGTAAGTGGAAGTTTTCAAAACACCTGAAGAGACGTTGAACAGCGTAAGAGCTTGTGTGGGAAGGGCAGGGCTCTGACACTGGCGGGCGAACCGATGGAGCTCCGCGAAAGGCAAGTAAAATCTCTATGTGTAAGCAATTATTATTCTATATGTAGTTACGCCACATAGAAACAGATGATAGTTGGCACTATATTGAATATAGTCACTGTCCGTCTGACGAATCACTGACCTGCTGACGTAAGATATATTAATGCGCACAATCCAGGAAACCTTGCAATGTTTAGGTATTGTTTGCGAGAGATAAAACAGGTTTATCGAGGACAGAATTTAACAATGAAATTATATGATTAAGAGGTTATGACGTTTCTGTGTTTTGGCTAAATACAATGTTTATTCCTAATACAGGATATTTACCATCCCAAAACACAATCGAGTGATAACCTCTATGCATGCTATATATATAGATATATTGGTATACATCTTAACTTGTACACGCAGCCACATAAACACGCGCGCACGCACACACGCACACACGCACATAGCATACAACGATGTTCTGGACGTTCTCATACCTCTAGTTCTGGACGCGTTTGTTAAGAACTCTCAACATACAAATACAAATGATATTCCTCTAAGACAATGTTTCGTTTGTCCGGATATTTCTCAAACCGAACGAATTCACTGGACACTGTACAAGTTTCACAGTGTGAACTTATTATGAAGATTTTCTAAAAGAGTTAAATTACTATTCACACGTGTGATCACTTACTTGTGGGTCAGTGGGTTGTCATAGTTATATTTACGGTCACGTGCAAGATCTCGGACTTTGACGCCATTCCTGTAGAGCTCCAGAGATTGGGAAACACCTGTCGAGTGACAAATTATCACATGAGTAAGTATGTTTACGGGGCTTTAAACAGTATATTATATTTACTGTTGGAGGACAGCAAGAAGTGGGGCAGGTCATAACACGTTTACCACTTTGATCAAATCAATATGGACTACATTGCTGAAATATTGTAGATGCAACGTTATTGTTCTTAACGTTCTCTGTATCCCACCCTCATCCCCTACATTACACTACATTACTGAATATTCTCACCGATATTCCCACCCTCAACCCCCTAACTCTACATTACTGAATATTCTCACCGATATTCCCACCCTCAACCCCCTAACTCTACATTACTGAATATTCTATCCGATATTCCAACCCTCATCCTCCAATACTACATTGCTGAATATTCCCACCCTCATCCCCTAACTCTACATTGCTGAATATTCCAACCCTCAGACCCTAAGACAACATTGCTGAATATTCTCACCGATATTCCCACCCTCATCCCCCTAACACTACATTGCTGAATATTCTCACCGATATTCCCACCCTCATCCCCCTAACACTACATTGCTGAATATTCTCACCGATATTCCCACCCTCGTCCCCTAATACTACATTGCTGAATATTCTCACCGATATTCCCACCCTCATCCCCCTAACACTACATTGCTGAATATTCTCACCGATATTCCTACCCTCATCCCCCTAACTCTACATTGCTGAATATTCTCACCGATATTCCTACCCTCATCCCCCTAACTCTACATTGCTGAATATTCTCACCGATATTCCTACCCTCATCCCCCTAACTCTACATTGCTGAATATTCTATCCGATATTCCTACCCTCATCCCCCTAACTCTACATTGCTGAATATTCTATCCGATATTCCTACCCTCATCCCCCTAACTCTACATTGCTGAATATTCCCACCCTCATCCCCTAACTCTACATTGCTGAATATTCCCACCCTCAGACCCTAAGACTACATTGCTGAATATTCTCACCGATATTCCCACCCTCAACCCCCTAACACTACATTACTGAATATTCTCACCGATATTCCCACCCTCAACCCCTAACACTTCATTACTGAATATTCTCACCGATATTCCCACCCTCAACCCCTAACACTACTTTGCTGAATATTCTCACCGATATTCCCATCCTTGTCCCCTAACACTACATTACTGAATATTCTCACCGATATTCCCACCCTCGTCCCCTAACACTACATTACTGAATATTCTCACCGATATTCCCACCCTCAGCCCCTAACACTACATTACTGAATATTCTCACCGATATTCCCACCCTCAGCCCCTAATACTACATTGCTGAATATTCTCACCGATATTCCCACCCTCATCCCATAACACTACATTACTGAATATTCTCACCGAAATTCCCACCCTCGTCCCCTAACTCTACATTTCTGAATATTCCCACCCTCAGACCCTAACACTACATTGCTGAATATTCTCACCGATATTCCCACCCTCATCCCCTAAGAAAACTTTGCTGAATATTCTCACCGATATTCCCACCCTCGTCCCCTAACACTACATTACTGAATATTCTCACCGATATTCCCACCCTCAACCCGTAACACTACATTACTGAATATTCTATCCGATATTCCCACCCTCAACCCCTAACACTACATTACTGAATATTCTCACCGATATTCCCACCCTCAACCCCTAACACTACTTTGCTGAATATTCTCACCGATATTCCCATCCTCGTCCCCTAACACTACATTACTGAATATTCTCACTGATATTCCCACTCTCAACCCCTAACACTACATTACTGAATATTCTCACCGATATTCCCACCCTCAACCCCTAACACTACTTTGCTGAATATTCTCACCGATATTCCCATCCTCGTCCCCTAAAACTACATTACTGAATATTCTCACTGATATTCCCACCCTCAACCCCTAACACTACATTACTGAACATTCTCACCGATATTCCCACCCTCAACCCCTTGCACTACTTTGCTGAATATTCTATCCGATATTCCCACCCTCAAACCCTAACACTACATTACTGAATATTCTCTCCGATATTCCCACCCTCAACCCCTAACACTTCATTACTGAATATTCTCACCGATATTCCCACCCTCAACCCCTAACACTACTTTGCTGAATATTCTCACCGATATTCCCATCCTCGTCCCCTAACACTATATTACTGAATATTCTCACTGATATTCCCACCCTCGTCCCATAACACTACATTACTGAATATTCTCACCGATATTCCCATCCTCGTCCCCTAACACTATATTACTGAATATTCTCACCGATATTCCCACCCTCGTCCCATGACACTACATTGCTGTATATTCCCACTCTCATCCCCTGACTCTACATTTCTGAATATTCCCACCCTCAGACCCTAAGACTACATTGCTGAATATTCTCACCGATATTCCCACCCTCATCCCCTAAGACTACTTTGCTGAATATTCTCGCCGATATTTCACCCTCATCCCCTAGCACTACATTGCTGAATATTCTAACCGATATTCCCACCCTCAACCCCCTTACACTACATTCCTGAATATCCTAACCGATATTCCCATCCTCGTCCCCTAACACTACATTGCTGAATATTCCCACTCTCGTCCCCTAACACTACAATGCTGAATATTCTCACCGATATTCCCACCCTCATCCCCTAACACTACATTGCTGAATATTCTCACCGATATTCCCACCCTCATCCCCTAAGACTACTTTGCTGAATATTCTCACCGATATTCCCACCCTCATCCCCTAAGACAACTTTGCTGAATATTCTCACCGATATTCCCACCCTCGTCCCCTAACACTACATTACTGAATATTCTCACCGATATTCCCACCCTCAACCCCTAACACTACATTACTGAATATTCTATCCGATATTCCCACCCTCAACCCCTAACACTACATTACTGAATATTCTCACCGATATTCCCACCCTCAACCCCTAACACTACTTTGCTGAATATTCTCACCGATATTCCCATCCTCGTCCCCTAACACTACATTACTGAATATTCTCACTGATATTCCCACCCTCAACCCCTAACACTACATTACTGAACATTCTCACCGATATTCCCACCCTCGTCCCCTAACACTACATTACTGAATATTCTCACCGATATTCCCACCCTCAACCCCTAACACTACTTTGCTGAATATTCTCACCGATATTCCCACCCTCGTCCCCTAACACTACATTACTGAATATTCTCACCGATATTCCCACCCTCGTCCCTTAACACTACATTACTGAATATTCTCACCGATATTCCCACCCTCAACCCCTAACACTACATTACTGAATATTCTCACCGATATTCCCACCCTCAACCCCTAACACTACTTTGCTGAATATTCTCACCGATATTCCCATCCTTGTCCCCTAACACTACATTACTGAATATTCTCACTGATATTCCCACCCTCAACCCCTAACACTACATTACTGAACATTCTCACCGATATTCCCACCCTCGTCCCCTAACACTACATTACTGAATATTCTCACCGATATTCCCACCCTCAACCCCTAACACTACTTTGCTGAATATTCTCACCGATATTCCCACCCTCGTCCCCTCACACTACATTACTGAATATTCTCACTGATATTCCCACCCTCGTCCCCTAACACTACATTACTGAATATTCTCACCGATATTCCCACCCTCAACCCCTAACACTACATTACTGAATATTCTCACCGATATTCCCACCCTCAACCCCTAACACTACTTTGCTGAATATTCTCACCGATATTCCCATCCTCGTCCCCTAACACTTCATTACTGAATATTCTCACCGATATTCCCACCCTCAACCCCTAACACTACTTTGCTGAATATTCTCACCGATATTCCCATCCTCGTCCCCTAACACTATATTACTGAATATTCTCACTGATATTCCCACCCTCGTCCCATAACACTACATTACTGAATATTCTCACCGATATTCCCACCCTCGTCCCATAACACTACATTGCTGTATATTCCCACTCTCATCCCCTGACTCTACATTTCTGAATATTCCCACCCTCAGACCCTAAGACTACATTGCTGAATATTCTCACCGATATTCCCACCCTCATCCCCTAAGACTACTTTGCTGAATATTCTCGCCGATATTTCACCCTCATCCCCTAGCACTACATTGCTGAATATTCTAACCGATATTCCCACCCTCAACCCCCTTACACTACATTCCTGAATATCCTAACCGATATTCCCATCCTCGTCCCCTAACACTACATTGCTGAATATTCCCACTCTCGTCCCCTAACACTACAATGCTGAATATTCTCACCGATATTCCCACCCTCATCCCCTAACACTACATTGCTGAATATTTCCACCCTCATCCCCTAACACTACATTACTGAATATTCCCACCCTCATCCCCTAAGACTACTTTGCTGAATATTCTCGCCGATATTCCCACTCTCGTCCCCTAACATTACATTGCTGAATATTCCCACTCTCGTCCCCTAACACTACATTGCTGAATATTCTCACCGATATTCCCACCCTCATCCCCTAACACTACATTACTGAATATTCCCACTCTCGTCCCCTAACACTACATTGCTGAATATTCTCACCGATATTCCCACCCTCATCCCCTAACACTACATTGCTGAATATCCCTACCCTCACCCCCTAACACTACATTGCTGAATATCCCTACCCTCACCCCCTAACACTACATTGCTGAATATCCCTACCCTCACCCCCTAACACTACATTGCTGAATATCCCTACACTCACCCCCTAACACTACATTGCTGAATATTCTCACCGATATCCCTACCCTCACCCCCTAACACTACATTGCTGAATATCCCTACCCTCACCCCCTAACACTACATTGCTGAATATCCCTACCCTCACCCCCTAACACTACATTGCTGAATATCCCTACCCTCACCCCCTAACACTACATTGCTGAATATCCCTACCCTCACCCCCTAACACTACATTGCTGAATATCCCTACCCTCACCCCCTAACACTACATTGCTGAATATCCCTACCCTCACCCCCTAACACTACATTGCTGAATATCCCTACCCTCACCCCCTAACACTACATTGCTGAATATCCCTACCCTCACCCCCTAACACTACATTGCTGAATATCCCTACCCTCAGCCCCTAACACTACATTGCTGAATATCCCTACCCTCACCCCCTAACACTACATTGCTGAATATCCCTACCCTCACCCCCTAACACTACATTGCTGAATATCCCTACCCTCACCCCCTAACACTACATTGCTGAATATCCCTACCCTCACCCCCTAACACTACATTGCTGAATATCCCTACCCTCACCCCCTAACACTACATTGCTGAATATCCCTACCCTCACCCCCTAACACTACATTGCTGAATATCCCTACCCTCACCCCCTAACACTACATGGCTGAATATCCCTACCCTCACCCCCTAACACTACATGGCTGAATATCCCTACCCTCACCCCCTAACACTACATTGCTGAATATCCCTACCCTCAACCCCTAACACTACATTGGTGAATATTCTCACCGATATCCCTACCCTCACCCCCTAACACTACATTGCTGAATATCCCTACCCTCACCCCCTAACACTACATTGCTGAATATCCCTACCCTCACCCCCTAACACTACATTGCTGAATATCCCTACCCTCACCCCCTAACACTACATTGCTGAATATCCCTACCCTCACCCCCTAACACTACATTGCTGAATATCCCTACCCTCACCCCTAACACTACATTGCTGAATATCCCCACCCTCAACCCCTAACACTACATTGCTGAATATCCCTACCCTCACCCCCTAACACTACATTGCTGAATATCCCTACCCTCACCCCCTAACACTACATTGCTGAATATCCCTACCCTCAACCCCTAACACTACATTGCTGAATATCCCTACCCTCACCCCCTAACACTACATTGCTGAATATCCCCACCCTCACCCCCTAACACTACATTGCTGAACATCCCCACCCTCACCCCCTAACACTACATTGCTGAATATCCCTACCCTCACCCCCTAACACTACATTGCTGAATATCCCTACCCTCACCCCCTAACACTACATTGCTGAATATCCCTACCCTCAACCCCTAACACTACATTGCTGAATATCCCTACCCTCACCCCCTAACACTACATTGCTGAATATCCCTACCCTCACCCCCTAACACTACATTGCTGAATATCCCTACCCTCACCCCCTAACACTACATTGCTGAATATCCCCACCCTCACCCCCTAACACTACATTGCTGAATATCCCCACCCTCACCCCCTAACACTACATTGCTGAATATCCCTACCCTCACCCCCTAACACTACATTGCTGAATATCCCTACCCTCACCCCCTAACACTACATTGCTGAATATCCCTACCCTCACCCCCTAACACTACATTGCTGAATATCCCTACCCTCACCCCCTAACACTACATTGCTGAATATCCCTACCCTCACCCCCTAACACTACATTGCTGAATATCCCTACCCTCACCCCCTAACACTACATTGCTGAATATCCCTACCCTCACCCCCTAACACTACATTGCTGAATATCCCTACCCTCACCCCTAACACTACATTGCTGAATATCCCTACCCTCACCCCCTAACACTACATTGCTGAATATCCCTACCCTCACCCCCTAACACTACATGGCTGAATATCCCTACCCTCACCCCCTAACACTACATGGCTGAATATCCCTACCCTCACCCCCTAACACTACATGGCTGAATATCCCTACCCTCACCCCCTAACACTACATTGCTGAATATCCCTACCCTCACCCCCTAACACTACATGGCTGAATATCCCTACCCTCACCCCCTAACACTACATGGCTGAATATCCCTACCCTCACCCCCTAACACTACATTGCTGAATATCCCTACCCTCACCCCCTAACACTACATTGCTGAATATCCCTACCCTCACCCCCTAACACTACATGGCTGAATATCCCTACCCTCACCCCCTAACACTACATGGCTGAATATCCCTACCCTCACCCCGTGACTCTGCTGACTGACATGAACATATGGTACAGATAAAAACAGTTGTTAAATTATCTTAATAAGAATTAAATAACAAGGCGCCCAGAGATTCTCTTCAAACATTATAGATTTGCATGGGCTGTATTTGATATATTTGTGTCAGGGTCTGTGAGACAGACTAGGAAAATGTGAAAGGCCTTATTGTCATTATTATAACAGAAAATGTTGAATACTGCACATACCTAGGTAATGCATGTGGTTAGCAGCTTCTGTTACATATATTGGCCCTGTGAAGGAACGGTTGGTACATGCGCCGGGGGTTCTGGCCATGGTTTTCACACTAGGCTCTCCAGGTGGGATCAGTAGGCTCTCTTGACCAGTTATCAGGATACCTGCATCATAAGCTCGCAGGACCAGGGTGAAGTAGATCGTCATTCCTGATTGGTCGAAATAGTCACTTCTCTTTTCGGGATTGTTCCAGTGCAACTGTGATAAGAGTGAATAGGTTAGAAAGGATTACCATTGACACGGCTCCGTGCTACCTACACAAGGGCAGGCAATGGCCGATTCCATGTAGGCTGCGATTGGATGACACTGAACATAGCATTCATTGGTTCTCGGTGTCGAATGTAAACAAATAGCGGACTAAGTGAAGCTTATTCGTGAGGTAAAATTGCTCTTGCCAAAATTAACATAAGCAAATCAGTTTGTTGTATTTTATCGGCAAAATCAAACTCAATTTCGTAAGTAAGGACCTTACGCATGCGCATCTATAACCGGATATGTCCAAAAGCGCTTGGGTCAAAATATTTGTATACTTTTTGTATCTGGCATGAAATTGTTTGGGTACATTGTATATGTATTACTTCTGCGAAGACATGTGATCAATTATTATTGGAAAACGTTGAAACTGAAGTGATTGTAGCGGGTTTCATCATGGTTGTAAACGTCTTACACCCGCATCACTTCCGGCTTTACTCCCACGTAGAACTAACACGCCGCGATAAATCTTTTGTTCAAAGCGGCGTCATTCCAGCTTACGCACTGACACAATTAAGGTATATAGATATCAGAAGGTCATCCCTTTGTCAGATGACAGTGTCTGCAACTTACCTGAACAGCTAACTTCTTGAAGCCGTGTACCCCCATCCGGAATCCCCCGACTCGTGGATGCAATCACCAGCGTTGCCCAATATCCAGAGGCTCACGAGGGCCCGACAGCTCCCACCAGGAAGCATGCCGCAAACAAAGGGGGCAAGGGATTCATCTTCATCTGAAAGAGGAGTAGAAGGTCAAACCTCCTTCATCCAGAACCACCTCCATGGTCTAGTGGACAGAGTGTCCGGAGACAGGTCGGTGGTTTGATCCCCTGGTCGCGTCATACCAAAAGATATATCTGTATATCAGTTTCAGACATACATGTACATGTAGTACTTTCACTGTCTCATGACAGCTCTTCAGCGTAATTGACTATGATATATGAATGGCGTTATATATATTTATATTAACGAGCTTCCCTTCGTATCCCCTTTATATACATCGTGGAATGATTTTGCCTCTCCCGAGCTTAAGCAGGGGACAAAGAAAACTGATTCCATGTGGGACCATAATTTATTACCCATCGCTTTCAAAGTTTTGATAACGCCCAACAAACATCAGATTGCGTTCTCCGCATAAGAAGAGATATTCGTAGTAATACAAGTGTTTGGTAAACCAAATGTCGACCGTATAACACATTTAAGAAAATCCTTGCACGCAGAAAAAAAATACCATGGATTAAGGTTTTGAAATAACGACATTAACGTTTAGGAGTACAATTACTGTTTTCTCAACATTTACTTTTCATATGTATAAGTTTATACACTTAAAAGTATTTTTTAAATACTTCTAGGATTTTAACACTTTGAAATTCAATCGACACAGTTCAGTCGATATGAAACGAGCGGGTCATCGTGGAGCCGACATGTTTGAATAAGCATAAACAGGGACAAGACAAGATAACAACAGCAACATTCAAGAAACAGTGTTTCAACAACATTGCTATTTATGCCTGTTTTTCATCCGAAGCCGAATCGCTCATACGTGAACTATGTCAACGTTTGACTTGGGCCGAACACGTTGTGAGGTCATTGCGAAAATGAGCGTCACCCGAATCAATGCTAATTTTAAAAACATCACCATGGATCGGACCAGAAAACACAGTGCCAACAACTTAGAAATAGTTTTCATTCCAACTGTGCTTGACTCAGAGTGTTGTTTGCACGTGACTTAGGTCCAGGTCAAGGACGGAAGTGCGCATGTACGTGCCGAGGATACCACAGGCATGGCGCGTGACACGAGGATCTGGCTAATTCCTTGTGTCCTGGCACTCCCACAACGTGCAGGTGCGATGTTGTCGCTGAGTGTTTGACGCATGATATAACGCGCACTATGGTTGGTGAGACATACGTCTGTCAACGGACAAGTTCGCATGATGGGCCTTGTTTTTCATGATACCTCCAAGTTTATATTTTCTCGCCGTTTGAAACCTGAGCCTCGCAACACCGGGGATCCCTCGGCGTGCGAAGTCAAACAGAAGGAGTGTTCAGAAGAGGAGAAAGTCGTTGGACGCAAGATTTTGTACTTCTTGGTGCGTCCAGTGGGACATCGGTCGGATCATACATCGCTGGCAGCCAACACAGACACGGGACGGGAACATGTGGTACAAATCAAAACAGGGGATTGCATCGGACATAAATTTGATCCCTGATGTGTCAAATCTGGAAATATCCTCCACGTGCCTACTATAAAACGTTTTGATAGCTCTACTGGGACCTTGACTCTTGTGAGTGAGTTTTGAGTGAGTTTGGTTTTACGCCGCTTTTAGCAATATTCCAGCAATATCACGGCGGGGGACACCAGAAATCGGCTTCACACATTGTACCCATGTCGGGATTCGAACCCGGGTCTTCGGCGTGACGAGCGAACGCTTTAACCACTAGGCTGCCCGACCGCCCCCTTGACTCTTGTAACCCTGATTATCCCTGTAACAACTTCTGAACAACGGTCGTTGACTCCACTTGACATTGTAGAAAGTGTATGCCCGATTAACTTCAAAAGGTGTGAAACGTGGACACAACAGCCTGGAGCTGCTGGACTCTTGCTTGACATGAAGGCAAGGTTGGTTGGTTGTTTTACGCCGCACTCAGCAATATTTCAGCTATATGACGGCGGTCTGTAAATAATCAAGTCTGGACCAGACAATCCAGTGACTGATATCATGAGCATCGATCCACGCAATTGGGATCGATGACATGTATCAACCAAGTCAGCGAGCCTGACCACCCGATTCCGTAAGTCGCCTTTTACGACAAGCATAGTGGCCTTTTACGGCAAGCATGGGTTGCTGAAGACCTATTCTTCCCCGGTATCTCGACATGAAGGGAAAGTTGACGGTTGGACAGTTGAAGTCATCCCTATTGGCATGCAGTCTTGTAGAGAAGTTGTTGTCACTCTGAATCTGTAAACATAGATCTAAATATGACACAGATGAGACGGTTTTGCTTGTGTCTTTTACGCCTGGTTCGGGTGGGTTGATCAGTGGAGGGGGATTGACTATTTGACCTGTTTTTGAACGAAAACTGCTAAGTTGAACATCGTTACATTTTCAGACCCGGGTGCCCGTAGTAGGCGAGATGCATCGTGTGATATTTGGTCCTGTAGACTAAAAGAGATGACTGAACGATTGTCTGTCATAGACCATTTATCTTACAGCAGCTGTTCGACACTTCAAAATGTGACTAACGTTTGAATGCGAAGGTGGTCGATGGTATATGACAAGCACGAATGCAGTTTTCGGTTTTTACATACTCCAATATCGAACTATTTTAACATCGAATTTGCGCATAAGTATCCTATTGTCGCGATTGCAGCGGCACATGAATAGACAATGTACAACGGATCAGTCACGTGTTCCGGTTGAATACCTACCACTCACACGCAATGTGATCCTTCACAAAATGTGTCGGCCATATCTGTCGATTATCAAGGCAAGGATAATAATCAAAGAATAATTGCCTATCTCTCCGACCGACCATTTAATATGCATAGGGGGCCGCTGGGATTTTATCAAAAAAGTAATTTGTCACTGAAAATTCCTAAGAATAATAATCGCCTTCAACCCAAATTACATTGTTGCGAGGTGTTTTTCGAAATTCCGGCTCATAGATTTAAATTAAAAAATCTGGTTTTGCAGCTGAAGCTGAAAAAATATCTTATCTCGATGCAAACTCCCTGTCCCCACCCAGAATATCAAATGGTCGGTCCCTACAACCATACTGCCTCGAATCTCACACATATGTTTGAAACCAGTTAGCTCAATTGGGTTTCTTATCCACAGGTGTGTGAGGAATGAATTAGTTATCTATCAATGAAAATGGTTTAAATCCGTCAATATCTATCACCTTTACTAAAAGCAGCCATCTTTATAGCATCACGTGACGTTTGATCTCGATAATCACCAGTCGAGAACCCAACCTATGTTTTATGATTTAAAGCAAACTGAATTGCTTAGGAACTGATTGATAACTGTCTCCCGGAAGCCAATCTAATCCATGACGTCATAAGCAATGGCCGATTTGGCTGACAGTTGAACTTGGCCTCTTATTTAATTCAATTCAAGAGACCGCCTCCGTGGTCTAGGGGTAGAGCGTCCGCCCGTAGAGCGGAAAGTCCGGGGTTCGATTCCCGGCCGCGTCATACCAAAAGACGTTAAAAGATGGTACTTGTTGTTACCCTGTCTGGCGCTCGGCATTAAGGGGCTAAAACAAGGACAAGCACTATAAATCGGCATCAGTCCGGACTAGTACAAGCAGCCACACACACGTGCATGCACGTCGCTGTATAAGTGCAATAATCTTAGACGTGACGTTAAATCCAATTTCACCTCACCTTATTCAAGGGCCTCTGTTCAAATTTACGTCCAACTTTATGTTCAAGCTAGAGTTGGGAATCCTAATTAAGGAGTCGAAGGCAATATATGACTCCATGTCGTTTGATAGGCTGGCCAAGTATGTTCGCGTTTATAAACATAAGACTACTCTTTGCTGATTGGCTGATAACAGAGTGGGCGGGGTTTGCGTTACATTACTGCGCTGAACAATATCACTGATCACATATCGTTGTCTTCGTTTTCGGGGTAAGGTTAAATAAGCAGTCTAAGTTATTATTGTTTACTTATTTAGTCATAAGAATTGTCTACAATATGTGTTGTGCGTTCATGGATGCAGTAACGTATACCATGATGTGCGCACTCTCCGTCCATTCGCTACAGAGACTATAAAGGAATGCAAATGAATACGATTTAAATAACTTCTCTCGAAATTTTTATATATTGTGAGTGAATGAGTTGTATTTAACGCTGCTTTTAACAGTATTCCAATTATATCGCGGTTTTATATATTATTTAAGTTTGAATGTTTATTGCACGATATACAGGTATTGGGCAAATATTTAAAAGTGTGTGTATTGTAGTATCAGTTTCATGGCCCTTACATTGAAGTATTCATCATCAACACGTATTATTCATAATAACTCACATCAACGATGTCAAGATGATGATGATGATGATGATGATGATGATGACTCAGGGACGATGATGTCAACGATGTCGGTGATGATAATGATATCGATAATTCTGACGCGATAATGAAGGTGAATGTCTCTATGATTATGATGATGTTGAAGATGACAATGATATTGAAGATGACACTGATGATGAAGATGATGATAGAGACAACGACGAGACGATGACGTATTGATGATGCTACTTTATGTGGGACGTGTGCTGTGTGAACGGGAGCCCTGCGTGCGACATATCGGCCGGGTAATTACAGGTGATAACGACCCCCGGAAATTGCAAGGATAAAATCTAGAATTACCAGCAGCAGGACCATGTGACAGCTGTGAAAGGTGGGCGTGGACTGTGAACAGCTACACACTCACAGACTATGTGGGAAGTTGAAGGGAAGCGGTCATAATCGGCATATCAGCGCAGGTGAATATACTTTTACAATTTTAGTTGTTTTACTCGAGAGATGTAAATCATTGACTGAATATATCGCCAGCGTTCAACACATGCATATCGTTGTAATATAACTGTATATATGTTGCCGTCATGTTAATATGACAATGAGTAGTATTATGGATAACAACTTCTTTGTTATACATATACAACGTTTCAGAGTTACTTCTTACCCATTCATCAGATGGATGAGGGCATTGTAATATACAGTGTCAAATTATCTACCTTTATATATTAATGATGCAGATAAACAGGGATATCGTTAGTGTCAGTTCGGATTGATCAAATATTTATATACAGTCACTACCGCTGTTGTCGCCAGGTTCGCCAGGTGTGTGTGTGTGTGTGTGTGTGTGTGTGTGTGTGTGTGTGTTTTGTTTTGTTTTGTTTGGTTATTTTGTTGGTTTGGTTTTGGAGGGGGGGGGGGGGGGGGGGGCAAAAAACTTAGAGAAAGGGGAACAAAATGAACAAGTTACTTTGAGACGGAAAAAATTTCAGATACAGCGAGCAGCATTGACATATAATATGTATAGGTACATGTAACTTCGAGACATCATTTCAGATATAGCGAGTAGCATGGATAGATAATATAAACAGGTAACTTCGAGATAGGGATATCATTTGAGATATAGCGAGTAGCATGGATAGATGATATAAACAGGTAACTTCGAGACAGGACAGCATTTGAGATATAGTGATCAGCATGGATAGATAATATAAACAGGTAACTTCGAGACAGGGACATCATTTGAGATATAGCGAGTAGCATGGATAGATAATATAAACAGGTAACTTCGAGACAGGGACATCATTTCAGATATGGTGAGTAGCATGGATAGATGATATAAACAGGTAACTTCGAGATAGGGATATCATTTGAGATATAGCGAGTAGCATGGATGGATGATATAAACAGGTAACTTCGAGACAGGGACATCATTTGAGATATAGCGATCAGCATGGATATATAATATAAACAGGTAACTTCGAGACAGGGACATCATTTGAGATATAGCGAGTAGCATGGATAGATAATATAAACAGGTAACTTCGAGATAGGGATATCATTTGAGATATAGCGAGTAGCATGGATAGATAATATAAACAGGTAACTTCGAGACAGGGACATCATTTGAGATATAGCGAGTAGCATGGATAGATAATATAAACAGGTAACTTCGAGACAGGGACATCATTTGAGATATAGCGAGTAGCATGGATAGATAATATAAACAGGTAACTTCGAGACAGGGACATCATTGAGATATAGTGAGTAGCATGGATAGATGATATAAACAGGTAACTTCGAGATAGGGATATCATTTGAGATATAGTGAGTAGCATGGATAGATAATATAAACAGGTAACTTCGAGACAGGGACATCATTTGAGATATTGTGAGTAGCATTGTGAGATAATATAAACAGGTAACTTCGAGATAGGGATATCATTTGAGATATAGCGAGTAGCATGGATAGATAATATAAACAGGTAACTTCGAGACAGGGACATCATTTGAGATATAGCGAGTAGCATGGATAGATAATATAAACAGGTAACTTCGAGACAGGGACATCATTTGAGATATAGCGAGTAGCATGGATAGATAATATAAACAGGTAACTTCGAGACAGGGACATCATTGAGATATAGTGAGTAGCATGGATAGATGATATAAACAGGTAACTTCGAGATAGGGATATCATTTGAGATATAGTGAGTAGCATGGATAGATAATATAAACAGGTAACTTCGAGACAGGGACATCATTTGAGATATTGTGAGTAGCATTGTGAGATAATATAAACAGGTAACTTCGAGACAGGGACATCATTTCAGATAAAGCGAGTAGCATGGATAGATAATATAAACAGGTAACTTCGGGACAGGGACATCATTTCAGATAAAGCGAGTAGCATGGATATATATGTACAGGTAACTTAAAGACAAGTACTTCAGTCGGTTAATATAGTCATGTCGTCGGCGCAGGTTGTCAGTCAGCCTGATACAAGGGAGGGGAACACTACCGTCGCGGAGCGGAAATAGAACTGGATGACCATCGCAGCCTGGCAAAAGTTTCAACATTGATCAATACTGATCACAGGAAGTGCTGTGTAATCCAAGACGGAACAACGCAAATCACCCTGGATTCACGAATGCTCAAAGCAACCCTTTTAAATCTGAAAATGATGACTACCCATTGCAAGTCGGTCAACGTCAATTCTATGTTGTGTAAATTAAGACTTTGCAACGTCAATTCTGTGCTCATGTAAATTAAGACTACCCAATGCAAGTTAGTCAACGTCAATTCTATGTTCATGTAAATTAAGACTGGGCAACGTCAATTCTGTGCTCATGTAAATTAAGACTACCCAATGCAAGTTAGTCAACGTCAATTCTATGTTCATGTAAATTAAGACTGGGCAATGTCAATTCTATGCTCATGTAAATTAAGACTTTGCAACGTCAATTCTGTGCTCATGTAAATTAAGACTACCCAATGCAAGTTAGTCAAGGTCAATTCTATGTTCATGTAAATTAAGACTGGGCAATGTCAATTCTGTGTTCATGTAAATTAAGACTGGGCAATGTCAATTCTATGTTCATGTAAATTAAGACTGGGCAAGGTCAATTCTGTGTTCATGTAAATTAAGACTACCCAATGCAATTTGGTCAGCTCAAACCCTGTTTAAATCGACTTCTCAACCCAAAGCCTATTTATGTCAAGACTTTAAACGAAAGCCCGGTTTATATCAAGATTGGTCAAAGCTTTCCAAGGCTGATCAACACGAATCCCGCTGAAACGTAACGCGACACAATGACAGCTGTTCGTTGCCTGTTCCTCTGCACGCGCAGGGTGCCCCGCCCCCTGGCGGCAATGGCGGCGGTGGGGATGATAACACTAACAGTATACTGTTGTACAACAGGCAAGTATGGTTATCTGTGTGTTATCTGTGTGTTATCTGTGTGTTATCTGTGTGTAACAATAGGCAGTTATCAGTGTAACAAGGGACGTCAGTCTGACTAGCGGACAAGCGTAAGTGCTGTAGTGCATCGCGTTAATATTTGTTCATCATTCCTAAAAATCATCATCATCAGCCTCGTCCACCAGCTGTGACAACATGGTGAAAGATATATACTCACGATGACAAATTGTGCGCTTAGTAGAATGGCCACGTGATACCTGTTTGGCTACACCCTCTGACATATTGCCAATACCGTCACCGACACAATTTTTAAACAGATTAAAATATGTTACTGCAAACTGGGCGTTCGTTACAGCGTCACGGCGGAAATGTTCAGCCATGTAGGAATCTGATCCGGGTTTTGATACATGAGCCGGTATTAAAAAATCGAATAATCATAGTTGTCCTGAGTAATTGATCTGGGGCTTTTATGAAATGAAAAATGATACTATCGAATTATTTTTTCTTGTGAAAGAAAACACGGACACACGTCCAACCCGAGGTTCCCGAGGATATACGTTTTTAGTAAACTTTCACAAAGCGAACGTAACGCTACGTCTGTAGTAGTTTAAGTCTGTGTTAAAGTAATAATAATTATGATAAGTGCAAGTAGATGCTCATAGCGCTACACTATTATTTCCCCGGTCAATGGATCAGTGTGCACTCGATTTTAATTCTCAGCTCCCTGGGGAGTATACAACCCAAGCTGCCTGTGAGGCGCTAGAAGGTTAACAGCCTCATTACCATCTCATCCTACCGGGTACCCACTCACTGCTGGGTGAACAGAGGCACATTTCGAACAAAGTCACTTGCCTAAGGAGACGCCACATGTGGTACATGTGCTTCAGTGTGGGGCAGGGCCTAAGCCCTAGACCTAGAAACTTTCAGGAGTCAAGCTCCTTGACGTGGTCAACCATCCAACTACTCATCATTCTGATCTGGATGTGTGATAAAGAATAATAATACATGCAATGGAAACTCTAACGCCGGTTTATCATATCTGTAGCACTAAGATATTTTAACAAGCGTATAATAGCTGTACATAGACGACTATCTCTCCTATATTTGTACTCAGACTTACACAGTGAGTGTGTGAGTGAGTATTCTGGTAGAAATAACGGACAATAATGTCTTATATGTTTTTCATTTCATCATCTACCAGGCCACAAAGTCCATCGGAAGTCAACTAGTGATGATGTAGCCAGAACGTCACAGGTAATCAGTTCGATAAATGTTACGGGTTTCAGACTTCCCTTGGTTATAAACTATGACCAGCGCATTTTTTAATTAGTGTGTACATATATCCCCCGCTGATCATGCTCAGATGTGTACATGTTTCCCATGGTGATCATGCACAGATATGTACATGTCTTCAAAGGTGATCATGCTCAGATGTGTACATGTCTTCAAAGGTGATCATGCTCAGATGTGTACATGTCTTCAAAGGTGATCATGCTCAGATGTGTACATGTTTCCCAAGGTGATCATGCCCAGATGTGTACATGTCTTCAAAGGTGATCATGCTCAGATGTGTACATGTCTTCAAAGGTGATCAT
The DNA here is from genome assembly GCF_023055435.1 of Haliotis rufescens. Lineage (NCBI taxonomy): Eukaryota > Metazoa > Mollusca > Gastropoda > Lepetellida > Haliotidae > Haliotis > Haliotis rufescens. The sequence continues at coordinate 51,017,182 of NW_025964372.1, forward strand.
GCTCAGATGTGTACATGTCTTCAAAGGTGATCATGCTCAGATGTGTACATGTTTCCCAAGGTGATCATGCCCAGATGCGTACATGTCTTCAAAGGTGATCATGGCCAGATGTGTACATGTCTTCAAAGGTGATCATGCCCAGATGCGTACATGTCTTCAAAGGTGATCATGCTCAGATGTGTACATGTCTTCAAAGGTGATCATGCTCAGATGTGTACATGTCTTCAAAGGTGATCATGCTCAGATGTGTACATGTCTTCAAAGGTGATCATGCTCAGATGTGTACATGTCTTCAAAGGTGATCATGCTCAGATGTGTACATGTCTTCAAAGGTGATCATGCTCAGATGTGTACATGTCTTCAAAGGTGATCATGCTCAGATGTGTACATGTTTCCCAAGGTGATCATGCCCAGATGCGTACATGTCTTCAAAGGTGATCATGGCCAGATGTGTACATGTCTTCAAAGGTGATCATGCCCAGATGCGTACATGTCTTCAAAGGTGATCATGCTCAGATGTGTACATGTCTTCAAAGGTGATCATGCTCAGATGTGTACATGTCTTCAAAGGTGATCATGCTCAGATGTGTACATGTGTCCCAAGGTGATCATGCCCAGATGTGTACATGTCTTCAAAGGTGATCATGCTCAGATGTGTACATGTCTTCAAAGGTGATCATGCTCAGATGTGTACATGTCTTCAAAGGTGATCATGCTCAGATGAGTACATGTTTCCCAAGGTGATCATGCCCAGATGTGTACATGTCTTCAAAGGTGATCATTCCCAGATGTGTACATGTCTTCAAAGGTGATCATGCTCAGATGTGTACATGTTTCCCAAGGTGATCATGCCCAGTTGTGTACATGTTTCCCAAG